>NC_133324.1:715392798-715992798 GCF_042186555.1 Aquarana catesbeiana | reverse complement strand
GCATAGCCTCCCTGATTCTGCAAAGCCTGTGAAAGGACCCTAGGATTCGTGGTATTAGGGAGTGGGATCTTTACTGGCTAGCAACCCTTCTTGATCCATGTTACAAGGGTAAGGTGGCAGAACTCATTCTGCCTTCGCAGAGGGAGCAGAGGATGAAACATCTTCAGGAGGCCTTGAAGAAAAGTTTGTGTAATGCATTTCCAGACCCTGGGAGGTTACAATTTACTGGTGCTGGACAACGTGTTTCTGAGGCTTTGTTCGGTCAGAGGGAGAGCAGTGGAGAAGGTGGCCGGATGACCGATGCCTTTAAACAATTTTTCAGTCCTCAGTGCCAAGGTTCCAGCAACCATCACCAGCGTCTGCATTGTATGGTGCAGGAATATCTAGGGGCAAGAGCAGACTTGGAGACCTTTCCAACAGAGCATCTACTGGGTCTTGAGGTTGGACCACTGGCCAGAACTTGCTCAATATGCAATTGAGCTACTGGCCTGTTCTGCATCCAGCGTGCTTTCTGAACACATTCAGTGCTGCTGGAGGGTTTGTAATGGATCAAAGAGTGTGCCTGGCCACAGACTCCATTCATATGCTCACATTTATAAAAAATAATCAGTCCTGGATCAGCAGCTATCATGCACCCGATGCTGATGTAACTGATTGAATTTGCTATGGATCTGGGATCTCTTGAAGACTGCCTATGCTGCCTATCCTAATCCTCCACAATCATCATGATGCCAGCTTCCAACAATATTTTTGGTTTAGGGCACCACCACCACCCAAGGTCCATTTTTCTGCCTCTATTTACAGGGACATGTAATTAAATTTTTTGAAATTATATTTAACAGCAGGGCCCATTCCTGCACACCCAACAAGAGTAACTGTGAGGGGTTACAGTGTTGTGGCACCACCACCACCCAAGGCCCAATTTTTCTGCCCCTGTTTAACAGGGAGATGTATATACAATTTTTGAAGCAATATTTACCAGCAGGGCTCATTCCTGTGCCGAACAAGAGTAACTGTGAGGGGTTAACGTGTTCTGGCCCCACCAACACCTAAGCCCAATGTTTCTGCCCCTGTTTAACAGGGGCATGTAATTACAATTTTTGAAATAATATTTAACAGCAGGGACTGTTCATGCACCCAACAAGAGTAACTGTGAGGGGTTACCGTGTTTTGCCACCACCAACACCTAAGGCTCAATTTTTCAACAGAGTATATAGTGCAGTCTGTATAGTATATATACTGCAGTTCATAGTATATAGTGCAGTCCGTATAGTATATATACTGCAGTTCATAGTATATAGTGCAGTCAGTGTAGTATATATAATACAGTGCAGGGTATATAGTGCAGTGTATAATATAGTGTATTGAAGTGGTTAAGGGGAGCCCTATGACAGAATTAAGAAAAAAACGGCATGGGTTCCCCCCGTCCATACCAGGCCCTTTGGGTCTGGTATGGATTTTGGGGGGCCTCCACGCCATTTTTTAAAAGCATTTTGCCATGGAGTTCCCCTTAATATCCATACTAGGTATGGACTGGGGGGGGTCCCACGCAGTTTTTTAATTGTTTTTTTCCTTTAGAAATGTCATCTTGCTGTTGTACCGTTCTAAACATGGGAAAAATGTGCTACTTTACAGGCAGGCTAAGGGGACCCCCCAGGCATGATGTTTAAAAGACTATTTAATTTTTATTGTTTCACTTTAAGCATTCTTATAATCACTGCTCCTGAAAAAATGGCGATTTAAAAAACTTTTTTTTTTGCATTGATACATGTTCCCTGGGCAGGACCTGGGTCCCCAAACACTTTTTATGGCAATAACTTGCATATAAGCCTTTAAAATGAATACTTTTGATTTTTCATGTTCGTGTCCCATAGACTATAAAGGTGTTCGCATGTTCTCACAAATTTTTTGTCTGTTCGCAAGTTTTGGTGCGAACCGAATTGGGAGGGTGTTCGGCTCATCCCTACTTTTGACTTTGGGCTGCGCACAATGAAGTGTACAGTTTGGGAATAGGTGGTGGAGAGACTCAGCACTGAATTCTGTATCTCTAAAAATGTCTCTGTAGTCAGTGTCGGGATCAGTGTCACTGATATATGCAATTATGCATAAAGGACATTATCTTTCTGTATGTAGGACCCGTGTGAAGTAGTTTGGCACTAACCCACATGTGAAACAATATATATCTATAAACAGGCAGTTCCTCCATGCTAAAAGGTTGCATTTAAATTACATTTAATAATATTTTATACATTTTAAAAATGAAAAAAAATAATTCATTGTTATTTTTAATATTTGCCTGGAATTCAGCTTTAAGTTGCAAAGCAAAAAAATATTCCAGACCATGCAGCTGGCAGTTAAAGCAGAACTTTACCCATAACAGTTTGATAACAAAATAATGCTCTTTATAACAGAAGAACATACATTTCATTTTATTAATCATGCTACCAAAATATGTGTGTCAAGTAAATTGCCTTCAGCATTGCTCCTGCTTTTTTCTTGCTGGAGGCTGCCATTTTGTTGAAGCCCAGAGCAATCACTTCCTTATTGGAGACTATCCCCCTCTCCCTGGTCTCAAAAACTTTATGTCACTTTTTGTAATTCAAATTTCCAGCCTTGATTGTATGTCTTGGCTTCAGCCCTGTAGGATCAGAATATCATACAAAAAATACCCCTTTCAAAGCAACCGTACGATAATCTGACCTTTAGTACACAGCTTTCGTTCAAAATTTTTGAGCTCATAAGTTTACATACCCTGGCAGAATTTATGATTTCTTGGCCATTTTTCAGAGAATATGAATGATAACACAAAAACTTTTCTTTCACTTATGGTTAGTGTTTGGCTGAAGCCATTTATTATCAGTCAACTGCGTTTACTCTTTTTAAATTATAATCACAATAGAAACTACCCCTGATGACCCTGATCAAAAGTTTACATACCCTTGTGATTTTGGCCTGATAACATGCACACAAGTTGACACAAAGGGGTTTGAATGGATATTAAAGGTAACCATGCTCATCTGTGATCGATTTGCTTGTAATTCATGTGTGTGTGTATAAAAGGTCAATGAGTTTCTGGACTCCTGACAGACCCTTGCATCTTCCATCCAGTGCTGCACTGACGTTTCTGGATTCTGAGTAATGGGGAAAGCAAAATAATTGTCAAAGGATCTGCGGGAAAAGGTAGTTGAACTGTATAAAACAGGAAAGGGATATAAAATGATATCCAAGGAATTGAGAATGCCAATCAGCAGTGTTCAAACTCTAATCAAGAAGTAGAAAATGAGGGTTCTGTTGAAACCAAACCACGGTCAGGTAGATCAACTAAAATTTCAGCCACAACTGCCTGTAAAATTGTTCGGGATGCAAAGAAAACCTCACAAATAACTTCAGGTGAAATACAGGACTCTCTGAAAACATGTGGTGTGGCTGTTTCAAAATGCACAATAGGGAGGCACTTGAAGAAAGAAGGGCTGCATGGTTGAGTCGCCAGAAGAAAGCCATTACTACGCAAATGCCACAAAGTATCCAGCTTACAATACACCACACAGCACAGAGACAAGCCTCAAACCTTCTGGCACAAAGCCAGTTGAAGTGATGAGACCAAAATTGAGCTTTTTGGCCACAACCATAAACACTACATTTGGAGAGGAGTAAACAAGGTCTATAATGAAAGGTACGGAGGTGGATCGTTGATGTTTTGGGGATGTGTGAGCTACAAAGGCACAGGGAATTTGGTCAAAATTGATGGCAAAAGGAATGCAGTATGTTATCAAAAATACTGGAGGAATATTTGCATTCATCAGCCAGGAAGCTGCGCATGGGACGTACTTTGACATTCCAACATGACAAGGATCCAAATCACAAGGCCAACTCGACTTATCATTGGCTACAGCAGAATAAAGTGAAGGTTCTGGAGTGGTCATCTCAGTCTCCTGACCTCAATATCATTGAGCCACTCTGGGGAGATCTCAAACATGCAGTTCATGCAAGACAGCCCAAGAATTTACAGGAACTGGAGGCCTTTTGCCAAGAGGAATGGGCAGCTTTACCATCTGAGAAGATAAAGAGCCTCATCCACAAATACCACAAAAGACTTCAAGCTGTCATTGATGTTAAAGGGGGCAATACAGGGTATTAAGAACTGGAGTATGTAAACTTTTGATCAGGGTCATTTGGCTAGTTTCTGTTGTCATTATGATTTAAAAAGAGTAAACACAGTTGATTGATAATAAATGGCTTCAGCCAAACACTAACCATGAGTGAAAGAAAAGTGTTATCATTCATATTCTCTGAAAAATGGCAAAGAAATCATAAATTCAGAAAGGCTATGTAAACTTATGAGCACAACTTATTTTCTTCACAGATAAAACAAAGGAAGTTTTAGAACGCAGAAAATATTATAGTTATCAGGTTATACTGTATGTGTTGCTCGTTAAAGTACAAAGAAAACCGTGACTCATTCTGTACCACATATTCAAATTTGTTTAATGAGATATAAGGAGTCTCAGGTATTAGACAACTGAGTGGTACTTTATGTGTTACTTAATGATTTGCTTTCTCTCATCTATCCCCTCAGTAATGATGCTTATCTAGATTTTCCACAGTTGACCTTTGTTACATGCAAAGAATTTTTTATTAATAGTGGTGTGAGTGTAATTTTTCACTAATGTGCAGATGATGGTTTAATGGCAATAAATGCAGAAATAATATTAATGGATTCAGAGATGATATTCATGGATTTCTATAATTTCACTCATGAAGATAGGGCAGTTTGCTTATAATAAATTCTCATAAACAAAATAGTATATCAAAACACTTAAATGCATAATGTTTATACCTTTTGTAACACACGATCGGACATTCTGACAACCAAATCCTGGATTTTACAGTATTTCCGACGGATGTTGGCTCAAGCTTGTCTTGCATACGGTCGCACAAATGTTGTCAGAAATTCAGATCATCAAGAACGCGCTGATGTACAACATGTATGACAGCACTATAAAGAGGAAGTTCAATAGCCAGTGCGCGACACTTTTGGGCTCCTTCTGCTAATCTTGTGTTAGTAGAAGTTCGTGCTTTTCAGCCTCGTGATTTTCAGATCGTTACTGCTCTTCAGTTTGTGCTTGTCAGTTCGTATCTGGTTTTCAGTGCATATTTTTATATTACGTATTTGATTTTCAGTGCGTTCTTGTCCACTCGTTTCTGAATTTCAGCTCGTTCTTCTCAGGCCTTTCTGATTTTCAGTGAGTTCTGTTAGTTCGTTCTGACCAGCCGACCATTTTGAAGCCATGTTGCGGGTACGTACTCATCGTAGAGTTCGTGCTGTGCAGGGGCTTGGTGTTGGGGTTCTTACTTTGACCCAAGCCCAGTCCATGAACAGGGCGGGGAGGAGTTCATGGACCAAGAATTGGTTGCTCCAGCGTGACCAGTTCTTGTACATGCCTTTGTTGCAGGAGATCCGTGTGAGAACAATCCTGATGATTTCAGAAATTATCTCCGGATGATGGACCCCGTTTTTCACCGTCTGTTAGCTTTGCTCTTCCCTTATATTACGAAGCAGGACACCTGGATGCGGCAAACCATCACTCCGCAACAAAGGCTAGTCGCCACCTTGCGGTACTTGGTGACGGGGAGAAGTCTGCAGGACATCAAGTTCTTGACAGGCATCTCCCCCCAGGCTCTGGGGATCATTATTCCAGAGACCTGTTCTGCCATCATACAAGTCTTGCAGAAGGACTATATTAAAGTAAGATTTCTCCTTTAACATCACATTATATGTATTTAATGTTTGCTAATGTATTGTATTTCTTTCATCATTCCCTAATTACCATGATTGTAATATGCTGTGAATGTCCCCTTTGTCCTCATGCATGCTGGGAGTTTTTAATGCTCCTTTTTTGTCCTTTATGCATAGTTGCCTTCACTAACCTACCCAGCATGCTATCCTGGGACCATACACACCTAGCCTAGTCACTTCACAATGTTTTTTGTCAGCTCCATAGTAGTGCTTTACCCTATACACCCCTAAAATGTGTACAAATGTTGTTTGTGTCCTTAAATTTAGGCAGAGAGGGGTCACAAAATCATTTGGAACCCTCCCTCCCCCCAACCATTAAGTCAACGGATACCAATACTCTGTCTGCTGACTTTGCTAAACCCATATATACCTACCTATTTTGTGGTCATATTTATGGATGAATTCACCAAAGCATGTAGTGAAAGGGCCTGCCTGAATACTTTCTAATGGTACTGTTTAAAGTTTTGTTCTCCTATTATCTTGATAGGTAATTGCAGAATGTAAAAATGTGCTTCAATTTGGACAGTGTGTATTCATCTTTTTGGATTATGACACTTCTTAATTATCCAGTGGGCTGACAACAGTGTAAGTAAGGAGGGTCTGGCCAAAGTAACACACATTTTTTATGCATTCAGCTCTCAATGAAGTGGAGAGGGTTACCTCTCCAAAACATACCCCCCCTAAAATTTTTCCAATGGGCCATCAGAGGGGGTGAGGAATCTGATAAGTGGGACTTAGATTTTTTCTTTAAATACTCCTTCAAATAAATGTTATACTGATGTTGGCCAAGAATGTTTGTGTCTAATCTGCTTGCAATGTTATGTGCAAAAGTCCTAATTTTTTTTTCTTGTTTCATGCCACAGTTTCCTTCAAGGCCACAGTCTGCCATTCTGCCAGACTGTGGCTTCCCAATTTGCCCAGCGGTGGGGGTGGGACTTTTCCAACTGCGGAGGGGCAATAGATGGGAAACATGTCCACATAGTCCCACCCCCAACTCGGGGTCATACTATTATAACTATAAGGGGTTTAATAGTATTATGATGTTGGCGGTGGTGTTGGCGACATATGATTTTCTCTATGTGGACTACGTGGCTGGTCTTCCATTCGTCTTTGTCGCTGATGAAGTGTTTGGGCTGGGAGATCACCTGATGCGGCCGTTCCTAATGAGGACCCTCACCCCGGACCAGAGAGTTTTTAACTCCCGGCTGGCCAGAGCCAGAAGAGTGGCGGAGAATGCTTTTCGGGATAATGGCCAGCCTATTCCTTACGCCAATCAACATGGCGAAATATAAATGTAACCATATAATCCTTGCATGCTGCATTCTCCACAACTTTTTAAGGAGAAATTCTATGAACTGTGGCCTCAGTTGGGCCTAAGGCCGGATTTCAAGACCAAACCCTGACGGTGCTTGAAGCTGGCCGTCCTGGCTTGCCCCCCCAAAGCGCCCGCGAGGTCTGTCTAAAATATATGGAGTACTTTGCGGGTGGGGGGGGCATTGATATGCCAGAAAATGTTTAAGAAACCTTTTTTAAATACATTTGTATTTTAAACTGAAATAATATTTCCTTTGATTTACTGCTTGTGTTTCTTTTAAGCTGTCTCCTAGGTTATCCAATGGGCTTTTTTTTGCACATTTTCTTCAATAGTGCAAACATAATTTATACATGAGGTGACAATCTCTTTTTCAGCTAACTATTATGTTGTGGGTCTGCTACACACACACCTTGTTTTTGTTGTTAATGTATGTGATGCATTAATGCTAGAAATATTCATCATTTTCAGCAATGGCCTGATTAATGCAAATTAGATGCAAATTAGAAAGCACTGTGGGTGTTATTTACTAAAGGAAAATCCACTTTGCACTAAAGTGCACTGCAAAAGTGTACTTGAAAGTGCACTGAAACTGCACTGAAAGTGCACTTGTAGTGCAAAGTGGATTTGCCTTTAGTAAATAACCCCCATTGTCACTGTAAACAACAACTTAAGTAAAAAACTGCTATTGAGCATTGAAAGAAGAGGCCACACATTGTTGAGTAGAAAAATATTTACTCTGTGCACATTCACATGTGCGTTTAGAAAAGGGTTTTTTAACAAACCAACATATTTTTGGAATCAAATTTTTTTTTGACAGTAGGAATATCCTTTTTTGTGGTAAACAGGCATGTTTTTTAAACCATAACACAATACACAACTCAGGAACTTACAAAGTTCAACTTTGATAAATTGAAGGCAATATCAGACATTAGTATGTCCAAACTGTGTTGATATTGCCTTCATCAGATGGGGTGACGTCACCCCTGTGAAAGCCAAATTTTGAAGATGCACACAAATTGAGAGTCAAATGGGGATTTCCCTCCTGATCCCATGCCTAATTTCAACATGTGCTAGCTCCCATTATGGGGGATCAATGGACGTGTTTCGGGGGTGCAACCCCTTCCTCTCATCTACTTTAGTTGCGAGGAAGGGGTTGCACCCACAAAACATGTACACTGATATCCCGTGATGGCAGATAGCACACACTGTGTGCATCTTCAAAATTTGGCTTTCAAAATTTTTTAGAATAGTTATAAAAATATAAACAATTTGATAAATGTTGGTGTGCTATCGATTCTGACTTAAACAACAACTTAAGTAAAAAACTGCTATTGAGCATTGAAAGAAGAAGCCACACATTGGTGTGCTATCGATTCTGCCTAAAACATCAGTGATGTTTTTGAGTCTTTTTTCAACATCATTGATGTCTTCCTTGATCTTCTGTAAATCCTGATTGCACACCATTATCTCCCCGATGAGGATATGTGCACTTGCACTTGTGAAATGTGTTTCTTCTTCCACAACATCCACATCACCTAAAATAAAAACAAACAAACCGTGTATTATAAATATGCAGGCATACATCTATTAGCTGAAGCAGTGGTCTCAGAAACTCACCTGTTGTGGTCACTATTTCGCCCACTTCATTAACCTCTCTACCTCCTGAGGTTGTTGTTTTTTTTGGGATTTCCCCTTCTTTATGAGGTGGGGTGTCCTTGGTGACTTCAGATGTCCCAAGTCTTTTCTCCCCTATGTGAATAAAAAAAAATTATACTTAGCACCCAGATATTTGAGGGCAGAAATAAGTAATATGAAACATTGCTTGGAAGTATCGTCCAATTGTCTGTTTTGGCAGAGTTCCAAGCTGAAGACATGATTTTTTCCCTTTCTTAAAGCTGGAATAATTATCTTTTTTGGTAAAGTATCACACATGGAGACACCCCTAGTATCCACTGGAGCACCTGTGTGGGACACCCTAAAAAGTTTGTTCTGGTGTCCCACACTAGTGCTCCTGCGTCCAGATGTGTAAACAGCTGCTGAGTGTCCACTCCTTACACTGAATAAAGTTTGAATTTCATTCTAGTTACAAACCCATCTAGACAACAATGTACTAAACTTCTTTTAATACAAATAGGCATGGCCAAATGTAGTTAACCTGCATCTGCAAAAAAACATTGTATTAATGGGCGAATAAACGATTTTTACCATGAACGATTACTGTGCCCATGAACCTGAAAATTTCCATTTTAAACTGAACAACAGTAAAGAAAAAGCACATGGAGCAGCACAAACGTAATTATAATAATAGGATCACAGGACAAAATACTTACTTTTTGCAGCACTCTCTTGATCCTTCTGTACTGATCCTGCTCCCTCAATTTGAGGTCTGACCAGCGTTTCCTCAGTTGATCCTTTGATCGCCGCACCCCAAAATTCTTCGTCAGACTTCTCACAACTTTAATCATGATCTTGGCTTTTCTCACATTTGGATTTGGGTAAGGTCCATGCTTCCCGTCATAGTCAGCCCTCTTCAAGATGTCCACCATCTCCACCATCTCTACAAAGGCCATATTTGAGGCCTTAAATCTCCTCCGGGAGCGGGACATTCGTGGCTCCGGGCTTTTGTCGTTGCTGCTGCTGTCTTCATGCACTTGTTCTTTCTCTGCCATGTGCTCTCCCACTGCACCGGAAGAGAAGGGGCGGGGAATATACTAGATAGAAGGTCAGGGGCGGGTGGAGTTTCACGCATGCGCAGTGTATATAAAGCGTAACACGCATGTGTCGTACGTACGATCTGTAAGTGGAGGAAGAAGTAGTGGAAGCGCTGATCGTGACAACAAAGGTGCAATTTTAACTTGGGCCTATACTACTTATAGATTGAGGCCTATATTGGGAGTTTAGCCTGACATTAGGGTTTGTCTTGTGTTGTGTCCTGCAGGGAAAATGGATATATTGAATGATCAGGACTTTATCCCCATATTCATTGATATGTACAGGGAGCTGCCCTGTCTGTGGCAGGTAATCCACCCCTTTTATAACAATAAAAGAAAGAGGCAGGTAGCGCTGAATCAATTGTTGGAATTCGTGAAGCCACAGATCCCCACAGCAACCATCAACTATTTGAAGGCCACAATTGGTGGCACGAGGAGTACATATAATAGGAAGCGCAAGAAGGTCCAGGATTCCCAGAGGTCAGGAGCTGCAGCAGATGACATTTATGTACCCAGGCTGTGGTACTATGACAGACTGCATTTTCTGGCAGACCAGAGAGAACCCAGGCCAGCACTCTCCAGTCTTCCTTCAACGCTTCCTTCCACCCCAGCTGAGGCTTCTGACGTCCAACCTGGGCCTTCCAGCCAGGAAGATGTGGATGAGCCCAGCTTGAGCCAGGTATAGCATTGTTCAACATATTTCTTGACAAAAAATTAATAATGTTAACTAGATGTTATTATTGATTCCTGATTTAACAAAGTGTTTTACATATCAATAGACAGTAGTGGCCACAAATGTTTGGCACAAGAATGAAAAATGCTGGGGTCAGAATGATAATCTTTTCTATTTGTTAACATTCAATTTGCAACAGTCATGAGCTGAAAATTGTGTGTGATTGATGAACCAAAAACTAAAACCATTTTTCATACACAGGAAAGCCTCAGCCAGGAGGAGGCTGTGGATAGTGGCAGCCAGGAGGTGGCAGGGGTAAGTGGCAGCCAGGAGATGCCTGGGCCCAGTAGCCTGACCAAATCCTAGTTTCCTCCCCTCCACCTTAAAAAAAAGGCCCAGGAAGGGGAGGAACCTGGAGGAGGCAGCACTTGGGCTATTTTGGAAGGCTGCTACGGCCCTCAGAACTCCCCAATATTCAAGAGGACTATGCCTGCATGGCAGCCTGCAAAATGCAGGAAATAGAGGAGGGCTAACACGTCTTCTGTGAGGAAGTTATCTTATAAGCCCTAAATAGGGGGTTGAGGGGCGAACTCACAAGCCAAAGCCAGGTTTGTGAGTTCGACCATCGTTCTCCTCCTCCATCTCCTGCCACAACTCCAACACCAGAGCCACAGCCTGGAAGCAAGCATGTAAGGAAGACAAGAGAGTGATGGCCGGGGTTCAGTCTGGTCTGACAAAAGACACAGGCTGTTGTAAGACCATAGCCTGGGGACATATATGTCATCTGCTGTTCCTGATCCCTTGGAGTCCTGGACCGGATTGTGCTCACTATTATATGGACTCCTCATGCTTCCAATTTTGGCTGTAAAATAGTTGGTGTGTGCCCTGTGGTATAAAGGCTTCGCCAATTTCAACTGTTTATCCAGCATTGCCTTCCTCTTTATTTGGTTATGACCCATAATAAATGGCTATTTTTTGTTTACAAATATTCACAAATATGTGTTTTACTTCAAAAAGGACAGTTTGTTTGTGAGTAGGCAGGTACATTTCAAAAAGACAATGTCAAATTAACAAGGGACACCAACACCAAACAACCTCCTTGAGGTTCAAAAATACAAGTTAATAATGGTGTTGTGGTAACTTGACACACAAAATGACAAAAATATTATGGAGATCAGTAAAAAAAAAAAATCTAAAAAAAAACAGGAGATAAAAAAAACAAAAAAAAAGTAGATCTTCATAAAAAAAAAGATTAAAAAAATCACTATAAAAATAAATTAAAAACATTATTATGGAGATCTGACGAAAACAAATTAAAAATATTATTCATGAGATCACAAGAAATAATAAAGAAATCAGTTTGTCAGAACTCTGTGTGAATATCAGCAGCAAAACAACTTCATAATTCTAGCATTATAAAGAAGAAGAGAATGCTCTGCATTAAAAGATTTAAAAATTTGCAGCGTGACAAATGTGCTATCTCCATTATGAATGCTAGTTTTACCAGACTGAACGCTTCTGTCTCGTGCTTGATTCAGAGCATGCGTGGAATTTTGTGCATCAGAATTGTCTACGCACGTTCAGAATTTACGACAACGGATTTTGTTGTCGGAAAATTTGAGAACCAGCTCAAATTTTTGCTGTCAGAAATTCCGGAAAAAAATGTCAGATGGAGCCTACACACAGTCAGAATTTCAAGCTCCCATCGAACATTTGTTGTCAGAATGTCTGATCGTGTGTACACGGCGTAACAGTGTATTGTACTTCAATCTTCTGATGGAAATGATACATCAATGTTTACTTCTTTGCCATTTTTCTATCTATATTTTCCAGAGATCATACGAAAATGAATAAAGCACACAAAAATGAATATAAATATTACTCAGTATTAAAGTCCTCCTGTAGGTTCCTGTGGTGGTTGGCAAAGAAAAGCAGTTGTCAATAAATTATATGGTGTGCAGAGACAAACGGTATATAACTGTATATAATGCAGACAAACTGTATACAACTGTATCATATTCCTAATATGTGGCTGCTGTACCATGTGCGTGTATGAGAAAGTATCCTGTTCTCTTTGTAGGTACACTGAAGTTTTTTAGGGGGATTTTTCAGGTGGCAAAATAATGAGAGCAGAGATTCAGATAAAATAAATAATTTTTATTATTTTATTAGTATTGTATTGCTTCCTTTCTGTGAAATCCCTGGTGTTCTTGCCAGTCCCTCTGCTCTCCTATCAAAAACTGACCACACTAAGCAGGAAAACACAGCATGGTCAGTTCTCCCTATAGTTACATAGGGAATGTGATCACTTAGAAAAAAAGGGAAAAAAGCAATTTATCTATTTTTTTATATCTATACATGTTTTGCCTTTCTTTGCTATGTTAAGCTGAAAGGGTTTTTTTACAAGGTGATCGTTTACATTCACTTTAATTAACACACTGCAAATAAAAATAGACAACTAAGCTGATCCTTTATGAGTGAGATGACCTTTCTTCATTGCCTTATGAAAGTTATTGATGAGATCTGGAAATGAGGGCCCTGAGCTTCTTAAACATGGCCAGGGAACACAGAGTATGGACCACACCTGCAACCTGGTCCCCCACCCCCATTTTGCTTTTGCCTCTGAATATAATAACCCCCCTTCTTTTTTTTTACCTCCTTAGTCTTTTATTCTCCTTCCCCTCAGAACTATTCTCTCTGTATCTAGGAATGATTCGAACATCAGTATGTTTACACTGGTCCATGACCTCCTTCTACAGTCCCCATTTAGACATTATTTAGACATTATTTGCCAGTGGCTTTAGGTCGAGTCAGCACAGCCCCTGGAACTATCATTTACTTGTTGGTACACCTATTTTTTATAGTACCTGGTCTACCAATTCTCATAGCTGTTCCCTTGTTATATCATATTTGACCTAGTTGTCGATCGAATGTTCTTTTTTTTTCTATTAACCCTACTTCAGTTGCCTGTGCATTACCAAATGTGCTACATTATTTGTGGTTTCATCTATAAATATGAACTATTTATCCAATTTTTGGATTATGTGACTTTTCACTTTTTTTTTACAAACACTTTTTTTTTCATTCTGCAAGGAAAGAGAAAAATACAGTGTATCTTTCCTCTCTTTCCTCTCCATTCACAAAAAGAAAAAAATACAGGGGTGGGCTTCACAGTGACTGATCAGCCATTTAGAGGCTACCACGGGAGGAGATCCAGGTTCCAATCGTTAGTACGGCTCTTGGTGAGACCCTGATATCTGTTCTGAGAGCAGGCCATGCGGTACACTTCTAGCATAAAGGCAGATACGCATATATGGGGCCCCACAGAAAAAAGGCCACTTCCGTGAGGCCGCATATATGTGTTTTACGTCAGGCGTGAAGGGGTTAAAGAAACAAATATTCAAAAGACATCCCCTAGACTAGAGTTATTGGAGCCGGTTTGCATGGACTGGTGCTTGTGTGGATGGGCAGCCTCTGTACTAATTGGAAAGAACCAGCTATTACCAGCCACCCCTACTGGGGTAGCACTACAGAGGTTCTCTGCAGTCCACAAACGAGGACTGGGTATGGCTATTTACACTGCCTGAAATATCAGTACAGCAGAGGCAAAGTGGACAGTAAGTTGGGAACTCACTGGATTTCTGGTAGGATCAACAGGTATTCTTCTGTAATCGTGTTCTTAGCATGACAAACTATCAAGAATGGTGCATGTAATGCATACACGTGTTAAATATGTTTTTTTATTTATTTCATCCTGACATATACTTTAACTTTCTAGTAATAAAGTGTATCAAGTGGTGGACTCACAAAGCTTATACAAACATAAATAATTAAATAGTTTTTCTTTTCCTATCACATTGTTTGTTAACTAACTCAACATTAGGCTAATACACCTATCTGCAGTAAGAATTTCAAGCATTCTTAGACAAGCTAAGTACTTATCTGAATACAGGATTACTTGGGCTTTCCTAGACTTATTTTTATTATACAATGGCTTTATTGCTAAATGAGTTTTGTATTATTTATCAGTTGTCTTAAAATGTTCATGACAGTGGGAACGTAACGTTTAATGCTACTTAAATTTATACCAATGAAAATGGATACCGTATGAATAATGTAACACTCTGTAATTTACTTTTTGTTTTATGTTTTTCAAAAAATGTCCATATGGACATTTACAATAGATACAGGTTAAATGAAGACAGTTTAGAACACAGCACTATAACATTTTTTTATATTCTGCTGGTATTCCTATGTTGAATTGTTACAGCTCATGTTACATACAATAGAATAAAATGGTCTTAAGGGTTTGCAGGGGATTTAAATGTTAAATTAAATGTTGGCGATGTATTTAATTTTAAAGCATGCAAAGACTTATGTATTCCATCAAACTGCATTGAAGCATGAAGTCTCATTGTTTTTCCGCCTGCACCTCACTGGAAATTGAACATCAAAAAAACAAAGTGAAAGACAAAATTGGGCATGTTATCTTTCATTCAATGTAAAAACTACTATAAAAAATTTGTATTATTTATTATACAAGCAGGTCCTAAAATGCATTAGCATGGTCAACCTGGGAACTGTCCTCTATTTTGTGTAAACCCATCCTAAAGCTGGCCATAGATGGATCAAAATTTAGCCAGTTCTATAGGGACTGGCTGAATTTTCGATTAGTGTGTGGCCATCTCTGTTCAAATTTTTGACCAACCTTTGTCAAATGAACAAGTTGGAAAACTTTTCTCAGTAAGCGACGAAAAAGAAACAAATCATCTTTGGCCAGCTTACGTTTTGCCCCAGTAGAAGGACCTCTAGTCCGAAACATGTCGGGTTGCGATTGATTTTTTGTTCCTGGTACCACGCTACTTTTTATTGTGATCTGCTGTTATCTCGATTTTTACCCTATTTGGTTTAAAATAAACCTGCTTCTTTGGATTTAAGCACTATGTGGAGCCTTTTTTTCCTTTTCCATGTCCCCATGATGGCTTTGTGAAAGGTGCATTCCTCCTATATACACCTGTCGGAGAAGTGCTTACAACCAGACCTGGAACATCTGATGTCTTTAGGTCGTTTACCATTGCTACAAAGGAACCAGTGGAACCTGCCGTATATGCCTCTACAACAAACATCTATTTGGATCGATCGATCCTTAAGCCTGTATGACACCTAGCCGTACGGCAAACGTGTCCACCTGTTCCGGTAAGCGTATTTGCTCCATTCATTCTTTGCTGTGGATACTGAGTATTGGAACACCACCTCTGTGAAACCACGTAGCACCCTTGAGATACCTCTCACCCATCTTACATCTTACATTTATACTGCTCACCTTTGTTGAACATTTACATGACCATAATGTTCACGTTATTGGTCGTTAATATGATCATGGACTCACTATAATAATACAATATTGTATTTGGCTTCCTGCATTTTTTATATTTAGTTATATACTATCATGCTGCACAGCTGATACTCACATTTGTGTTGATTTTTATGTATAGCGCTGCATTGTTTTTTCTTTTCAGCTTACGTTTTGACCAGAGGCAGGAGGATGGACCCTGTGGCTCGGGTACAACGCTACATCTCCTAGAAGTCTCCTAGAAAGCTAGACAGTTCTTGGTAGTTTCCTTCAGGATAAGCCCGCTTCAACTTTCTAGGAGACCAGAGCAAACATTAGCAATAGGGTTAAGCTAAGAATGCACTTCTGAAGCCAGGTTGAGTTTGAAGAGTCACTATTTTGAAAACAACATAATAAGTCTCACAATCCCAAGAAGGACAGTAACTGTAAATCATGAATCATTCACCAAACTAATAATACAATTCAATCAATTAATTTACCTTGTCATGAGTTTTGTGTAATGTACCCATTGACAGATTGAACAGGGCTTTTAGTATGTTTTTGGGCAGGACTGCTATCTCTTGCTAATTATTATTTTGTTAGTTATCCTCCCTGTATGTCCTCAGAAGTAGGGATGAGCCCAATGTTTGAGTCAAACGTAAGTTCGACTCGAACATCAGGTGTTCGCCTGTTTGCCGAACAGCGAAAAATATGCAGTGTTCGCGGCAAATTCGAAAGCCGCCGGAACACTGTTAAAGTCTATGGGACGCTAACATGAAAAATCAAAAGTGATAATTTTAAAGGCTTATATGCAAGTTATTGTCATAAAAAGTATTTGGGGACCTGGGTCCTGCCCCAGGGGACTTGTATCAGTGACATTTTTTTTTTAAACGCCCATTTTTCGGGAGCAGTGATTTTTTTAATGCTTAAAGTGAAACAATAAAAATGAAATATTCCTTTAAATATCATGCCTGGGGGGTGTCTATAGTATGCCTATAAAGTGGCACATTTTTCCTGTGTTTAGAACAGTACCACAGCAAAATGACAATTCTAAAGGAAAAATTGTCATTTAAAACTGATTGCGGCTGTAATGAATTGTCGGGTCTCGGCAATATAGATAAAACTCATTGAAAAAAAAGGGCATGGGTTGCCCCCTGTCTATAACCAGGCCCTTTGGGTCTGGTATGAATATTAAGGGTAGCCCTCAACCAAAATTAAAAAAAAAAATTGCTTGGTAGTCCCTCTAAAATCCATACCAGGCCCTTCAGGTCTGATATGGAAATTAAGGGGAACTCTGCGCCAAAATGTAAAAAAAATGGCATGGGGTCCCTCCCAAAATCCATACCAGACCCTTATCCAAGCAGGCAACCTGGCAGGCCTCAGGAAAAGAGGGGGGATGAGAGAGCGCCCCCCTCCTGAACCATACCAGGCCACATGCCCTCAACATGGGGAGGGTGCTTTTGGGTCTGACCCCAAAGCACCTTGTCCCCATGTTTATGGGGACAAGAGCCTCATCCACCAATGGGGTACACTACATTACACTGGTAATGGGGTACCCCTACCATTTCACCGTATATGTCACCGGGTGGTCCCACCCTCAGCTATATAAGAACTGTCACAGAGAAGAAGCATCAGTCGGTGGGAGCCTCCCATTGAGGCAGAATGGTTGTGGCTGTGGTTGTTTTTTTTTTTCAGTTCATCGGGCGGCGTGAATTTACATTGCGGGACATTTTTATTTACTTATTTTTTAATAAAGGACTTGTCCCAAGCTGTCATTGAAGAATGGTTTAGAATGATGGACTTTATAGGCATAATATGAAAGGTTAAAAAGAATTAAAAATATTTATTACAATTATTGTTAAAAAATGTACATTGACTTACATAAATTCATAAAGTTTGTATACCTGAGAGCAATTTACATACACTATCCTACATAGTAAATAATCTTTGAGTATGAAATCGTTTTTCTTTAGTCCAGGCATAACAAGTTTCAAAGAGGACAGTGTAGAAAATCGCTCAAGTTGCTCTACATGTTACGCGTTCAGTAACGCTTCCTCAGGAGCTTTGGCATACTCTATGAATGAAAGAATACACATAAGTACATTTCACTCTACATTTAACTCTACATTAAAACAAAAGAGTTTTTAAAAATATTTATATGTAATATATAGTGTCACCACCCCTGTGAAGTGCCAGAATTGAAACAATGTCTCTATACTGTGGCTCCAAACCTCTGATGATGAGAAAAGGGAAGATAGAGAGAAAGAAAGACCTAGAAAAAGAGAACAGAAGAGGACAGTACAACTCAATCAATCTACTTTATTATTTTTCCTTCACCCTTGTCTGTTAGGAAATGAAAGTAGGGATCTGATCATGTTCTGATCTGATCTTCCCTTTTCTCATCATCAGAGGTTTGGAGCCACAGTATAGAGACATTGTTTCAATTCTAGCACTTCACAGGGGTGGTGACACTATATATTACTTATAAATATTTGTTAAAAACTCTTTTGTTTTAATGTAGAGTGAAATGTACTTATGTGTATTCTTTCATTCATAGAGTATACCAAAGCTCCTGAGGAAGCGTTACTGAACGCGTAACATGTAGAGTAGGGATGAGCCAAACACCCCCCTGTTCGGTTCGCACCAGAACATGCGAACAGGAAAAAAGCTCGTTCGAACACGCGAACACTGTTAAAGTCTATGGGACACGAACATGAATAATCAAAAGTGCTAATTTTAAAGGCTTATATGCAAGTTATTGTCATAAAAAGTGTTTGGGGACCTGGGTCCTGCCCCAGCGGACATGGATCAATGCAAAAAAAAAACGGCCGTTTTTTCAGGAGCAGTGATTTTAATAATGCTTAAAGTCAAACAATAAAAGTGTAATATCCCCTTAAATTTCGTAGCTGGGGGGTGTCTATAGTATGCCTGTAAAGGGGCGCATGTTTCCCGTGTTTAGAACAGTCTGACAGCAAAATGACATTTCAAAGGAAAAAACCCATTTAAAACTACTCGCGGCTATTGCATTGCCGACAATACACATAGAAGTTCATTGATAAAAACGGCATGGGAATTCCCCACAGGGGAACCCCGAACCAAAATTAAAAAAAAAAAATGACGTGGGAGTCCCCCTAAACTCCATACCAGGCCCTTCAGGTCTGGTATGGATATTAAGGGGAACCCTGGCCAAAATTTTAAAAAAAAATGACGTGGGGTTCCCCCTAAATTCCATACCAGACCCTTCAGGTCTGGTATGGATTTTAAGGGGAACCACGCGCCAAAAAAAAAAAAAAAACGCCGTGGGGTCCCTCCAAATATCCATACCAGACCCTTATCCGAGCACGCAACCTGGCAGGCCGCAGGAAAAGAGGGGGGGACGAGAGTGCGCCCCCCCTCCTGAACCGTACCAGGCCACATGCACTCAACATTGGGAGGGTGCTTTGGGGTAGCCCCCCAAAACACCTTGTCCCCATGTTGATGAGGACAAGGGCCTCATCCCCACAACCCTGGCCGGTGGTTGTGGGGGTCTGCAGGCAGGGGGCTTATAGGAATCTGGAAGCCCCCTTTAACAAGGGGACCCCCAGATCCCGCCCCCCCTGTGTGAAATGGTAAGGGGGTACTTACCCCTACCATTTCACTAAAAAAACTGTAAAAAATGTTAAAAATGACAAGAGACAGTTTTTGACAATTCCTTTATTTAAATGCTTCTTCTTTCTTCTATCTTCCTTCATCTTCTTCTTCTGGTTCTTCTGGTTCTTCTGGTTCTTCCTCCGGCGTTCTCATCCAGCATCTCCTCCGCGGCTTCTTCTATCTTCTTCTCCTCGGGCCGCTCCGCACCCATGGCATGGGGGGAGGCTCCCATTCTTCTCTTCATCTTCTTCTTCATGTTCTTCTCCTCTTCCTTCTTCTCTTCTTCTCTTCTTCATTTTCTTCTCCGGGCCGCTCCGCACCCATGCTGGCATGGAGGGAGGCTCCCGCTGTGTGACGGCGTCTCCTCATCTGATGGTTCTTAAACAACGGGGAGTGGGGCCACCCGGTGACCCCGCCCCCTCTGACTCACGGTGACTTGACGGGACTTCCCTGTGACGTCACGGGGAATGCCACAGGGAAGTCCCGTCATGCCCCGTGCGTCAGAGGGGGGCGGGGTCACCGGGTGGCCCCGCCCCCGTTATTTAAGAACCGTCAGATGAGGAGACGCCGTCACACAGCGGGAGCCTCCCTCCATGCCAGCATGGGTGCGGAGCGGCCCGGAGAAGAAAATGAAGAAGAGAAGAAGAGAAGAAGAGAAGAAGGAAGAAGAGAAGAACATGAAGAAGAAGATGAAGAGAAGAGCGGGAGCCTCCCCCCATGCCATGGGTGCGGAGCGGCCCGAGGAGAAGAAGATAGAAGACACCGCGGAGGAGATGCTGGACGAGAACGCCGGAGGAAGAAATTGAAGAACCAAAAGAAGAAGATGAAGGAAGATAGAAGAAAGAAGAAGCATTTAAATAAAGGAATTGTCAAAAACTGTCTCTTGTCATTTTTAACATTTTTGACAGTTTTTTAGTGAAATGATAGGGGTAAGTACCCCCTTACCATTTTACACATGGGGGGTCGGAATCTGGGGGTCCCCTCGTTAAAGGGGCTTCCAGATTCCGATAAGCCCCCCGCCCGCAGACCCCCAAACCACCGGCCAGGGTTGTGGGGATGAGGCCCTTGTCCTCATCAACATGGGGACAAGGTGTTTTGGGGGGCTACCCCAAAGCACCCTCCCAATGTTGAGGGCATGTGGCCTGGTACGGTTCAGGAGGGGGGCCGCACTCTCATCCCCCCTCTTTTCCAGCGGCCTGCCAGGTTGCATGCTCGGATAAGGGTCTGGTATGGATTCTTGGGGGACCCCACGCCGTTTTTTTTTTTTTTTCTGGTGCGGGGTTCCCCTTAGAATCCATAGCAGACCTGAAGGATCTGGTATGGAATTTAGGGGGAACCCCACGTCATTTTTTAAAAAATTTTTGCGGGGTTCCCCTTAATATCCGTACCAGACCTGAAGGGCCTGGTATGGAATTTAGGGGGACTCCCACATCATTTTTTTTTTTTTAATTTTGGTTCCCTGTGGGGAATTCCCATGCCGTTTTTATCAATGAACTTCTATGTGTATTCTCGGCAATGCAATAGCCGCGAGTAGTTTTAAATGGGTTTTTTCCTTCGAAATGTCATTTTGCTGTCAGACTGTTCTAAACACGGGAAACATGCGCCCCTTTACAGGCATACTATAGACACCCCCCAGCTACGAAATTTAAAGGAATATTACACTTTTATTGTTTGACTTTAAGCATTATTAAAATCACTGCTCCTGAAAAAACTGCCGTTTTTAAAACTTTTTTTTGCATTGATCCATGTCCCCTGGGGCAGGACCCAGGTCCCCAAACACTTTTTATGACAATAACTTGCATATAAGCCTTTAAAATTAGCACTTTTGATTTCTCCCATAGACTTTTAAAGGGTGTTCCGCTGCATTCGAATTTGCCGCGAACACCCCAAATTGTTCGCTGTTCGGCGAACTTGCGAACAGCCAATGTTCGAGTCGAACATGAGTTCGACTCAAACTCGAAGCTCATCCCTAATGTAGAGCAACTTGAGCGATTTTCTACTCTCTTTGAAACTTGTCCTCTTTGAAACTTGTTATGACTAGACTAAGTAAAATGATTTCATACTCTGTTCAAAGATTATTTACTATGTAGAATAGTGTATGTAAATTGCTCTCAGGTAAACAAACTTTATGAATTTATGCAATATTCAAAAGTATGCCACAAGTTATGTAGGAAGGGGTATTGTATCGTAAGTAGGTACCATCATCCTTTAAATGTGTAGAGCAATGTGGGGTTGAAAGAGAAAACAGTGAGGACCTCTCCAATTAGGTCCTACCTCTTTCAAAAATATTTAGGACTATTGCGGTACCAAGGGGACGTGGACAAAGGTATAATAAAAATTCATAAATTTATTCAAAGATAGGATTTAAAAAGTCCAACAAAGGACACAATATAAACCATGACATAATAACACAATCACAAAATAATTGTTTACAGCAATGTTGACAAAAAATTATATTGGTAGTGCCCACACAAAAAAATGAAGGCGAATTATATGGTACTTGCAGACGTAACCTCTACAGTTTCGCGGTCAAGCCGCTTCTTCAGGAGGCGTTTTAGTACATATTCTACAAAATGAGAAAAGTACAATATCAACATTACAAAACATATCTGCAATGAAAGAAACATATATGTGTATGAATACAAATACAGTATTAATATTGGAGAAGATAATCTTTGTTTAGTATTGCACTCACCAACCTATGCCCACGAGGGGCTAGAGCGACACTGTGAGACGCCCACAAGGAGGCGTTCCCCCAGGGGTGGGCCAGGGGGGCACTTAAGGTGATACTATTGTAAAAAATGATAAAAATAAGGTATAAATAATTGTAAAGACGGTGTTCTTAGAATAAGGCAACCACCCATGTGCGCCAGGTCAGGGTAGAAAGTGGTGAAGGAATAGAAAGAAAAGGAAGGGGAGGGGGAAGAGAAAGGAAGGGGAAAATTGGAAAAGGGGGGGAGGGGAGGTAAGAGGGGAAAGGGAGAGGAGGGAGGGAAATTAAGACTGGAGGGGGGAGGGGGGGGGAAGGGGGGAGAAAGGGGGGGCGAGGGGAAAAAGAGACAAGGGAGGGGGGGAGGAAGAGAGAGGGGAGGAAGGAAAGGGAAAAGGGGGGGAAACATGGAAAGAGAAGGGGAAGGGGAAAGAAAAGAGGGAGAAGGGGGGGAAGGGGATGAAAGACGTGGACAAGGGGGAAAGGGGGGGAGTGGGGGGGAAAGGAGAAGGGAAGGGAGGGGAAAAGAGGGGAAAGGAAGGGGGGGAGGGAAAAGAAAAAGGGGGGGGAGGGGGAAAAAAAAAGGGGGGGGGTGGAGGGGGAAAAGAGGGGAATGGGGGAATGGAAAAAGAGGGGGATGAAGTGGGAGCCCACCACCTGACCAAAGTAGTATAAATAAGAGAGCTTGAAAAGGTCGGGGTTTTTTTAAAGAATGTATACCCACCGTTGCTGTAATGTTAAAAGCTTATAGCAGACACGCTGGCTGTCCACACCCAGGGTGAATGGAAAGAAACAGTGGCCGTAGGGACCAAGCAACTATGCCACAGAGAGCCTCTAAAGATAAATAGCATGGAATGTGTATCAGTGATGTGCTGGGTGTGTGCCTCTCGTAGCGGTCAAGCAAGGCTGCAACCTTAAATGCCCCCAACCCGGAAATTAAGCGGCGCCGAAGACATCAGCCGCCGCCTCTTCCGGGTCCGATCCTCCACTACTGCGCATGCGCAGGGAATTATCCAGCGCACACGCGTAGCTCCACAATGGTTGACGCGACAGCGTCAATCTAGAGAAGCAGCAGCTCGGCTCCTTGGAGCCCCAGCCACTGCCGGAGGATCGCAAGCCCGCCATGCAGGGGAGAATGAACTTCCCACGTCACTCAGAGGGGGGAGACGAGTGCAAATCTGAGTATTCGGATGCTTAACAATATTGGGTAAATCAGAGGCAGGGATGCACAATCACCGGCACCGGGAACCAACTTCACCTGTAGCCAGGGATGTGCACCACTCTGCCCTGCAAAAGAGATAGAAGGAATCAATACATGATAATAGTAACAAATCATGTAGTTTACAGAATGCTTACAGTGAGCCAAATCAACAGTTTAAATACATGTAAATAAAATGTACAAAAAACAGTGTATGAAAAGTCTACTTACAGACAGTTATAAGAGGAGTCTGTTTATGTAAATAAGACTGGAACAAGGATGACATATAAACAAATCATAACAGAGTACATGTGTACACCACATGTATAATTCCCTGCGCATGCACAGTAGTGGAGGATCGGACCCGGAAGAGGTGGCGGCTGATGTCTTTAGCGCCGCTTAATTTCCGGGTTGGGTGCATTTAAGGTTGCAGCCTTGCTTGACCGCTACGAGAGGCATACACCCAGCACATCACTACCTTGCTTGAATGCCCGTAAGTAACTGCCACACGTTTCCTTCTGGGGGGGATACCATGATACCAATATGTACTATTCCCCTTTCCTTTCCTCTCCCCTTCCCTCTCTGTTTGCCTTCCTTCTCCCCCTTTCCTCCCCCTCCTCCCCCCCCCTGTTTATCTCCTTCCTCCTTCATTTTTTCCCCTTCCCCCCTGGATAAAGTATGTTCAGCAAACTGATACACATTCCATGCTATTTATCTTTAGAGGCTCTCTGTGGCATAGTTGCCCGGTCCCTACGGCCACTGTTTCTTACCATTCACCCTGGGTGTGGACAGTCAGCGTGTCTGCTATAAGCTTTTAACATTACAGCAACGGTGGGTATACATTCTTTAAAAAAAACCCGACCTTTTTAAGCTCTCCTATTTATACTACTTTGGTCAGGTGGTGGGCTCCCCCTTCATCCCCCTCTTTTTCCATTCCCCCATTCCCCTCTTTTCCCCCTCTCCCCCCTTTTCCCCCCCTCCCCCCCTTTTTCTTTTCCCTCCCCCCTTCCTTTCCCCTCTTTTCCCCTCCCTTCCCTTCTCCTCCCCCCCACTCCCCCCCCTTTCCCCCTTGTCCACGTCTTTCGTCCCCTTCCCCCTTCTCCCTCTTTTCTTTCCCCTTCCCCTTCTCTTTCCATGTCCTCCCCCTTTTCCCTTTCTTTCCTCCCCTCTCGCTCCCCCCCCTCCCTTGTCTCTTTTTCCCCTCGCCCCTCCTTTCTCCCCCCTTCTCCCCCCCCTCTCCCCCCTCCAGTCTTAATTTCCCTCCCTCCTCTCCCTTTCCCCTCTTACCTCCCCTCCCCCCCTTTTCCAATTTTTCACTTCCTTTCTCACCCCCTCCCCTTCCTTTTCTTTCTATTCCTTCACCACTTTCTACCCTGACCTGGCGCACATGGGTGGTTGCCTTATTCTAAGAACCCCGTCTTTACAATTATTTATACCTTATTTTTATCATTTTTTACAATAGTATCACCTTAAGCGCCCCCCTGGCCTGCCCCCGGGGGAACTCCTCCTTGTGGGCGTCTCACAGTGTCGCTCTAGCCCCTCGTGGGCATAGGTTGGTGAGTGCAATACTAAACAAAGATTATCTTCTCCAATATTAATACTGTATTTGTATTCATACACATATATGTTTCTTTCATTGCAGATATGTTTTGTAATGTTGATATTGTACTTTTCTCATTTTGTAGAATATGTACTAAGACGCCTCCTGAAGAAGCGGCTTGACTGCAAAACTGTAGAGGTTACGTCTGCAAGTACCATATAATTCGCCTTCATTTTTTTGTGTGGGCACTACCAATATAATTTGTTTGTCAACATTGCTGTAAACAATTATTTTGTGATTGTGTTATTATGTCACGGTTTATATTGTGTCCTTTGTTGGACTTTTTAAATCCTATCTTTGAATAAATTTATGAATTTTTATTATACCTTTGTCCACGTCCCCTTGGTACCGCAATAGTCCTAAATATTTTTGAAAGAGGTAGGAGCTAATTGGAGAGGTCCTCACTGTTTTCTCTTTCAACCCCACATTGCTCTATGAATTTATGTAAGTCAATGTACATTTTTTAACAATAATTGTAATAAATATTTTTAATTCTTTTTAACCTTTCGTATTATGCCTATAAAGTCCATCATTCTAAACCATTCTTCAATGATCTCTAATATATCGGGACGTGGCATTTATTATCTATATATCGTATCCACGGTGCCACTCTGTGGTGATACATACTTTCTTAGAAATTGTCCCAAGCTGTCTCTTGTCTTTTTTACTATTTTTGACACTTTTTTGTGAAATTGTAGGGGTACTTGTACCCCGTTACCAATTCACACAGGGGGAGGCCAGGATCTGGAGGTCCCCTTGTTAAAGGGGGCTTCCAGATTTCGATAAGCCCCCTGCCCGCAAGGGTTGTGGGGATGAGGCCCTTGTCCCCATCAACATGGGGACAAGGTGCTTTGGGGTCAGACCCCAAAGCACCCACCCCATGTTGAGGGCATGTGGCCTGGTATGGTTCAGGAGGGTGCACTCTCTCATCCCCCCCTTTTTTCCTGCGGCCTGCCAGGTTGCATGCTTGGATAAGGGTCTGGTATGGATTTTGGGGGGACCCCTACGCCATTTTATTTTTAATTTTGGCGCAGGGTTCCCCTTAAAATCAGGTCTAATATGGATTTTGGGGGGGACCTCTACACCATTTTGTTTTTTAATTTGGCACAGGGTTCCCCTAATTTCCATATCAGACCTGAAGGGCCTTGTAAGGATTTTAGGGGGACCCCCATGCAATTTTTTTAAAATTTTGGTTCCGGGGTTCCCCTTAATATTCATATTAGACCCAAAGGGCCTGGTAATGGACTGGGGGTGACCCATGCTATTTTTTTCAATGAGTTTTATCTATATTGCCGAGACCCGACAATTCATTACAGCCGCAATCAGTTTTAAATGACAATATTTCTTTTAGAAATGTCATTTTGCTGTGGTACTGTTCTAAACACGGGAAAAATGTACCACTTTACAGGCATACTATAGACACCCCCCAGGCACGATATTTAAAGGAATATTTCATTTTTATTGTTTCAGCATTAAAAAAAAATCACTGCTCCCGAAAAACAGCCATTTAAAAAAAAAAATTTGCATTGATACATGTCCCCTGGGGCAGGACCCAGGTCCCCAAACACTTTTTATGACAATAACTTGCATATTCTGGTGTGAACCGAACAGGAGGTGTTTGGCTCATCCCTACTCAGAAGTGCTTCCAGGAACTGCAGTAGGGATGGACCAGTTAAGTGTAACTGCTTGGAGTATGCAAACATAGGATGAAGAGAACCTTTTTTGTGTGGGGTTAGGAATGCCTATCTTTCAGAATCAATGGCTCATAATTAGGGACACTGTTCGTGTTCAAAAAACATTCAATACTTTATTAGAAATTGCAATGTTTGAGTGCACTGAAGTTGATGTAAAAATGCACCAAAAGCCTTGCAGCATGCATAATCATATGCACATGTGGTTCTTTAAATTCAGAGGGATTAATTTACATTGGTAAATTATGAACATGTGCAGGGCTGGTTTATAATTTGGCAGTGTATTGTCACCACATAGATGTGGAGGGTATGTCGTATTAAAAAAAAAAAAAAAAAAAAAGGTTGGGTTCCCCATATTATTCTAGCCAGACCTTTAACCTGGGTGGCCAGGAACTGAAGGGCAGTGATCGTGTAGCCCCTCCCCCACCTGGACCTGGCCGTATGCCTTTCAACATTGAAGGGAGGACCTTGCAAGGATGGGGGGAGGGGGGTGTTAAAGACTTCCTTCCCTGCAATGCAGACTTATACCAATGTTGAGGAGGTGGCCAGATATCGCCCCGCTCCCACGGGGAATGACTACAGTGGTACATTCGTATCTCTTAAAATAAACAAATACACACAGCAAGTTAAAATCTTTCAATAGAATAGAGCACAAGTTCATACTTACCGGATTTGATTTTAAAGTAAAACTTATTAATGTCTCCAGAAGTAAACCCAGTGTCAATCGCATTGTTTAGCAAAATAATCTCTGCCAATCAATGGTATTTGTATTCTGTTCCTGGTTCCTCCCCTTCCTGTAGCTCTGTTTTCTCCCCATGTTGAGGGCAAGTGGCCTGGTATGGTTCAGGAGGGGGGCTGCTTGCTTGTCCCCCCTTTATTGACCTGCCAGACTGCATGCTTGGATAAAGGGTAAGGTATGGATTCAGGGGGGACCCCACGCCAAACTTAAAAAAAAAACAGCGTGGGGTTCCCCTTAAAATCTGTACCAGAACTGAAAGGGCACTTGTCCTTATGTGCACTGATGTCCTCAAAGATGACTCAGAACTGTCCTCTTTGTTTTCGGTTTGCGATGATGGGCCGGACCCAATATCGATTCCTCCTCTTCCTACTCCACTCCACACCGGGTTTTTTTCAATAAATTTTGCATTGCTACCATTGCAACACACACCAAAGAGTTTGAAAAATGAACTTACATTGATCATTACACTGACTGTATGACCAAGAGCTCACAGATCTCCAGCCAGGCCCTCTCCTTCTTGGATTGGTCCTTATAATTGGCATCCCCAGTGTCATATAGCACTGGACGTGCCCACACTAGCCTAATCAGCTCCTCATTATCCAGCCTGGATTGACTAATCTTGTTCCTCCTGGGTGTAATTTATCACAAAATTGACACAGGTCTTGATCACAAAATCTCACTGTAGATGGCTTCCTCCTCCTCACCACAACACACCACAGGAGGGGCTACAGGAGCAGGGGGTCTTTTGAGAAATATAACCATGTCGGATGTCACATGTCGGATAGTTAATATGCTGATCTGACTTGGATGCGACTTCCATTATGTTCTATGGGCTGAAATCATACCCAAGTCGGACCAAAGTAGTGCAGAAATCTTTTCAAAAGTCGGACTCACACAAGTCGGACCAGTTAAAACTGCTCTCATAAGAAAACATTTTTAAATGTTGTGCGACTTGTGTTCTCAAAGTTGGAGTGCTTGTTGCACCAGTGTGAACCTGGCCTAAAGAGAAGGGTTTTCAGGGTTTGTCTAAAGATGGATAGATTAAAAGATAGTCGGACAGATTGGGGTATGGAGTTCAAATGGATGGGAGAAGCTTGGCAGAAGTCCTGGAGGCAAGCATGGGAGGAAATGACAAGGGAGCTAGAGAGCAGGCGGTCTTGGGAGGATCGAAGAGAGCAGTTTGATATTTTGAGACCAGGTTAGTGATGTATCTAGGGGCAGAGTTGTGGATGGCTTTGTAAGTTGTTGTTAGTACTTTGAATTTTATTTGTAGGGTGAGCGGAAGCCAGTGGAGGGATTGGCAGAGAGGGATACTAGACACTGAACGGTTGGTAAGGTGGATGAGTCTGGCAACAGCATAAAGCGGAGTTCATAACCACCATCAACACTATTAATAGTTACATACACATAGTTTTTGTCAGTACAGCGCCATTTCCCTTTCTACGCTTTTATAAAGCGGAGTTCCACCCACAAATGGAACTTTTGCTTTAAGTACTGGTGACCCCCTGACATGCCACACTTGACAGGAACGGGTACCCTGTTTTTACAGGCATCCAGCTCCCACTTCCTCCCCTGGCTCGGCGGCGCCAGAAGGAAGATCACCTTTCCCCCTCCCTCCCTGCAATCTTCTGGGACACATCACAGGTCCCAGAAGATTGCCCGGCCATTCACAGACTTCCTGGGTCATATGATAGCCTCCCATGGCTTCCAAGATCGTTTCTATGCTGATGACACCCATATCTATCTCTCTACCCTGCAGCTCACCATCAGTTTGCTCACGTATCACTGAATTACTAACAGACAAATCTGACTGGATGTCACACTACTTCCTCAAATGCAATCTATCCAAAACAAGCTCATAATATTTCCTCCCCCATGTACCCTTTCCCCTGACTTCTCTGCCAAAATCAATGGCACAACTATCAGTCTGTCCCCACATGCCAGGGTGCTAGGGATAACTCTGGACTCTGAGCTGTCCTTTCAGGCTCACATCCAATCCCTGTCCAAATCATGTTGCCTCAACCTCTGCAATATCTCGAAAATACCCCCTTTTAACCAAAAACACAACAAAGCTTCTAATTCACTCCCTGGTTATCTCTCATCTTGACTACTGCAACTCCCTCCTCATTGGATTACCTTTAAAGCGGAGATACACCCATTTAAAAGTCAGCAGCTACAAAAAGTGTAGCTGCTGACTTTTAATAATCAGACACTCACCTGTCCCACGGTCCAGCGATGTGGGTGCAGGAAGCCTCGCTCCTCTCCCCCTCCTCTCTGAGGCGCCGCCATTCTAACCGCGTGCGAGCATCACAAATTGTATCAATCTTTATTATTTTTTTATGGGGTGTGTCGGGTGTGAGGAAAGGTGAAGCCCCAGCCACTGCAAATCCACTTGGCCTAGCCATGAAGTGTTGTGCTGCTGGAGGTAGGATGCACTCTGTGGCCCGTGACGCAAAGGTGAAGCAGCTGACATTGGCTAAAGTTGCGAGTCCCGTAGCTAAAATTGAGTTGCATATCATCAAGATTTAGAGTACGTACAAACATACGAATTGATGGACTGAGTAACCACTGGTGGCTTGTGGCAGGTGCCTCACGATGGAGACTGGGCTGCAGAAGCTACGTGACAATGGAACCGTGTAGTGTTGTGCCGAGGATTTGGACCATATCGCCAATGAGGAGACTAGATTTGAATTGGGCAGTAGGATATGTGAATGAGCTGACAAAGTACGTTAAGCGGAGTATCGGCTGAGTTATGAGTACGTACGAGCATACGAGTAGTTTAATCTGAGTAATGATTAGTAGTTTATGGCAGATGCCTCACAATAGAGACTGAATAATGGTAAGCTGCGTGATAGATAGAAAGAGATGTGTGGTGCAGAGGAGAAGGATGGTTCCGCCAGCGTGACTGGATAGACTGCAGGGATGCCTGCTGGGTGTGGGGCTCAGCTGTCACTGGCGGTGGGAGGAGCAGCCTGAAGAGCTCGGCTTTCCTGGCTGTGGTGGGGTAGGGAACGCCCCTGCTCTGTGAGTTTGGGGATGGTCCATCCCCTGAGGGAATGCACACTGCCTCGCTCTGAACCCACTAAGGGTGACAAAGGGGTGGAAGTGCGGTCTTCGCTGTTGGTCTGCGATATGGCTCCAGCTATAAGACAAGGTGAAGGGGGGAGGAGCTGATTAACCACCACAGAACCCCAAGATACCTGCTCACATCCCAAATGCAACTTGAAGGAAACTGCCGATTGCATTCTCCCTCTAGCAGCCATGAGGCTAGGAGAGGGGGTGCATGTGTAAGAGGAGTCATAAAAGGTGGATAGTGAGCGGAGTTGTATACAGGGAAAAAAAATAAGAAGGAGAAGGACAGAAAAAGGAACGACAGGCCTAGTGAAGAAGCCGGTTTGCGTTCTAACGCTGTTGAGTGGAAATTTAGAAAACTCCAAAAAGTGCGTAGAAACTGAGGTGAGCCAGGAGATGACTGGCCAGGTAACCAATAGCTCGGGTGCCATCTGTGCTCGGCACAAACCTGTAAACCAGAGCCCCAGGGCGTACTGGGGCATGAAGTTGAAGTCTGGTAAGGCCTAAGTAGGAATTTTGCATTCTGTAGTTCATGAAGTATGTTCGGCGTGCCAACATTTGCACTGTCAGCAAACTTGACGTTTACCGGCCTTGTCTGCGTAGGTGAAGGGTTGCCCTTTGAAAACGGAGTGAAATGCCATGAAACATGTGACCGTAACTAACGCCAAATGAGCTGCCCAAATCGTGGATGTGAAGTGAACGTTTAGTGACAGAGTGCTGCAAGGTTACGTGAGAGGGGAGCCCGTGTACTACACACCTGACAGACGCCCTAGATGCGAAGACCTGGTTAAGGTCGAAAAGTCAGTTGACTGGGAACCTAGAGTAAGGGTGTCATAGAAATCCAGTTTTTTTTTTTTTTTAAATGACATCCAACCTGGTGCAGGATGGAACAACCTGAAGTCGACTGACCTAAATGAGAAATGACAGTCAGAAAACGGTGAGTGGCCGATGTGCCACTGGAGACGATGAGTGGCCAGATTGTGCACCACTGGAGACGTGCTTGCAATGATTGCAAGGACGGAGCCTTATCAGAAAGGTGAAAATAAGGATAGCAGAGAATTGAGTATGTAGGAATGACCGACCGCATTTGACATACCAATAGATGAAGTGAGATGTGGGTGCTGTGTACAAGACTTGTATAATGTAGATTTGAATCGTTGTGCTGCAGGTGGGATTGGATTTTAATCGGACTGTACAGAGTATGAGATGAAACCAATACGAACCGTTGTGCCATGGATTCAACTGGATTCAAATCGGGCTGTAGAGTGTATGAAATAAAATCGATACGAATTGTTGTGCCGCTGATGTGACTGGATCGAATCGGACTGTAGAGAGTATGAGAAGAAACCGATATGAATCACTGTGCCGCAGATGCGACTGGACTTGAATCGGACTATAGAGAGAATGAGATGAAACTGATACGAATCGCTGTCCCGCAGATGTGACTGGATTCGAATCAGGCTGTAGAGTGTATGAAATGAAACCGATATAAATTTTACTGTACTTCTGTCTCGGTCTGGTTCATGGTTTCTGACAATACCAAAGCCATCTATTTGAATAATCGATTATCCAGTACGTGTACATAGATGTTCTTTGTTATGCAATTTAAGATACATGTAAAATGAACATTGACAATCCATAAAGTGTTTATGTATTTTTCTTTACATTAAAAAAAATTCACATGGTACAAATAAAAAGCATTTCATGCAATTTACCTGACTATCTGCAAGTTCCTCTGGTGTCCTATCTTCTGTGTCTGGTGAATTGTGATCTATGTCTAAACTGGATACTGATGGTCTAGCGTCATCTTGGTCAGTGAGAAAGTGAAGACTTTCAAAATACCATAGATGGGGTACGTATTTCATCTGCCCCAGCTGCTAATCTTTTAGAATCATAGATTTTGTTTAATTCTTTTTTTAACACGGTTCTCAGATTTGCAATCTTCCCTTTGACATAAGTACCATCAGCTTTAGCATAAACAGCAGTGCAAAGTTTAACCAATTTCATATATGCTTCACTTTTTTTTAAGTTTGTCTGAATATTCCCTTGAGCAAACTTTCCATAGACAGGGCAGCTCTCTATACATTTGTATGACCTGTGGTAAAAAAGCTGGTGAAATAAACTTATCTACCATAGTGCCTGTAAAACAAAAAATAATTATTAGAACACTCACAGCATGCATACGTATTAGCACTAGCTCTTCAGTACAGATCTCTACTTACCGATAATTACCCAAAGAAAATGATTGGAAGAATTGGGATAGAGTTTGTTCGCGACAATGATCTGTGCACCGGAACAGGAAATTCATCAACTCGTTTACTGAGGAAGAAGCTGATGTGCTCCACCCTTCTTCTCGAATAGGCGCTGCTATTTCGTCCACACCATGAGGAGTGAGAGTCCAAACACAGATGTGCTGCCCAGGAAGCGCAGCACCATGAAAGTAACACCTATGTGCTTGGAAGAAATAATTACCATGGTCAGAATATTGGAAAGAAAAGACTATGATGGCAAACATGCACACTATCCAAAGCCAAACACAAGAAAGGACCAGATCATGGATAAAGTTGTCCATGCCATCTATGCTAAACATGGTGTGCAAAGATCCAAGGACCAGCTTCCTAAGCGATGGTCTGATTTGAAGCTCAGGGAGGTTGAGCAGCTCCTCAAAATTATCAGGAAAGGTACATTAATTATTACAGCAATTAGCAATTATATATATTGCAGACCGAGACAGAAGTACAGTAAAATCACACTTGTTTATTAATTTAAAAAAAAGGTAAACAGAGTAAGTGTAGTCAAAGCATAGCCAGAGTCCAGTAACCGTATCGGGTAGTCAGCCAAGCCAGAGTTCAGTAACCAGATCGGGAAATCAGCCAGGCCAGAGGTCAGGGATCCAAGTAGAGGAACAGAAACCAGGTTAAGGAGCCAGAAGGGATGTCAGCAAAGCCAGTCTTTAAACAGGAATGCAGGAGATGGTTTCTTGTGATGTGACCAAGGCGAAGGCAGAAATGAAGTGAGCTGGAGATCTTTAAGTAGGCGGGACTGACCAGCAGATCCACAACAGCTGGTTAACTGTGGAGAGAGATGAGAGCTGGCAATTAGCCGACAGTGGACCGGCCAGCTCAAAGAAGGAAGGGCTGAGCCAGCCCTGACAGTAACGCCCTCCTCAATGACCCCTCCCCCTCGGAGGACCACTGGGCTTGAGGGAAAAACGTCTATGGAAATCACAGAGGAGGGCAGAAGCGTCCGAGGATGAGACTCAGGAGCGTTCCTCCAGACGGTACCCCTTCCAATGCACCAGGTACTGTATGCGTCCACAGAACCTATGGGGGTCAACAATGGATTGTACCTCATACTCCTCATGGTTCGAAACCTGTATAGGGTGAGGACGTGGCACCGAGGTGGTAAAGCGGCTGCAGACCAACGATTTCAATAAGGAGACATGAAACACATTTGAGATGTGCATACTAGGAGGAAGGTCCAACGCGTAAGCCACTGGGTTAATCTTGCGAAGGATACAGAATTGCCCAATAAACCGAGGTGCAAACTTCAGTGAGGGAACATGAAGTCGGAGGTTGCGAGATGACAGCCAGACCCTGTCCTCAACCTGGTAGGAAGGCGCAGGCAGGTGTCTGCGGTCAGCATGGAGTCTGTACCTATCATTAGCATGACGCAAAGCCTCCTGGATTGTGCCCAAGTGGAACGAAGACCACGGAGATGCTCCTCTAGCGCAGGAATACCCTGCGGAACAAACGAGTCAGGCAACATGGAAGGTTAGAAACCATAAACGGAGACAATCGGGAAGCAGAATTCAAGGCATTGTTGTGAGAAAACTCTGCCCATGCTAATAGGTCTGAACAGTTGTTGTGATGGTCAAAAATATAGCAATGTAGGAATTGCTCCAAGGACTGATTGGCTTGTTCTGTGGCCCCATTAGACTGCGGGTGATACGCAGAGGAAAAAGCAAGCTGAATTGCCAGCTGAGCACAAAACGCTCGCCAGAACCGGGACACAAACTGACTACCCCTGTCTGAGACAATCACCTTGGGTAGCCCATGTAAGCGTAAGATCTCCCAAGCAAAAATGAAAGCCAGTTCCTTAGAAGTAGGCAACTTCTTAAGTGGAATACAATGACACATCTTTGAGAACCAGTCAACCACCATAAGGATAACTGTGTTGCTTTGGGAGTTGGAGCTGCTCCACAATGAAATCCATAGACAGGTGCGTCCAGGGCCTCTCTCCATTGGGTATGGGTTGTAGGAGGCCCACTGGAAGGTGTCGTGGAGTCTTACTCTGAGCACACATGGAACAGGCAGCTACAAAGGCAGTTACATCAGCACCTAGACTAGGCCACCAGAATTGTTGGGAAATTGCCCAAACGAGTTTATTCTTACCAGGGTGGCCAGCTGCCTTGGAAGAATGGTAAGTCTGGAACACGTCAGTATAGAGACACTCTGGGACAAAGCAGCGGTCACAAGGTTTCTCAGGAGGAGCATCAACCTGAGCAGCAAGAATTTTGTCACCCAAAGGAGAAGTAAGACTGGTGCGAACCGTAGCCAGAATACGATCAGGAGGAATCATAGGAACCGGAACCGACTCCAACTTGGAAGTGGAGGAAAATTGTTGTGACAAGGCGTCAGCCCTTACATTCTTAGTACTGGGTAAGAATGAGACAATGCAATTGAAACTTAACAAGAAAAGAGCCCGTTGTACCCTTCTGGGAGAGAGGCGTTTGGCCTCAGACAAGAATTTGAGATTCCTATGGTAAGTAAGAATGAGAACTGGCACAGTGGTACCTTCGAGGAGATGTCTCCATTCTTTCAAGGCTAAAATGATTAATAGGGAGGTGAGTACAGCGCTGTGCTAAATAATAATAATAATAATAAACCTAATCATCCCTTGTAGAGCAAAGGTATGAAGTGTATAATGAAGTGACACTGTGTGATTCAAAAAAATAATTGAACCCCGTACCAAAATTAAAAAAAAAAATTACGTGGGGGGGTCCCACTAAGTTCCATACCAGGCCCTTCAGGTCTGGTATGGATTTTAAGGGAAACCCTGAGCCAAAATTTTTTTAAAAATGGCGTGGGGTCCCCCCAAAAATCCATACCAGACCCTTATCCGAGCACGCAAAAGTACCCCTACCATTTCACAAAAAATTTTAAAAATGACAAGAGACAGTTTTTGATAATTCCTTTATTTAAATGCTTCTTCTTTCTTCTATCAGCTTTCTTCTATCTTCTATCTTCCTTTGGTTTCTTCCTCCATCTTCTTCTGGTTCTTCTTGTTCTTCCTCCGGTGTTCTCGTCCGGCATCTTCCTCTGCGGCATCTTCTTCCCTTGCTGTGTGATGCTTCTCCTCTTCTGACGGTTCTTAAATAACATAGGGCAGAAGAAGAAGAAGATGGAGGAAGAAACCGAAGGAAGATAGACGAAAGAAGATAGAAGAAAGAAGAAGCATTTAAATAAAGGAATTGTCAAAAACTGTCTTGTCATTTTTGACACTTTTTTTGTGAAATGGTACGGGTACTTTTGTACCCCCTTACCATTTCACACAGGGGGGAGGGACGGGATCTGGGGGTCCCCTTGTTAAAGGGGGCTTCCAGATTCTGATAGGCCCCCCCGCCCGCAGACCCCCACAACCACCAGGCAAGGGTTGTGGGGATGAGGCCCTTGTCCCCATCAACATGGCGACAAGGTGTTTTGGGGGGCTTCCCCAAAGCACCCTCCCAATGTTGAGGGCATGTGGCCTGGTACGGTTCAGGGGGGGCGCTCTCTCGTCCCGCCTCTTTTCCTGCGGCCTGCCAGGTTGCATGCTTGGATAAGGGTCTGGCCCCCCACGTAATTTTTTTTTTTTTTAATTTTGGTTTGGGGTCCCCCTGTGGGCAATTCCCATACCGTTTTTATCAATAAACTTGTATGTGTATTGTCGGACCGGCAATTCATTAATAGCCGTGAGTAGTTTTAAATGACTTTTTTTCCTTTGAAATGTCATTTTGCTGTCAGACTGTTCTAAACACAGGAAACATGCACCCCTTTACAGGCATACTATAAACACCCCCCAGGTACGAAATTTAAAGGGATATTACACTTTTATTGTTTCACTTTAAGCATTATTAAAATCACTGATCCTGAAAAAACGGCCATTTTTAAAACTTTTTTTGCATTGATCCATGTCCCCTGGGGCAGGACTCAGGTCCCCAAACACTTTTTATGACAATAACTTGCATATAAGCCTTTAAAATTAGCACTTTTGATTTCTCCCATAGACTTTTAAAGGGTGTTCCGCGGCTTTCGAATTTGCCGCGAACACCCCAAATTGTTCGCTGTTCAGCAAACTGGCGAACAGCCGATGTTCGAGTCGAACATGAGTTCGACTCGAACTCGAAGCTCATCCCTATTTGATACAAAGGCAGCATCAATGAACAGGCCTGCAGCCCCAGAGTCGATTAGAGCCTGTATCTCGATAGACGACTTAGCCCAAGAAAGGGTGACCAAAACCAGGGGCTTATCCCTCTGGATAACGGGATGACACAACACCACCTAAGGTCTGTCCATGTTCCCAGGATGGGTAGGACAAGACTTCAAAAAGGGACCTGCCTGGCCACAATAAAGGCACAATCTCTCCCTGCTCCTAAAGGCTCTCTCATCCGCAGAGAGATACGTGGAGCCCAACTGCATGAGTTCATCTTCACTGACCGACTCGGTACCAGGAGGCATGGGAGGTGAGGGAGGCACGGGTGGGACTGCAAAGCTCGGAGGCAAACATACAGGAGGCTTCTGCAAGCGTTCCTTAAAAGAAAGTCTTTCTCTGAGTCTGGAGTCAATGAGGATGGCAAAGGAGATCAAGCTTTCCAGCTCAGTGGGTATATCTCAGGCTGTTATCTCATCTTTGATGGAATCCGAGAGACCATGAGAAAAAGCAGCCACAAGGGCCTCATTGTTCCAAGCAACTTCTGCTGCCAGAGTTCGGAACTCAATGGCGTAGTCGGCAACAGTTCTCATACTCTGTTTGATGGACACGAGGCACTTGGCAGCAGAGCATGCGGGAACATCAAATATCCTTTTAAAGGAGGCCACAAACTCAGGGTAACTCAAGACAACAGGTTTTTGCATCTCCCATAGAGGGTTAGCCCAGGCCAAGGCTCTCTCAGAAAGCAAAGATATCATGAACCCTACTTTGCTTCTGTCCGTGGGAAATGCCTGGGGCAGCATCTCAAAGTATATCCCAACTTGGTTGAGAAACCCTCTGCATTGAACTGGATCACCCCCAAATTGCTGGGGAAGCAAGGAGGAACCAGCCATACCTCTTATAGAGGTAATACTCAAGGTGGGTGCCTGCACAGAGACTGGCGCAGCAGCAGGGATGGCTTTCAACTCAGTACCGGAGCATCCACAGTGGGGGATTCCAGGTGAGCCGTGCAACTCAGGAGCATTTGTAATGCTATGGCAAATTGATCCATGCGGTGATCTTGCTCATCCAATCTGGAAAAAATATTACCAACAAGTGGATTGACTGAATCTTCTGAATTCATGGCCTTCGCCTACTGTCAGAAACCATGAACCAGACTGAGACAGAAGTACAGTAAAATCACACTTGTTTATTAATAAAAATAAAAAGGTAAATAGAGTGAGAGTAGTCAAAGCATAGCCAGAGTCAAGTAATCAGATCGGGCAGTCAGCCAAGCCAGAGTTCAGTAACCAGATCGGGTAATCAGCCAGGCCAGAAGTCAGGGATCCAAGTAGAGGAAGAGCAAGCAGGATAAGGAGCCAGAAGGGATGTCAGCAAAGCCAGTCTTTAAACAGGAATGCAGGAGATGGTTTCTTGTGATGTGACCAAGGCGAAGGCAGGAATGAAGTGAGCTGGAGATCTTTAAGTAGGCTGGACTGACCAGCAGATCCACAACAGCTGGTTAACTGTGGAGAGAGATGAGAGCTGGCAATTAGCTGACAGCTGAGCGGCCAGCTCAGAGAAGGAAGGGCTGAGCCAGCCCTGACAGGTATAACCTAACAAATAATGAGCAGCGGCATACACTCTACATATTATTCTGCCAGTCTACAGCACCAGGTCCAACAAAGTATTGCATATATTCCACCCGATTTTGTCATGCAATTTGACTGGAGAGACGTGGATGTGCATGGCCTAGGTCTACCAGTACCTCAGTGTCACTCCGCCAATCACCAAGAATCACATTATCTGCCACAGTGTCTTCCCTATTGAGCATGGCCTGTGGCATATATGAGGAAGGTGTGCGACACAGAAAATTGTGCAGCACACAGTAACTGTGCACAATTGTATCAATGTTATCAGGAGAGACATTGGTAGCAGTATGGAAGATTCTAAACCTGTTGGCCATGATACCAAATGCATTCTCGACCACACATCTAACTCATGGTAATCTGTAATTAAATATTCTTTGATCTGGGCTTTTTTTCGTAGGAAAGATTTTTCATAGGAAATCAAATGCCTCATACGCAACAAAGATGAAGTTGGGTCCATTTACTGACTCTTGTTTTGATGGCAGATTGAGTGATCCATTTTTTAGATGTTTGTAAAACTCAGTTTTGTCTATTACTCCTCCATAAGAGTTTCGTCCATTCTTCCCAACGTTCACAAAGATGAATTTGTATTTGGCATTCACTATGGCCATTAACACGATGCTGAAATATCCCTTGTAACTGTAATAGTAGGAACCCGAGTTTGCAGGTGATGTAATATGCACATGCTTCCCGTCTATCGCACCACCACAATTCGGGAAATTCCAATAATCTTGAAATTGCTTGGCTGTTGCCAGCCATTCCTCTACAGAAGTTGGTAACTGTAACAGAAAAGAATAATCGTTTAGAAGATTGTGTGCTATTATGTACTATAATAAAAAATTTAATTTCTTTTACACAGAATCTATTCATCAATGAATCGGAACCTTCAACATCAGCAGCTGAAACACCAAACAAAGGTAAAAAAAGACGAACATCACAAGATTCAACTACCAACTTTCTTTCACAAGCATCAGGTGCACTGACTCAAAAGAGGGATGAATGTGATGATTTAGGAGGCCTAACTGCTAAGAAGATACGACGGATGTCAGAAGAGCAAAAACAACTGATGGAACCATTACTGATCCAACTACTAAATAAGGGAGTCAAAGGAGAGCTCACGCAACATACACACTTGGCAGAGCGCAATATCACTCAGGGGCATCAATTTCAACAACCTCAGCAGACACATCACTGGCATGGACCATTCAAACAACATGAATAAACACAAAACACCTGGGGAAATGACTTCAATTACACATTGAATGTGTTCTTGCTCTTGATGAGTTCTGTTAATATGTTTTTTTTCATGGTTATACTGATGTTGATAGCCCCTAAAAAATTGATCTGTGCTCAGTTTTTTTGTTAAACTATGTTTTTGTTAAAAAAAAAAACATACAATTTCTTATTATATAGAGAAAAATCTGTAGTAAATTCTTTTACTGTAGAATGTACTACCTACTGTTAAAAAAATACATTCTCACATCACTTCTATGCTGTTTTTTGTACATCATTTAAAAAAATAGAGATAATTTGATTACCTTTAGATATTCAGTTTGCAAGACCTTCACTATAGCCGCACAGGTTTCTGGGATGATGCGACCTAGGGACTTATGCCGGTATGCCTGTGGTAAACTTGAGATCTTCATATGTCCTTGCAGTTGCGAGAAACCGCAGTGTAGCTATTAACCCTTGCTCCATTGAACATTTATCTTTCTAAATTTGGTCGCTACATGATGGTAGTATCTTTAGCCCTTTCTAAACTTCTTTTGATTATCAAAATCACTATCGACCGATTTTCCGTATGGTGTATGGCCAGCATTACACAGCACAGACTTTTTACAGTTTACTCCTACTTCCCTCCTGCACATGGATGCACTTGTCATGGGACTACACAGGTCAGATTATTATGTTTTGAGAGAATATTCTCACTTTACCATGGTCGATGCATTAAATGTACAGTATATACAGTATGTATATACTGTATATACTGTACATACAGTATGTAGCTTACTGAATGTTTAAGGCCCAGTTCACATTTAGTGACTTGGGACCATGCGCGGAATGACTGTTATCCTCCCTGCAATTCCAAATCGCTCTGCAATGCTGGTAAAACGTACACTGCATTTTAGTGCCATTAAAAACACATGTGCTGCATTTTGCCAGCATTGCAGTGTGATTAGGAAACCAATTCGGCAATTGCAGTGCGATTCCACCTGCAATTCCAAATCGCTAGATGTGAACGGGACCTGAGGCATATCTGTAAGCAAAAATGCAACTTACCAGACCTTAGATGTGGTAGCTGCACTTCTATTGTTTTTTCATGCTTTTTTTTCACCTGGCGATCCTGCCAGTAACACACTTCCTTTCCTAGGGTGACAATGCTTACTCACTGTACTGTATCTATGGAGAAGCAGAGAAGCAGTATCACTCTAAGGAAGAACTAGAAAAACATCTCAACCTAGACTTTTTCAATAATGAGGAGGTGTTCTGTAGCAGTGGCAGCTGGTGCTCCATCGGTCGGGGGGCAGACGGACCTGACCCTCCCACGTTGCTCCAGCCCGCACTGTGCACCATACCCACACACCCCCCCCCGATTGTCATCTCATTTTCCCTGTGCTGCACCGGACTGACATGTTGGAGGGTGCCCGCTGGCGGCGGCGGCTTCCCCCTCTATCATCTCCATTTCCTGGCCTCCGTGTTCCCCCTCCGTCTTCCAGTGGCGTGGGTCAGTCAGTCGGTCTTCCCCTGCATCTCCTCATCATCGCGGCAGCCATGCGTCTCTCCTTTCTCCTTCTAGACCAATAGAATAGCTTATTCTTTCAGCTAATCAGGAAACGGATCTCAAGCTCTGCTTCCTGATTGACCGAGAGGAGAAATAGTGTGACAATAGAGAATATTCATCCGCTATTGTCACATAACTGGGCCAGTGTGCCCTGAGCCCACCCTTTTTTGAAGCCTATTAGAGCCTATGGCTCCAATCATGTGCTTCGCAAAAAGAAAAACCCCATCAGAATCCATGCGTCCAGCGCCCCACATGTAGATTAGGGGGCTAGACACATGGATAGGGGGGCAACGCCCCTGCGCGCCTTATGGATGGGCCACCACTGCTCTGTAGTCTACATAAAGAACTGTGAATGCCAACTGATAAGTGCAGCACAGGCAGAGACCACAGAAATGTATTAGCTCATTGAATTTTTGGCAGGATCAATTTTTTTTTTCACGTATCAGACAGGTATAATTAAACACCTCAAATGTATATTTAAAATAACAGAAGGGAGCAAATAAGAGATGTTCATTGCTAGGATTTACGTATACTTTAATTTGTTGTCTAAAACTGCAATTAAAGTGTAAGATCACCTTTACAGAAAATCTGTAAGGTGAACTTACACTGAACCCCCTTCCTCATCCCCCCGGTCCCACTGACCTGGAGTCGTGCGATCACCCGCTGTAAGACACCAGGTCACCGCTTTACCAGTCTTGGATTTGAAATCCCTGCAGCTTTATCTTCTCCAGCGCTGACAGGAAGGGCTAGGTGGGTTCTTACTCGTCAGTGCTGTCCATGTGAGGGCGCCGACCAATTAGATTTCCTCCTATCCGTACATGCAGAGAGGTACTGATAGGAGATAAAGTCAGGGGGATTTCAAATCCCCGGACAGGTGTCTCACAGCGGGTAATCACGGGACTCCAGGTCAGTGGGACAAAGGGGGATGAGGAAGGGGGTCCAGTGTAAGTTCACTTTACAGATTTTCTGTAACGGTAAACTTACCCTTTACAAAGGAGCTCCAGGATACTGTGTAAAAGTCAGCAAACTGTAGCTGCTGACTTTTAATAAACAGCCACTCACCTTTCCCATGATCCAGTGATGGGCTAACCCCAGCCATTATGACATCTCATCTTTTGTCTTTGTTGCCTGCATCTTAAGTGTGGGCACCCTGCTGTGACAGCTTGTAGCTTGACGGCAGGGTGCCTACTGCACATGTGCGAGTGGTGTTCCGCATTGTTAATGGTCCCGTAGTCTTCTGTGACCTGTCAAGTGGGGAGGGAGGGGGCAGAAAAAATTCTGCTTCTGTTTGCCTAGGCAATCAGAGTGGAAGTGGGAGCGGGTACCTGTCAAAATCGGACGAGGCATTAACAAGGACTTCCCCTTTTGGGTCTTTTCATGTTATATACAGTACCTTAGGCTCGATTCACACCTATGCATGTTGCTTTTGAGCGTTTTTGGAGGTTTTTTTTTCATGCTTGCCGCGTTTTTGAGCCGCGTTTTTGCCGCGTTTTTGCGGCGTTTTTGCCGCGTTTTTGCCGCGATTTGCGTTTTGCGTTTTTTTTTTTTTTTTCATTTTTTTTTACAGTCTTAAAAAAAAATTACAAAAAAAAAACAAAAAAAAAAAAACGGCAAAAACGCACCAAAAACGCTGCAAAAACGCTGCAAAAACGGTGCACTTGCGTTTTTGATGCTTGTCCATTGAAAACCATTACATGCAAAACGCTGCTTTTTGCATGAAAAAAAGTCCCCGACCCTTTCCAAAAACGCAGAGATACAAAAAAGCATTGATGTGAACATGTTCCATAGGAACCCATGTTAAAAAATTCCCGTGCATTTCTGCAAAATGCAAAATGCATCAAAAAACGCGCTAGTGTGAATGGGGCCTTAGAAAGACAAGCATTCCTGCTAAAACTATCAGAACTTATATTTTTTATTGTTTTATGCACAGCCAATATAGTTCTCTATGACTGTATACTGTATGTCTAAAGTTATATTTCTGCTGCAATAAAATTAATCCAATTTTTTCTTTTCATAAGTGGCCACTATCAACACTGACCTACCTATACCAATTAGCGAAATAATTAACAACTTTAAATTGTTCAGAAATGATCATTCTCATGATAAAGAATTTCTCTCATTCCCATCAAAAGTAATTTCCACATATTTAGATTAGAATAAATTGGGATCTTAATAAGTCAGAATAATTTCACAGTGTGTTAAGGTGATTAACATTTGACACTATCATAAAGTACCTTGAATAAATCGTATTTTTTAGACATTTAGGAGTAGAGAGTTTAGCGAAAGTGGTTAATTGGCTTGTGTTCATCTGCTGGAAGGTGATAAGGATTCTATAAAAGTGCTTGAACTAAGTCAGAAATTAAAGTGGAAAGAAAATGGAAATGAAGTTGAGCTGTATTACTGGCACATATTTGCAGAGGTTAAAAATATATAAAAATAAAAACTCAACTGATCACTTGGGTGGTCTGTTATGAATGAGAATGAACAATTTCTTATTTCATTTTAAAGGGGTTAAAGATGTTTTTTTTGCTTACTATTATTTTGAACATCTGTGAGAAAATACAAAGATATATTGGTAAGTTAACTAATCGGTTTATAAGCAGAATCAGGTGGAACAAAAGAGGGCAAATAATGAATGGATGTATTCTGGGCTTCCGATATGACCTTAAGGAAAGTTGTGTTTAAAATTGCTCATTTCTCTAAAGCCTCTACACACGGTTGGATTTTCCGCCAACAGCCTGTCATCACACATTTCCCGTCGTAAAAATCCAATCGTGTGTGCGCAGCTTAAAACTTGACTCTTCCATAGATTGGAATAGGAGCTACATTTGAGGAGGAACCACATTGGTGGTATGGACTTCTACCCGAATGTTCAAAGTTTTACTACACTTTTACTTGTATGATGATTTTAGAAGCAGAACTTAAAACAAGCCTAGGAGTCCCCCATGCAGAGCACAGCAACCATTTCCCTTTAACCCTTTTGCTACCAGGCCCTGTGTTCCATTTTGTACACTCAGGTGGCTAGACCATTTTTGCAATTTTTCCTTTGCTTTTTTATTTTTCATTTATAGCTTTCAGAATTTGTGAAAGACCCCCCAAACCATATATTTTCTGAAAGCACATGATCAGTAGAATAAAGAAGGTTCTACTGATTTTTAGACCCCACTGTATTTGCGCAAATGTTTATCAAACCAATATATTTGCAAAATACAGATGCACATGATGCACATATCCATTAGACAGTCTACTCATTTTTCCACAAGGCACTGGAATAATGACTCTTGAAATGTGACTGACTGATTTTTAAAACTGAGTCCCTGACAGATAAAAAAAGCTTAAAAAGCCACAATTTAATTCAGCTATGGATTTATAAAATACCATTAATTGTATTTTTACACACAACTCTCAAAATTACATGAGTTACTCTTTTTAGCCAGCCTCAGGGTAGCCACACATGGACCAAAATTTGGCCAGTTCAGTAGGGACTGGCCGAATTTCAAACCATGTATGGGCAGGCTTTTACAGCAATTGAGCTACTTATCTACTTCTGTACAACCAGCCTGGGGGGATTTTTCGAACAATCAGTTCTTTAGCTGGCAGCACTTAACAATGTATTCTGATGACAAGGAAGGCTTCCTGCTGTCAGAACACAATTGCACATCGGGAGTGATTCCCCATCTACCTTGAATTTGTGGATTGGTGAATCGGGTAATTTGTTTCATTCAACTTGCTGGTTCAATGAAAAAAAAATGGATTATATTATGCCCCACTTTTCTCTCCTGTACAATAACTTTCAGACTAGGCAGGGGAGGGGAAAAACTGTAAACTTGTAAATTTATATACTGTACAATCCATCAGTACCTTGCACTACATAGTTGATGGTAGATTTAAAGGTTATTGTACAATCAGGTTGTATAGTGTATGGTCACCTTAACACTGAGATCTTCTTGAAAGAAATAAAAAGTAGAGCACTTCTTCTGTGTCAAATAATGGGCTGGGGCAGAGGGCCTAGAGCCTCTCTGGCATGAATGTCTTGATCACACTACTAGAACTGAAAATATATTCACAAAAAGTAAATTATTTCTGTACTCCAAGCAAATAAATGAATACACATAGCTGTTTGTGTGGAGTACAATCATAGTTGATTTTGCTGTTTGCAATATATATGGGGCCATGCATTCAAAAGAGGCATTTTCATTGATTTTGCCTGGAAGCACATCCCCATGGGAAAAGCCAAGGATAATGGGACTTCTGATAGGATGTTCATTGATTGTTAATTGTTGTTTACACGTTTTCTGGCCTGTATGTGTCAGTAAAGATTAATTTTCTGATTTCACAATGATGGAGGAACAGCCTTTCAAAACGTAACCTTGAGTAGGATGTGATATATTGTTCATAATAATGTCTTAAGAGCAATACCATCCTAATGGAGAGCAGACCCTTTTTACATGCCTTGATATGGGTGAATAACCTATCTGAACAAATACTAACCTAGTTCTGACAAGAGAGATGTAGCAGAAGCTCTCTCTGAATCTGGCTGTCATTCTTCCTAGACATATTGACAAATGAAGCCCTCTGTGCAGAGCGTGTGGTCTTTTTTTTATTGTGACAGCAAAACCTCACACTTTGGGCTTTATTCAGTCAGAGCTATAGATCTAAGATCTGTGAAAACTGCACCCTTGGTGCTACCAAAGAAAAGACAAACAAATACACTGGCCAGATAAATGTCTTCCTACAAATTTAAACCCAAGAACAGAAATGTTGAGCTTTTTTGCTCTAAAGTCTCACAATTTTTGCTGCAGTCATGTATTTCATTTGAGTTATCAACTATACGTGTTATGTGAAAAGAAAAGTAGAGGCTTCCATTGCTGATCCTCTGATTTCCATTCTTTGAGTTTCTGAACCCAAACCATTAGGCAAATAAGGTCTTCTGACTCTACTCTGCCTTTCTGAACTTACTTGTTCTAATTAGTGGCTTGGAAGCATCAAAACATGTAGGTTGGAATAAAAGCCAGACAGCCAGTATCTTTAGAGGGAAGTCAACTATTGCAACCCCAATATTTTTGGCAAGAGAGACTTAAAAGAATCTGTTTTGATTACCGTATATACTTGAGTATAGGTCGTTCCGATTATAAGCCAAGGCCCCTAATTTACCACAAAAAACTGGGAAAAACTTATTGACTCGAGTATAAGTCGAGGGTGAGAAATGCAGCAGCTACTGTAAGTGGAAAAGAGGGTCAATAATGCCCATCTGTAGCTGCATGCCTCCCTGTGTCTTGTGCATGTGTCCCTGTGCATATGTCCCTGTGTCCTGTGCAGCCTACCTGTGTCCTGTGCATATGTCCTGTGCAGCCTACCTGTGTCCTGTGCATGTGTCCCTGTGCCCTGTGCAGCCTACCTGTGTCCTGTGCATGTGTCCCTATGTCCTGGGCAGCCTACCTGTGTCCTGTGCATGTGTCCCTGTGCCCTGTGCAGCCTACCTGTGTCCTGTGCATGTGTCCCTATGTCCTGGGCAGCCTACCTGTGTCCTGTGCATGCCTCCGTGTGCGATCTGCATCCTCCATGTGCTGCTCTGCATCCACCGATCAGCGTGTCATAATAACATTTGGCAGTCATTGCACTGTTCAAAAGCCACGCCTCCTCCTCGACTGTGATGGGCAGAACACTCCGTTTCCCAGCAGTCAGCCTATCACGGACATTCTCTCATCCTCATACCACGGATGAGGATTAGAGAGTGTCCATGATAGGCTGTACGCTGACTGCTGGGAAATTGAGTGTTCTGCCTATCACAGACGAGGAGGAGGCATGGCTTTTGAACAGTGGAATGGCCCCTGAATGTTATTATCACACACTGGCCGCCGTCTGTCTGCATGGCACGGTGATCATGTAGGCAGACGGCGATGACTCGACTATAAGTCGAGGGTGGCACTTTCAGCCTAAAAAAAAGGGCTGAAAATCTTGACTTATACTCGAGTATATACAGTATCTAATATAAATGTAATGTAAACATGAAGCACTGGCAACTTACAAATGTAAGATATAATGACATAATGAAATGAAGAAAGAGAGGGTGCTAGATCTGTGACTTCCCCCTTATTGGGTGTGGGGTTGTGGTCTTAGGCTAGGTGTGGTTTTCTGAGTCTCCTTTTTTCTTCACTTCTTCCTTTTCTTTTGCCCTCTTTCTTCTCCTTTCTCTCCTTTTTTGGCCTTCCTTCCCCTTCCTTTTTTTTTTTGGTTGTGTTTTTGTTAGATTTTTCATTTTTGCACCTGGTGCTTGCTGAGAGGCTGAGCCAGGTGCCGGTCCAGGGTTGTGGGTGGATGCCTACCATATTGTTGCGATCTTGCCCCAGCCTGGACCGGTGTATGACATCAGCCGACTGCGGTCTTCATCCCGCTGTCTGCTGAAAACGGGTCACAGGAGTGCAGAACAAACTGGACTCCTGTGATCCACAAGAGAAGTATAGCCTTGGCTGTACTTCTCCTCTAAAGTTATACTTTAGTAAATGTATCCTGATGGCAAAATGTTTTAGGGATTGAACTGCAAATACTTTCTTATTATTTGCTTTTAAGGAAAAATGTAACTCTGTTGGTTCATTTGGACTAAATGAAGAATGTATAAAATGAAAGTTTTAACTCATACAGTATTTGGCTCAGTCACTTATTGCCAAACATTCCACTGCACATCAAATTCAGTAAATATACACTACAAGTTATGTTTATGAAATCACAGTTTTAAATAACTGAATTTTTTTAAAGAACCATTTCCACTTTGTTACATACTACATTATACTGAACAAACACTAATCTTTAATTCATTTCTGTAAACACCTTAATAACAGGCTTTAAATAAACAACTTAGTCAAGAGAAAAAGGGAACTTAACACAAGCTGTTTTTTTAAAGAGCATGTATACAGGTCACCGTGTGACCCAAAAACGTACTTATAAAAATATTATAGTTACAAAAGCAATAGAGTTTATAACTGGATAACAGTATTAAGTTATAACTAGGTTAATATGGTCCTACTTTTTTCAGGGTTTTACATTTTGATATATGATATGTGATTTTATTACATTATGTGTGGCATGATTATGACAAGAAATATGTTTGTGGACAAAATAACAAAAGTAACTGAAGGCAAATAACTTTAAAGTGGAAGCCCTATATGATTTTAATGCCCTGTTTGTAGTGGTCATTATTTAATTTTGTTTACTTTGACAATGTGTGCAATGAGGATATATGAATTGGCATGGTGAACTCTTTCACAGTCAAGGTGTGTTTCTTGGGCGAGCTCCTTTTTAGCAATAGGACCTGACACTGGCTCAGCTTTTTTGGCTGTATATTACATATTCTGGGGGCTGACATGTTCTAAGCCTATTATTCCAAAAGTCTTGGGATTGCTTTGTATGCGGGAGGGTGGAGTCTCACAGGAGATGGGATTGCCTGGAATTGGGGGGGGGGGGGGGGTGTTTTCTATTGGTTGCTTGCTATTGGGGCCTGTTTTTCAGCCCTGTGAGGCTGAAGTTGTGATTGTAACTTTATATGTAGAAATCAATAAACAGAAATTTCCCCCAAAAAAAGTGGAAGCCCAACCTATTCTTAACTAAGTATAAATTGAGTGTAAAGGAACATTTTTTTTTTTTTTTTTTTAAATAACAAACATGTTATACTTACCTGCTTTGTGCAATGGTTTTGCACAGAGCAGCCCCAATCTTCCTCATCTTGCCCCCCCATAGTTACACAGAGTATGGCTTGGCCTCGCCCCCGCTCCCTCCTCACTGGCTGTGATTAAAATCAGTGTTGATGTTTCTTAGCCAATAAGGGGGGAGAGCGCCAAGAGAGCCTCATCTCTTGTGCACATTGCTAGATAGAGATTGGGCTCAGGTGAGTATATAGCTTCATGCAGAAGGTTTTTTTACCTTACAACCTTCTGCCTTTAGAACCACTATAAACCTGCTCTCACCCCCATTCAAAATCCTATTCTATCTACCGTGTGAAAGGAAGACGTTTATACCTACCTATTCAGAGAACAATCCGGTCCAGTCACATGATCAGCTGTCTGAGGCGTCTCCAGTGTAGAGGAGTGAAAATGGACGCCCCATAATAAGTCTATGGGTGACGTCATCACCCAAGCACTGCAGCCATTGTCAGTGATCTCTCCTCTTCACTGAAGATGGCCCCTGGGGTTGTTTCTCCCCCTCACGTTCCTCCTCCACTCCATCTGGCACCCAAGTCGTGTCAGTGACCTCCTCATCATCATCCCCTCCATCCTCATCATCACTGGAGCCAACTTGGCAATACGCTGTGACTGGGGGAACATGATTGCCAATTTGTTGTTTATCACTCTCTGTAGGCTCATGTTAGTCCCTTCCTCTACCTGAGAACCAACATCAGAATCAAGTAATGTCTGTGCATCCTCAAGAAGCAAGTGGCTGACACTGTGTTCAAATAATTCACCTGATTCCTCCATGTATGATGCTGGGGCTATGGCAGGAGTAGCTGTGGACAAGGAGGCAGAATAAGCCATTCTGGCAGCTGCGGCAGACTGCGCACTAGTGTCAGCTTGGGTCATAGAGGATGAGGATGGTTTAGCAAGCCAGTCCACCACCTCCTCTACATGCTGTGGCTGGATAGCACGGGCAACATCACTAAACAGAGACAACGGTGCCCTGCCTAAGGATGGACTATGTCCACCTTTGCCTATGGACACAGATAGTGCTGGCCCCCTCATCTGGCTCTCCTTGTTGGCCTCCCAGACATCATGGAGGGGGTTATTACACAAATTGAATAGAAACTGGAAAATGTGTGATTGGATTCAATTTTGTGAATGAAAAGTGGTATTTAATGCACTTTAAATTGAGGACCGTTGCTAACAGAAATGTAAAAACTATAAAAAAAATAAAAAAGGGAACACCAGCATCGCAGTCAGACAGTGCAGATAGTGCAGACACTGCACTACACTAACACACTATACTAACACTACACTAAAACTCTACATTCAGAGTCACAACAAGTGAACACACTAACTCGCTAGTAGCAAACTAAGCCCTGCTCTATCTATCTCTACTCCAACACACTGCAAAAGATTTCTATGGGAAGTTGGCTTTTATTGTGTGGGGTGGGACTATGAGCACTGAATCATGATTGGAGAAAGTCGTCATCACTTTGTCCAATCAGGGCTCTGAGAGTGCTAATTGGCAAAGCCTTGCACCTGACCAGCGGTCAGGTGCAAGGGTTCATCCATCTAGGGCCCTAGAATGCACTGTGAAGCACGCAGTGGATTGTGGGGAGCTCTGCGGGAGAATATCCCGCTGAGCTTCCTGCAGATTCGGGTGTTCGCCAAATGGGCGATCAGGCGATGTTCGGGTCAAACTTTTGCTCAGCTCAAACTTTGCCCATCACTAGGTGTAAAGCATAGCAATCTTTCAAGAGGCAATCCTGTTGATTTACTAAATGCAAAGAGGCTTGTCCCTTTGCAAGAGAATTTTCACTTTTTAAGGAATTTTTTTTCAACTTAGTGAATGTGGTAAAATTCAGTTTGCAAAGCACACCCAAGCATGACTGAAAAATTGAAGTCAGCAGAGATTTGCCTCATTCACTAAGCTAAAATTTCCCTTTTCAACTCCCTGTGTCTCTTCATCAGTCTGAGAACTTTAGGAAGAGGCTGGATTATCCTGTTGGGATTAAAGAAAAAATGGTGGCTGTGATTCTATATGTGAACAAGTATACAATGTTTTCTTGTCAGCTCTGGTTACATTTCTATGCCAAAGTAGAGTGATATGAGGCATCATGTGTTTATTGCAGTTATTTTCTGTATATACTTCAAACATCAATATGGTTGTTAAGTATTTGATCATACAAAAAGTGTATTGTATAAGAATATTGCACAGAACAGTACAGAGTTCAGAGAGGATATGTGGCATGCAGTAACTCATAGCAGCCATAAATGATCTATTATAGAATATCTAAACATAATAGCAAGTTAATATATTTCAGTTTACCAGCATTCGTTTTAACATATTCAGACTAAGAACATTTTAAGAATTATAGAAAATACCTGTTGATCTTGTCAAAAAGGCAGTACCCTTTGAACTGAACTCAAGTCACAGGCACTCCAAGCTCACAGGCACTCCAAGCTATCTTCTGTAAACTAAATCACCCCCTCACCCCCAACCCCCTTATTGGAGAGGAAGAGAAGAAAACATGTTTGTAGCTCAAATCCTGCTGTTTGGGGGTTTAAATATGAGTAGATGATGGATAAAAAGAATGAACAAAGGTTTCCACCATTGTATATGGCATGTTAAAACATCAGTAGACCAAAAGATATAGTTATCTAAAGTTACTTGCCAATCTTGATTTTTCCCTTAGTTTGAGTCAGACTGTGTTCTTTCATACCCCATGAAGCTTTTTATTTATCCCTAATATGATTATCTGTCACATTGATAAAAGCAAAACTCCTTTCAATGTGCCTTCATGTTTCGTATAGAGTAAGGAAAGTTAGAATTCATGCCATATGTTTTTTTTTTTAAATTGTCAGTTTTATTAAAATATAAAGGTTTACAAGTGACAAAATGATCATACATATAATGCAATAATAGTCTAATAGGTGAGTTATTTGTTTCTGTATTTGTTTACATAAAGAAAGTCATACTCTTCGTTATACATGACAGCAAAGTAATTGGTTTGGACCAATTTGGAAAATATCAAGCCCCTTTAGAGGGGGTTCAAAGTATGCAAAACAAAACTGTGATGAGTTTCGAATACAAACAGTAACACCAGGTATATGACTCGAATGTCAGCAAGAGAAATAAGCTGCAGCATGAGTACTAAGGTAGTTACAGCTTAGGTAGTATAGTAATAAATAAGCATCTAGGTGTTTAACAAGAGGCTTTGTCCATTCCCAGGGCAGGAGATAAGGACCTGAGAGAGGGCCCTATGAGAGGACAAGATGGGAGAGCCAGTATCTTCAAAATGTAAGGTGGGCAACTAGTACTATAGAGCATAGGGTTAGTACTGAGCTTTGCTGGGAGTAAAGCCTAGTGGCTTATAGGTGGAAACACTAATGTATATTGTAGATCAGCATCTGACTGTAAATTTGTGCCACATCAAAAATTATTTATACATAACAGCAAAGGGAGTCCCCTAGTGGTGGACTTTTCAGGCACATGTAGCAATCATAAAAGAGGTATACTTGGTACAAATATAATTTATTGAATTAACATAATAAAATATAACGACAACTATAACATCTATTGTTTAGGAATGTAAATCCATCAGTATTACAATCGTGTATATACAGAGTTTTGAAGCAGTACTTTTTCACCCGACGCGTTTCGGTGTCAATTAAACTCCTTCCTCAGGGGTAGTGTATGCTTTAAATAGTTATCAAACACTGTATTGGCTGACTTGACCATCCATAAAAATTGTGATTAAAAACAGCGACAATGACAAAGTCTGTCTGCGCAGTATGCTCTTGATTCCAAATTGAACAAACATCTATGTGTTGGAGATGATGTAAACAGGTAGAAGTGGGTTTTTGTACTCCACCAAGAGTATGATACATGTTGTTCTCTTCAAAAAGAAAAGAAAAGCCCAGGAAATGTGGGCGTAAATGTGATCCTCCACACGCTGCGGGATGTTACTGGCCTGAACAGCTACTTGATCCGATTCACTCTCATGTCATCTATCAATATATACACCTATGAACATCAACTTTTGAGCCACCTTCAGGATTTGCCTCTCGGCCTCAGTGGAGCCTCAAGCATTTAGTTTACGCCCACATTTCCTGGGCTTTACTTTTCTTTTTGAAGAGAACAACATGTATATACTCTTGGTGGAGTACAAAAACTCACTTCTACCTGTTTACATCATCTCCAACACATAGATGTTTGTTCAATTTGGAATCAAGAGCATACTGGGCAGACAGACTTTGTCATTGTCGCTGTTTTTAATAACAATTTTTATGGAATGTCAAGTCAGCCAATACAGTGTTTAATAACTATTTAAAGCATACACCCGCCCTGAGGAAGGAGTTTTTTTTTTTAATTGTTTATTTATTGAGTATATTCAAGTATACAGAAACAGAGTATACATTTTCATAGAAAAGTCATTGATAGCAGTATAGTCTCAATGAGATAAAAATTTTGTAGAAGAAGAAATAACATTAAGTGTCAAATGATTTTCAGACATTACATACACATCATGGTAGAAAATAAGAGGGTCAGTTAGTGAAACAAAGCAATGGAAGGAAGGAGTTTAATTGACTCCGAAACGCGTCAGATGAAAAAGTACTGCTTCAAAACTCTGTATATACACAATTGTAATACTGATGGATTTACATTCCTAAACAATAGATGTTATAGTTGTCGTTTTATTTTATTATGTTAATTCAATAAATTATATTTGTACCAAGTATTCCTCTTTTATGATTGCTACATGTGCCTGAAAAGTCCACCACTAGGGGACCCCTTTGCTTTTATGTATAGGTGGAAACACGTCTAATTTTATGTAATAACCAACTTACATCTGGGGTTTCGTAACCAAGAGGCCCAATGAGCAAGACATTTTTGTAGGGTATAATGTGCTCTAGCATACATATATTCCATATGTAGATTCTGGTTAAGAATAGATATACAGAGCTGAAAGTTAGGGGGTGACTAGATTATGAGTTTCGGGCAAGGGCTAGCCGTGCAGCTATCAGAATATGTATGATCATAGGATGGAGTTGTACATGCCATGCTTGTAACCCTAATCTCAGAAAGCGATTTGAGGGGTTAATGATACATATGATTTTGTGAGTTGAGATAATAGGGTATTCACATCTTTCCAGAATAGGGTGATTACAGGGCAGTACCACCATACGTGTGGGGATGTGCCCGGAAAACCACAATTTCTCCAACATTAGTTTGAGTGCGATGGATACATATGAGACAACTTGGCTGGTGTGTAGTGCCATAGATGGAGAATTTTTATGGCTGATTCCCAATGTGTCAGGTATTAGGAACATTTTAGAGGGTAGGTCATTGCTCAATGCCAACTTCTAGGTTCCTCTGTGAAGTGAAGGTAATGTTCCCATTTTTCCATAGAAAGGAGTTGTTGATGCTTTTTGTTGCATGCTAACATTTTGTAGATAGTGGAGATCCCCTTGCAAGTGCATGAGGGATATTCATAAGATTGAATGAGCTGTTGGGGCAGGGTGGAAGTGGACCAGAGAGTGTCGCGCAGAGCATGTCTGATGCATAGGTATTTGTAAATGTCTTTGTGACTGATGTGCGACTTGGCCTGTGGTATGTGGAAGGGAGATACGACTTTGTTTTCAAATAAGTCTCCAACGGTCTGGATCCCAGCCACAACCCAGGAGCCGGTCCCCAGATCCTGACACAAGAGATTCATTGTAGTTAGGGGAAGGAGTTTGAGTAGCGATTTTGGTATTCCTTGGGATGCTTGAAAAAATGGAGTTCCACACTCTTATCGTAGCAGTGAAGTCAAGATAAAGTTGTGGGGGAGTTAATTGAAGTCATAAGCTGCTAGTAGTTGCTTAGGTGAACATCCAATTACAGTTTCCTCTATTTGTAGCCACAGATGCTGTTGTGATAGCTTTGTAGTATTTTTTGACTTCAGGAGCACTAAGAAATACTATGGAGAAAAAACTAAGAGTGTGGTGGGACATAGCCACCCTATAGATGTACATGAGTGTGAAAATGGCACCAAGGAGACTAAGGTGGGATGTACATCCAAATGATAGTATTGATGAACCATCACTTATGGGGGACTGGCATTTCTTTTGTAACAAATGTGAAAATGACCTGTTACAGAACATTGTCAAAAGAAGGCAATTTAAACTACAAGGAGTAGAGACAAATATCACAGAGATCAAGTAACTATTATTGCCTTTTGCTAACCAAAAAGAATATAAAGAGAAAGAGAAAGAAATGCAGGAGATTATCAAGAAGTATGACATTGAAATACAGGCAAAAAAGCAGAAGAAATTTAAGAGAGACGTTTTAGATTATAAAAACAATAAAGTATATAAATGGCAAGTAGAAATGGAAGAACTAAGAGAGCAACTGGATGATACATCGATGGAGGAGAGCTCAAATGAAGGAATGGGGGAAATGGATCTACAAGAGGGGGGGCATACACCTCAATTAAGATTTAACCCTACCCCTGGGTTGGGACGTAGGCGAATATCTAGACCACCAAATCACCACCCAGGAAGACCTAATATGAGGAGGAACAACCACCATGAACCTCCATATCCCAGAATACCAACCACTCCAAGATACAAAATCCCTACGAATAACAGGTTCTCTCCTCTCAATAGGGGGGTCAACATACCCTTTACAGGAATTTTCAACAAAGGAGAGAATTCAGGGAAGAAGGGATTTTCCCAGGGGAGGACAACGAGGAAGACCCCCAGGAGGATGTAATGCTTGCATCCTATACAGGACATCCAGTTGGAGGGGACAATATGGGAACAAAGGAAGTGCCCAGAGATGGGAAGAACCCCCCAGGGATATGGAGAGAGACCAAGGGCCCATAGGGCACAGCAGGTATCCTCCCTACCAAAGACAAGAGACGGACATGAGAAATGGATGGATCAGAAATCAGAAAAGAGAGATGGGACAAACACAAAGAAACATGGAAAGAGGAAACAGACAAGAGGAAAGAGAGGAGGGAAGAAGAAAAAGACGACGGGAATATTAGGAGAAGGGATATATAATTTGAGTAATGCCCACTTCTTAGAAGAAGAAATGGGAGTTCTGGGTCTGGGCCTGAAATTTGAACCTGCCTAAACATTAGATACATTTGAGGCTTATATTGATCTTCAGAAGTTTATGAGAAAATTGAACCTGAAGAAACATTTTGTATTGCATGAAGACTCAAGTGTACTGGAAAACTCAGGATTTGCTCAAACTAAACTCAGGAATAGAGGATGACTTGAAGAAATTGGAAAGGAAGGGATCTAATAGTACGAATTTATGGAAACTATTAAGGAAATAGGGAAAAAGAAGGAAGTAGTGATACGCCCGGCCGATAAGGGTGGGGGCCTAGTCATACTGAATAAAAAAGATTATGAAGTGTCAGGTCACCTGAGACCAGGTGACAGATGCACTCTGTAGGAGTCGGAAGTGCACTGCTAAGATAGTGGACCCTAGGACTGACTGCTGCGGATTGTACCCAGGGAGGTTCAGGAAGCAGGTCTACTGGATCACTAACACAGATCCCAGTGGGAACTAGAGCATAGATTCCCTAGGGTGCGGAGTCTAAGAGCCAGCAGGTGTTCACCAGAGCCTCTAGTGGTGAGGATGGACTGGGCTGCAGTCTGGCTCCAGGTCGCGGCCCCTAGGGTCTCACAGCTCACACTCACGGTAGACCACAGGAGAAGGAAGCAGAAGGCTGGAACAACAAGGATAGTAAAGGGATAAGGCAGAGGTCAGGGCAACAAGCAGACAGGAACAACAGAGTACACGCCAAAGGTTCAGGGTCTTAGGCAAACAGGGATAATCAGGGACACACCAAAAGGTCAGGATCACAAGCAGACAGGAATAGTCGAGAACACGCCAAGGTCGGTAACGGAGACAAATGTAGAGCACATGGAAAGCAGGAAACAGGAAGCCAAACACACAGTGGTTGATCAGCACTGCTGGCTTGCAGTGCACAGGTTAATATAGGGTTCAACCGATACAGAAAAAGAAAATGACTCCTGCGCACAAGTGGTCAACCAGACAGATGGTAAAACGACACAGGCCTTGCTGCCCTCAAGGATGGGGAATCCTAGCAGACAAAGAAATAAAAAGAGAGAGGGGCACACCGGCCATGTGCATTATCTTTTGTAAAATATTTATTGAATAAAATGATAAAAGAAATTACTCACAAGCAGTTGTAAAACCAGGCGCCATAAAAATCAAACAACGACTATCAGCAAGTGGTTATAATGATGAGCGAAGCCTTCCAAAGGTCTTAGAGGAACATACAGGCATCACTACCAGCTAACGCGTTTCGAAGGGCACGTCCCTTCTTCATCAGAGCTCAGCAGTGAACCCTCCTTCAGTAGTCCCTGTATATAAAGTGTGCCAATATAAAGTTGTCGCCTACCATGTCACTGGTAGGCGACAACAGGCACAGAGGAAGTGACGCGCACCGCGCCTCTTCCTCCTGCCTGGAACGCAAATGCACTGGCGTGAGTTCCAGCACTGATACAATACTCGGAAATGATCGGCGAGCCGCTCGCATATACAGAGACCGGATCGGACACTGAAGGTACAGTGTCCATTTGCATACACTAGCCCGCTGAATATATGGCTCTTTTCCTTTTCCACAGGTGTACATAGCCTGTGCTACTCTGCACCTTTCTGTGCTCAACATTTTTTCATCTATTACTGTATGTTATGTTCACCCATGGTTAGCCCTTGTCTTTGGTAGTATTCAACCACACTGATACCCATATATTTTATATTCATTAATCCATTCATTCATTTATATATTTTTTTCTACTAATTTTTATTTATCCACCGGTAAAAGTGAGGAGCCTAAGAGGGAGGGATCCACTGAGGGGGAGGGGCCCCATGTGCCCTCTCTAATCCATTGACTGTGCCTTTTGGCACACTTTATATACAGGGACTACTGAAGGAGGTTTCACTGCTGAGCTCTGATGAAAAAGGGACGTGCCCTTCGAAACGCGTTAGCTGGTAGTGATGCTTGTATGTTCCTCTAAGACCATTTGGAAGGCTTCATTCATCATTATAACCGCTTGCTGATAGTCGTTGTTTGATTTTTACGGCACCTGGTTTTACAACTGCTTGTGAGTAATTTCTTTTATCATTTTATTCAATAAATATTTTACATAAGATAATGCACATGGCCGGTGCACCCCTCTCTCTTTTTATTTCTTAATATAGGATTCCCTGATAGGGCTTGGGGTGGAGCCATGCTTAGAGGAGAGTTTATAAAAACAGCCAGGTTAGAGTGGCTGGCCTCTTAGTCTGAACACATGAGATGAGATAAGATGACAGAGAAAGATTACTGCATAACCATGACAGTACCCCCCCTCTTACGAGGCCTCCCCCTCCCCCGCTGGGCCCAGGCTTAAAGGGAAACTCCAGATGAAACCTCCTCAACAGGCGAGGCGCAAAGATCTCAGATGCAGTGATCCAAAACCTCTCCTCAGGACCAAACCCTTTCCAATGTACGAGGTACTGAAGAATGCCTCTATGGCGCCGGGAATCCAGAACTTTACTAACCTCGTACTTTAGATTATCTTCAGAGACCAAAACCGAGGTAGGGAGAGACCGAGAGCACTTATTGAGGATTAAAGGCTTCTTAGGAATGGGTAAGGGCATGAGAAAACCATCAGGAGTCTGAGCAGGGTCCCCCAGACCCTCAAAGATGAGCTGGACATCCAGCACAGGATCATCAGACTGGACAGAGGTCAGTGAATCCCTGAGACCAGGTTGGTTAGAAGGTGATGGGTTATAGGAGTCAAGCTGGATAGCTGAAACACAAGCAGAATGCAGAGTCCTGAAAAAAGGGTTGAAAACCCCACCTGGCCGAATGGGGCAGTCTATCCAGTCTATCCTCTTAGACAGGTTTGAATGGACATAGTAGTAGTAGGGTGAGACCAGGTTATAGAAGGTCCTGAATAGGAAAAAGCAGGAAGCTCACTGGGCATGGGCTGGACTGGCATAACTGGTGCAGAGGCCGAATGAATAGTATCGCCAGGTGTAGTGACTATCTCAAACACATCACAGGGTGTAGCGACTGTGGAACTTGCGGACAAGTTAGCCTGGCTGTCCAAGGGACAGTCCAAGGGACTTTAGGGACAGGCAAAGGTAAATGGTTATGCAAACTGGAGTGAATGATCCTCACAGGTTCATAAGTGGGCTCCTCAGCCAGAGTGCCACATGATCTAGAGAGTGTATGCAGAACACATCACAGAAATCGCTATATACAGCAGGAAGAGCAGAAGATACTGGGATGTCCCACAGAAGCGACATTCTTGATGGAGACGTAAAAGAGCACTAGCCGCTGAGGAGACACAACCCATTTCCTTGAAGATATTCCGAAAAAGTTTCAAGAAACCACTGGATCATTCAGTTCCCACAGAGGGGCAGCCCAAGCTAGCTCCTCACCGGACAGGAGGGATATAATATAGGCTACTTTCGCCCGATCGGACAGGAAGTTTTGGGGCTGAAGTTCAAAATGAATTGTGCACTGGCTAAGGAACCCCCTGCAAGCCTTGGAGTCCCCAGAGAAACGGGCCAGAGCTGGCAGTTGTAATGAATGTGTGGCTGCGACTGGTGCGATAGGTGCAGCAGCAGATAGTGGTTGAGGTTGTTGAACCGGGGGTCCTAAAGAGGCCTGAATCTGTTCAAAATGGGATGCCAAATCCTGAAGGAATAGCATCACCTGGGTCTGATGCGATTCCTGGGTCTCAAGTCTGTGAACTAAGACGGATCATCTGTGGGTAGCGGCACATCAGCCTGGTCCATGGCTGATCAAACTGTCGGGCCACCTGAGACCAGGTGTCAGATGCACTCTGTAAGAGTCGGAAGTTCACCGCTAAGATAGTGGACCCCAGGACTGACTGCTGCGGATTGTACCCAGGGAGGTTCAGGAAGCAGGTCTATTGGATCACTAACACAGATCCCAGTGGGAGCTAGAGCATAGATTCCCCAGGGCATGGAGTCTAAGAGCCAGCAGGTGTTCACCAGAGTCTCTAGTGGTGAGGATGGCCTGGGCTGCAGTCTGGCTCTAGGTCGCAGCCCCTAGGGTCTCACAGCTCATGTTCGCGGTAGACCATAGGAGAAGGAAGCAGCAGGCTCTAACAACAAGGATAGTAAGGGAATAAGGCAGAGGACAGGGTGACAAGCAGACAGGAACAACAGAGTACACGCCAAAGGTTCAGGGTCATAGGCAAACAGGGATAGTCGGGGACACGGCAAAAGGTCAGGATCACGAGCAGACAGGAATAGTCGAGAACACGCCAAGGTCGGTAACAGAGACAAACATAGAGAACACGGCAAGCAGGAAACAGGAAGCCAAACACACAGTGAATACACAATGGTTGATCAGCACTGCTGGCTTGCAGTGCACAGGTTAATATAGGGTTCCCTGATAAGGCCTGGGGTGGAGCCATGCTTAGAGGAGAGGTTATAAAAACAACCAGGTTACAGTGGCTGGCCTCTTATGCCCTGTACACATGAGCAGACTTTTCTACCAGACTGGTCTGACGGACCAAATCCGGCGAACAATCCGATCATGTGTGGGCTTCATTGGACCTTCAGCAGACTGTTTCTGTCGAAAATCTGACGGACTTTAGATTTGGAACATGTTTCAAATCTTTACGTCGGAACTCAGTGAACTCCCAGTTCCTATCAAAAAATCCGCTCGTCTGTATGCTAGTCCGACGGATGAAAACCGATGCTAGGGCAACTATTGGCTACTGGCTATAAACTTCCTTATTTTAGTCCGGTCGTACGTCACCACGTATGAATCCATCGGACTTTGGTGTGATCATATGTAGGCAAGCCCGTTCGTTCGAAAGTCCGTCGAAAGTCCTTCGGAAGTCCGTCGAAAGTCCGTCGGAAAGACTGTCGGACCTTTGTTGCTGAAAAGTCTGCCCATGTGTACAGGGCATCAGTCTGAACACATGAGATGAGGTAAGATGACAGAGAAAGTTTATTGCATAACCATGACATGAAGAAATGGAGAATCTACTTAAAGTGGCGAACACGTATAAGAAACTAAACGGGAACCCCCAAATTACGATATGAAAAGAAGTTGAAAGCACTTGTAAAAAAGGGGAAAGATAAAGGAATACTAAGCAAGAAAGAAGCTGGATATCTCCTATTGGAATCTACGAAGACCCCAGTAATATACTACCTGCTGAAGATCCATAGGAGGATAGAAAAGCCACCAGGAAGACCAATCATTAGCAAAGTAAACTCACTCTTTTCCCTTCTAAGAAGGGAAATCATATCTCAGAGACAGTACACAATTAATAACAGAAATCCTTTACAGGAGCTGAGAACTGCTTACTTGCCAAAACAGATGTCAATTCATTATATACCAGCATTGTACAGAAAGACGGTCTAGAAGAAGCAGAGAAGGCACTACATGAAAGCACCGAATTGAAACAAGAACAAATAGGTTTAATTCTTGAAGGCCTCCAATTAGACATGGAAAGTAACTATTTCTGGTACAGGAGTAACTACTATGTTCAAACTAAACGTGTGGCCTTGGGGGAGCGGTATGCCCCAGTGTTGCTAACCTTTTCATGAATATGTGGGAGGAGAAATACATCTATGGCAAGAAAATACCCCAAATCAAGTTGTATCGAAGATACATAGACGATTTAATCATCTTATGGGAAGAAACAGTGAAGTCCTTTGAAGAGTTCCTTAGGGGAATTAACCATAATAAGTAAGGGATCTCTTTTACTGGGAAATGGGATCACCAACAGATTGACTATCTAGATTTGCAGATATTCAAGAAAGGAAACAACCTATATATGAAAACATTCTTCAAAGCGACAGATTGTAACTGCTATATACCATCTTCAAGTTGCCACCACCCCAAGTGGAAGGGGAACATCCCAAAGGCCAACTGTTGAGATTGCAAAGAAATTGTCGCACTCTGGAGGATTTCGAAGTGCAAGCCGATATTCTGATCAAAAGATTTCAAGAAAAAGGTTACCTTAGTCAAATTGAAAGCTGAAATAAAGAAAATTGATAGGAATACACTACTGGTTAAAAAAGACAAAAAAGTAGGAAATCATACTGATGTGGCTTACATTACTGGGTTCAACACACAATATCAATCAATAGATCACATCATCAGAAAATACTGGCCCATCCTTAAAGAAGATAGGGTCCTATCCAAAATTTTACCGAAGAAACCCAGGTTTGTGTATAAAAGAGCTCCCACACTAAGAAACCATGTAGTCCATAATGTAATTGATCCCCCAAGACCTGTCAAATTATTTTCAGAAATGAAAAGATTCTACAGGTGTCAAAAATGCCTTCCATGTAGAGTGAGCAAAGAGCAACCACAGAAAAAAAGTAATTTTAAATCTAGGGTCAATAACAGGGAATATCAAATAGGAGAGTTGATTACATGTAATAGTACATATGTCACCTATGTTATCGAGTGCCTGTGTCACCTCCAATATGTAGGTAGGACTACCCATCCTCTATTTGTGAGGATTAGGAAGCACATTAATAAGGAAAGGGTTCCCGAAACATAGCCTTTCTAGGCATTTCAAGGAAGTAGATCACAGGGCCCTACAGGATTGATATTCTATGGAATAGATCTAGTTAATAATCACTGGAGAGTAGGGATGGGCTTTATGTTCAGGTCGAACATGAGTTTGACTCAAACATTGGCTGTACGTCCGTTCGCCGAATAGCGAACAATTTGGGGTGTTCGCAGCAAAAAAGAGGGGGGACAAGAGAGCGCCCCCCCTCCAGAACTGTACCAGGCCACATGCCCATGTTGATGAGGACAAGGGCCTCATCCCCACAACCCTTGCCCAGTGGTTGTGGGGGTCTGCAGGCGGGGGGCTTATTGGAATCTGGAAGCCCCCTTTAACGAAGGGGACACCCAGATCCCCCATGTGAATTGGTACATTGTACCCCTACCATTTCACAAAGGGAAAGTGTTAAAAAACCACAGGAGATGGTTTGGGACAAGTCCTTTATTAAAAATAAAAAATAAAAAAGATTCCAGCAATGTAATCCAATAAATCCATGCTCCTACTCCAGTGATGTAATCCAATTCTTGATCTCCATCGATGGATGATCTCCAGCAACTCCAGAGAGGAACACGCACAGGATCCTGCCTCCACCGGAGGCACCCAGCCAATGATGCGGGGCTAGCTTGATAGCTCTTATGAAGCTGAGGGCGGGGCCACCCGTCACATGACCCCGTCCCCCTCTGACAAGGGGAAACGCCGGAGTTTCCCAGTGACGTGTACGGGTGACCCCGCCCCCCTCTGATGCAACTGGAATCTGGTGGCGGCAAGATCCTGTGCGTGTTGCTCGCTGGAGTCGCTGGAGATCATCCATCGCTGGAGATCAAGAATTGGATTACATCGCTGGAGTAAGGGTCTGGTGTGGATTTTTAGGGGAACCCCACACCATTTTTTTTTAAATTTTGGTGCAGAGTTCCCCTTAAAATCCATACCAGACCTGAAGAGCCTGGTAATGGAATTTTGGGGGGCCCTCATGCATTTTTTTTTATTTTGCAATGACTTTCAATGACTTTTATGTGTATTGTCGGGACCGACAATTCACTAATAGCCGGCACTAGCGCTAGCACTTTTAAAGGACTTTTTTTTCCTTTAGAAATGTCATTTTGCTCTCGGACTGTTCTAAACACGGGAAACATGCGCTACTTTACAGGCATACTATAGACACCCCCCAGGTATGAAATTTAAAGGAATATTTCACTTTTATTGTTTCACTTTAAGTATTATTAAAATCACTGCTCCCGAAAAAACTGCAGTTTTTAGAACTTTGTTTGCATTGATACATGTTCCCTGGGGAAGGACCCAGGTCCCCAAACATTTTTTATGACAATAACTTGCATATTAGCCTTTAAAATTAGCACTTTTGATTTTTCATGTTCGTGTCCCATAGACGTGTCCCATAGACTTTAACAAATTTTTTGCCTGTTCGCATGTTCTGGATGCGAACCGAACAGGGGTCTGTTCGGCCCATCCCTAATTATGGGTTATGCTCTAACAATGAGAAACAGATGCCCACGAGGACATATCAATTAGACAGTATAGATGGGGACAGTGCATGGTTACCCAACCGTAATATAAGCATGATCTAATATTCATAAGGCCACATTGCATGTATGGTTTAACATTTGCAAGGTTTGGATTGGTGCATATACAATCATTATAAAAGGATCACTAACCAATGATACACTCTTCCCTCTGAATGTTGTATTCCATTAATTTTAAAAAATGTTGGGTTTCTTAGAACATTTTTTATTTTCACTTTTACTGGAGAATATCTGAATTGCAATAGAGAGTGGAATTGCAGGGGGTAATTCCAAATCTGACCACTGGGGGCATACTGTTTGGAAACAATTAGGTTCCTATGGAGAGCAGCCTATTTTAATGAAGGTAAATGACCGGAACACTTCCCTCCAGTATATATAGGGGTTATACACAGTAAATGTAGGGAATTGGAACCAGGGGTTTTATATATCAAGCCCGTTATTATTTGATCTCCCGGATTTTAAACCCGCCCACGGGGGGGGGGGTGGACCCTGCAGATCGCTCACTATAAGAGACCTTAGGTGCACCAAGATGGCACCGCCTTAGAACACGTCCTATGACAAAATGCGTAAGATGGAGCTTGGTACGCACTCACATCATTTCCGGTTGCAGAGTTCCGGTCTGTGGAATGCACACCGGTCCGGGGCTCATGGTTTGCAACCAAGACATGCTAGCTAATATACTTGACTGTGTCAAGCTTTGTTTTTATTTTTACCTATTTTAATAAACAAATCATTCAGATTCATACTATGAGTGCCCGTCTCTTTTGTCCATAAGGATATCCTACCGTTCGATACGGAAGGGGTGATTACTGTAACCTTATCTATTGGAAGCAATTCCCCCCTGGAGGCGAAGAAGGCTCTGGGTACCCTAACCTTTGCTGAGCCAAGGAGGAGGTGATTGCTGTGGGTACAGCCACTACGCTCACTACAAGCGTGTTACCCCTGTAGGGGTGCAAGGATCTGGTGAGTGGGGAGCTGAAGGGGAGCACGGAAGTCACTTGATATACTACACATCTGCTGCTAAACCTAGGCACGTGTCACTTTGAACAAGCACAAGTCACTTGAGATTTTGCCATTTTGCACTATTTAAGACTGAACTTTATGATTGATTTTTTTACTTTTTTCAATTTTTTCCACTGGACTGTTACTTAATTTTTTTAGCAGTGTTAGCTATTTGAAAGCCAACTATGAGGGGATGTGACCTAATTGCCTCTGCTAGTGGTTCCATCACTAGACTCTAAGTTCAGGATAGCAGTAGCAAGGGGGCCATGTAGATTGAACTCCTGTAGGACTGCTATTAGATACCCCCAACGTACTCCATCAAACGCCTTCTCTGCGTCTAAAGATAGACGCAGAGAAGGCGTTTGGTGATGTTCTGCCCACTAAATGAGATTGATGAATCTCCTAGTGCCATCCGGGGCTTGCCTGTGTGGGACAAATCCTACCTGATTGCATGGACCAAATGCGTGATATATCATGAGAGACGGGTGGCTAAACGTTTTGCATAAAGTTTGATATCAGTGTTGAGCAGTGAAATGGGTCTACAATTGTTTGGATCCATGTGTGGCTTGCCGGGTTTGGGAATGGTGACAGTCACTGCCTCTAGGGATTCTTTGGGGATGTTTCCAGATTCTACAAAGTGAGAGAAAGTCTTACATAGTTGGGGACTAAGAAGGGTGGAGAAAGTCTTGTAATATTCATTACAGAAGCCGTCTGGCCCGGGGGGCATTATGTGAAGGGAGGCCACGGATTGCCTCTTTGATCTCCTGTTCTAGGAACGGCTTGTTTAGTTCTGAGAGTTGGGCAGTCCTAAGAGTAGGCAAGCATATGGGATCTAAAAAATGATTGATCTGAGTCAAGTCAGGTGAGGGTTCGGTAGTAGAGGTGCTGAGGTTATATAATTTGAAATAGAATTCACTGAAGCGTAGAGCAATATCTTTGGGGTTGCATACACCTGCATCCCTGAGTAGTGAGTATGAAGGGGATCCTAGCTTTCGCTTCTTTACGTTTGACTTGTTGTGCTAATAGGGCACCCAGGTTTGTTGCTATGTGTGTGCCAGTTGAGGTGGAGCCTTTTAATGTGATGGTCATACACCGAGTATAGATAGGCACAGAGTTCCTCCCTAACTTTACGCAACAAAGCTGTGAGGATATCAGTAAACCTCTAACATAAGCTTTATGTGCATTCCATAAAATAGATTAGTTGGTTACTGAACCTGTGTTAATGGCAAAATATGTCTCTATTTCCCTCTTAACCTGTTCCTGGTACTCTGGGTTGGAGAGAGTGGCTGTATTCATGCGCCATAAGGAGTTTTGAGTAGCCCTAGGCCCATGATCAAGCGTAATGGTAACCAAGGCATGGTCTGACCACATTATAAGTCCTATGGTAACCTGAGATATGGATTGGAGGATGGATTTGTGTACCAGGAAGAGGTCAATCCTGGAATAGGACTTTTGAGCTGCTGAGTAGAAGGTATAGTCCCCCTCTGTGACATGCAGGCAATGCCAGGGGTCATAGAGGTCTTTGGATAGGATCAGGGAGGACAGAGCGGTGGATCATTGTCTTAGTAGGCTGGAGGTGTCTAAGGCCTTGTCAGCTATGTCATTGAAAACCCCACATAGAATATTTTTCTCTTTAGATAATGGTTGCAGTTTGGCCATTATGGATTTGAAGAAGGTCTTATGTTTCATATTGGGGCATATATGTTGGCTGTCACTAATGGGGAGTTATTGAATCTAGCAGAGAGAATGAGATATAGGCCCATTGGATAAACCTCTATATGATGGAGTTGGAATGCTATTGAATTTCGTACAGCAATAATAATACCTTTGGTCTTTTTAGGTGCTTTAGCAAAGAATTGATGGGCGAAGAGCCTGTGATGACAGGTAGGAGCTCTGTCTTGCACTAAATGTGTCCCTTGGACACATATTATATCCAATTTTTGGAATATTGCTTCCCCCCAAAGTCTGGATCATTTGAAGGGGCTATTCAGCCCCTTCGTATTGATAGTGGTAATAGTAAGTGGTATTGTGAGCAGGAACTGGCGTTGCTTACTAGGCCCTGGGAAGGAGCTCTAAAAATGCAGAATAACGATAACAAATATCAACTGAGCAACCTGAACAGTTCTATAGGTTACGAATAAAGTATAAACTATGCATGAGATATGCAGTATAACAGTAAACTGAACAATAACCAGTATGGGGACGTGTTCGGAATCGGTGTGTGAGAAGAAATGTATGGGATGGCCAGGCTTCCAGGGTGAATTAGCGGAAGACAAATTCCCCATTGTGGTAAGCCCGCTAGAATAGCTAATAATAGAGGCTATAGCAGAGAAGATCTTTGGTTTCTGCGTTCAGGCATCTCTCGAGCATGTTGCGGGTTATGCGGCATGTTATGTTGGGTGACATTCAATGATGGGGTAGGAACAAGTCCCCAGTTGTGGAACTATTTATATCCCTCTTTTGGGGAGGTGCTAGCCACCTGCTTGCCTTGATGCATGACAAGTAACTTGGTAGAGAAGCCTCCTCTATAGAGCAGCTTATTATCTTACAGGACTGGGGCGAAATCCTTCCTTCTTTGTACGGTAGCTGCTAATATAGCCTGATAAAGTGTCACCCCTGCGTATGCGGGAGGAAGTGTGTAGGTGCTTCTAGCAGCCCTAAGGAGCTGATCCTTGACGTAGTAATAGTGGACCGGGCTAGTACATTTCCTAGGGACTGTATCTGGCAGGTGCACTGGCTTCAGTATTCTATGAGCGCGATCAAGGAGGAGATCCCTGGGGGATAGGTCAGGCATTCATTTCAGGAAAAGCTGTTTCAGAAATGGAATGATTTCATGCGTTTTGACCGCTTCTGGAATGCCCCTGAATTTAATATTATTGCGGCGGGACATATCTTCTAGGTCTGCCACTTTTATTTGAAGCTTCTGAATCTGAAGATTCTGAATCACTTCAGCCTGCACCTCATGAATGTCCACAACCTCATTATGTGCTGCCACAATGTCAGATAGTTGGAGCTTCATGTTATGTGATCTTTCCTCCAGGCCATCCATTCTGGTGGATAGATGGTTAATCGACAATCTGAGTTCTTTGTGTAGCCCAGACTGAAGGGAGAGGAGCATTGCTTTTAGCGTAGCCTCTGTGGCTGGGAAATCTGCTGCAGGGAAGGCCGAGAGAGAATCAGTGTTATTCTCATGATCAGGGTCTGTGCTGGCAGTGAAGCCCAGTGCTGCTTTTTGGCTGAGGGCAGCATAGTGGGTGAAGAGGCTGGGGAGACTGCAGCCCTCTTACTTCTGTCAGATGAGGAGAAGAGGGAGACTTCATTTGTGGACTCCTCCATGTCAGATACTGGGTCTGAGGCAGGGTCTCTGGGCAGTGGCTGTGGTGAGGCAGGGCGCCGTTCTCCGTGGTGCCATCTTGGAGTGCTATGTGCAGCGGTTTCATAAAGTAATCAGTGAGGTGGGGACCCGATGCCTGCAGTCGCCACCGGGTTAATGCCCCGCTGATGTCCTGAGATCTTCACCTCCCCAGGGGAGGCAGAATCGGTGGGCTGGGATGCAGAGAGCAGGGTAGTTCACCCTGTGAAGCAGAGCAGCAGCAGATCACGTGGCCATACTGCTCGGTGGCCAGGACATGCCCCCTCATACCAAATGTATTGTCCTGGTGGCAGTGGACACTAGGACAGTAATTGAAAAGAAAGGCACAAACCTAAAAATATAATATCAGCTTGGGATAGTAGAGAAGGATTATGCATGTGTCCCCACTGAGGGGTTCAGACCAATTCCTTCCACGATGTCAATAGTCACTTGGTCAACATGTGAGGGGAAAAAAGTTCCCCAGTGGAAACTTACAGATATAAGTAAAATGGGAGGGAGGTTCTAGCCCTTCTCCTTAAAAAAGTTGAAAAAACTCTTGTTTTAAGCTATTTATTTTTTCTGCAAGAACCAAACTGACCATTGTTACCTTCTCTATCACTTTGAAAAAAGGGTCTACTGAGGCCCCAAAACACTGGTGAATATGTTTATTTTTGCATTTTCTTGCACATCTTTGAACTTTTTGTTTGTACTTAACAATGATTCACTTTAAATGGAACCACAATAAATTGCATTTTTGAGGTTCACTTGTGTGCTGTGATAGCTTTCCATGTGAATTGACTTCAAACATGTTTTCCTTTGTTCATCTCCATTACATTAAGGTGGTAGAGAGATAAGTAGTTTACAGAAGAGAAACCATTATTTTGGCTTCCACCTCAGCTCAAAGGAAGTGGCAAGGGCACTTAATTTCTCACAGGATCAACAGGCATTTTATGTACCTGCTGGCCGAAAACCAGTGCAACTACCCAATGATTAGTAAGCTCCAATATATTAAATTCTTGTTTGTGGATTTAGTTATCCTTTAACACTATATTTTCCCTATGGGCCATTGTCATGCCTCTCAATTTTCTAAGATAGAAAAGAGGGACACTTTATAGAGCAAGTAGACAAAGTCTATGGGAATACAAAAGCAGCCGAAGCAAGTCAAATGCAGGTCAACTACATCTGCAAGTAATGCTGAATTATCAGCAGAACCATGTGCTGTATGCAGAGCCACCTCAAACTGATGTCATGCTGGATTTGCCCACAGGCCCTTATAGAGGTCTATACATCAGACAAAAAGAGAGACATACAGTATCTCACAAAAGTGAGTACACCCCTCACATTTTTGTAAATATTTTATTATATCTTTTCATGTGACAACACTGAAGAAATGACACTTTGCTACAATGTAAAGTAGAGAGTGTGCAGCTTGTATAACAGTGTCAATTTGCTGTCCCCTCAAAATAACTCAACACACAGCCAATAATGTCTAAACTGCTGGCAACAAAAGTGAGTTTACCCCTAAGTTAAAATGTCCAAATTGGGCCCAATTAGCTATTTTCCCTCCCCTATGTCATGTGACTCGTTAGTGTTACAAGGTCTCAGGTATAAATGGGGAGCAGGTGTGTTAAATTTGGTGTTATCGCTCTCTCTCTCATACTGGTCACTGGAAATTCAACATGGCACCTCATGGCAAAGAACTGATGATGTGAAAAAAAAATTGTTGTTCTACATAAAGATGGCCTAGGCTATAAGAAGATTGCCAGGACCCTGAAACTGAGCTGCAGCATGGTGCCCAAGACCATACAGCGGTTTTACAGGACAGGTTCCATTTAGAACAGGCCTTACCATGGTCAACCAAAGAAGTTGAGTGCATGTGCTCAGCGTCGTATCCAGAGTTTGTCTTTGGGAAATAGACATATGAGTGCTACCAGCATTGCTGCAGAGGTTGAAGGGGTGGGGGGTCAGCCTGTCAGTGATCAGACCATACGCTGCACACTGCATCAAATTGGTCTGCATGGCTGTAGTCCCGGAAGGAAGCCTCTTCTAAAGATGATTACCAAGAAAGCCTGCAAATAGTTTGCTGAAGACAAGCAGACTGTCACGTACCTGATGGTAGAGCCTGATATGCAGGGAGCGGCCTCTCTTACTCCTCTGATTCTGGCCCCCTGATAGAGCAGACAGGAAGTGCAGAAGTGCAGAGTCGCACGAGTGCCTGACGGGTCATCTTCCTGGAACTGGGAACAGCAGAAGTGGGCACGGTGCTCGAGCAGGATTCTCCAGCTGGCGGAAGAGGCAGGTTAAGCAGACCGGGTCATACACTGGCGGGAATGTCAGGAGCAGAAGCGGAGGCAGAAGTGTAGTCAGGACACAGGCCGGGTCAGCAACGGGCTGGCAGCGTGGTAGTAGAAGGAGCAGGCAGGTGCGGCGGTCAGAACAAGCCGGGTCAGGTGCAGGCAGCAGGTAGCGGAGTCAAAGCCAGCCGAGTCGGTAAACAGGTACAGAAGTAAGCAGGCAGGAACACACGGGAACGCTGTAGAACGGAACAGCACTGGATGCAATCACAGACCAAGTCTAAATAGCCTCTTGGTCATGTGCACGCAGGTGCACCGAAGGTGTTCTGGCAGAGGCTGAGGTCACAGGTCGCCTTCTCCGTCAGCCTTCTTGAGTACTGGCTGGTCTTCCCTGACATTGCCCCCCCAACGGGCAGCCTCCGGATGCCCAATCTGGCTACTTTGTCAGGATAAGTCCTCTTAAAGGTTTGGATCAGTTCTTGGGCTGAATGTTGGTTTCAGGTTCCCACAAGTTGTCTTCAGGACTGTAACCCGTCCACTTAATACGGTATTGAACTTGACCTCTCCTTCTCCTACAATCTAAAATCGCCTCTATTTCAAATTCCTCTTCATCGTCTATTACCACGGGTTCGGGTGGCTCTGTATTCTGATCCGGAAAAGAGTTAGGGATGGCGGGCTTCAGTAAAGCTATATGGAACACAGGGTGGATCCTGAAGGTCTCCGGTAATTCCAGTTCATAGGCGACATCGTTAATCCGCCTCTTTACAGGGAAAAGTCCCACGAATCTGGGGCCTAATTTCCTCGAGGGACAGGCTAATTTCAGGTTCGTTGTGGCTAGCCAGACTTGGTCCCCTGGGTTCAGGATCAACTCCCCTCTTCTCTTCTTGTCGAAGATCTGTTTATTGTAAGCCTGCGTCTTGGCCATCGTCTCTTGTAACAATTTGTTGTTGGAGTTAAAGAAATTCAACGTACAGCGGGTAGAGAGCATTCCGGAATGTTATTAAACAGAAAGGAAGGATGAAAACCATAGTTTGTGAAGAAAGGAGATTGTTTTGTGGCTGAGTGAGAAGAATTATTGTAGGCAAACTCGGCTAAGGGAAGTAGGGACACCCAATCGTCTTGTGAGAAGGAAGAAAAGCAGCGCAGATATTGTTCCAGTATTTGGTTGGTCCTTTCTGTCTGACCATTAGTTTGCGGGTGATAGGCTGAGGAAAATGACAGTTCAATCCCCAAAGATTCACACAAGGATCTCCAGAATGTGGAGGTAAACTGGACCCCTCTGTCTGAGACGATGTTTGCCGGAACCCCATGGAGTCTTATAACTTCTCTGATAAAAATCCGTGCAGTCTCTTGTGCAGAGGGAGTGCCTTTCATGGGAATGAAGTAGGCCATCTTGGATAATCGATCAACGATCACAAAAATAGTACTGTAGCCCCCGCGGATGGGGGCAGCTCCACAATGAAATCAATTGAGATCATTCTCCACTGTCTATTCGGGACAGGTAATGGCTTCAACAGACCCCAGGCCCTGGATTTGCTGTTCTTATTACGGATACAAGTGGTACAAGATTCCACATATTTCCTGTAGTCCTTCGCCACCCCCGGCCACCAGAAAGCTCGCTGCACAAGTTCAGAAATCTTGCTGACCCCGAAGTGCCCTGCCAGCGTGTGATCATGGCACATACCCAAAGTGGCTGTTCGCAGATCTTCCGGCACAAAGATCTTATCCTCATACCAGAGTAGCCCCTCCCGTGTCTGTAAGGTGGTTCCGGGTGGTGTAGAACTTCCCACAGAGGCTTGCTTGATCTGAGTCATTAAGTCCACTTGTAGAAGAAGGAAATTCCCAGAGGACAGGACCCTATCTGGGGGAGAGACATCTTGAGATTTAATGAACATGCGTGATAGTGCATCCGGCTTTATGTTCTTGGATCCGGGTCTGTATGTCAGGTGAAAGGTAAATCTAGAAAAAAAAGTGCCCACCTGGCCTGACGGGGTCTCAATCTTCTTGCTGTCCTTAGATATTAATAAGCGGTACTTCTAGGTATAATATCCACCCTATACTTAGTTAACCACCACTGTGCCTCGGAGAATCAACCTAGATGATAATTATCATCGGTTGGTATAGCCTAACTATAGCTGCCACTTGGTAAATAACAACTGTGCAAAAAAAATTTTCAAATCTTGTGACGTGACAACGGTGCACTACACCCCACGTGAAGAATTTAAAACGTGGCGCTATCTCCAAAACAAAATATTTGTATGCCCACTATTTTACAGTGGAATTCCTAATCTAGTGAACACACTTTTACGGGTGTATATTGAATAAGATAATAATGAACCAAATGAAATAAAAAACACCAAATAAAATACAGTACATAAAGTGACTCAGTGTTAGCACTATTTCAAATCATATGTGTCAATCCTTATACAATTATTGGATGTATAACATTAAACCCATAGCACAATGTACATATCCCACATTGACTACGTGGCTAGAATTCAATAAATAAAATCTGTGAAAAATACACTCATGTGTATAAAAAAAGTCAGTGATCGTGATCAACAGAAACATCAACTGTGCCACAGCGAGTCCTTTATATTCCTGAAGTGTAATTAATCCTTCCACCACACCTATGTGTTCAGTGCTCCCTCTCCCAATAGACAGTCTCTCACCAGCTTCTTATGCCTCCACTTTCGTATGAGGCTATAAAGCATAGGAGTTTCCAGGCTACCGGTAGGGGTTAAGTGTATTCCATCCAGGGATTCGTTCCATATGCAAATGAAAAAGAACTCCCAATAGTGTGATAACGTAAAACTTTTAATATCGCACACTTCAAATTACACTCCAAAAGATCCACTCACATTGTGCAAACAATAAAAAAGCACAGCAAAAATCCACGGCAATCTGTATACAGCAATACCAACACAGCAACCTGGATAAGCCTTCCTAGGGGGTATGCGGTCACGGCGGACCCTGCCACAGCTGGCGTGTAAGAAGTCTCTCTCACCCTCTCCGTCTCCCCCGATAGGCGAACCTCAGAGCTTACTTCCTCCTGTCACTTAGTACGTGGTGTTTATTCTTCGCTCGGCCACGCCCCCGACATGTTTCGCTACACCTGTAGCTTAATCATGGGATAGGCCGCTCAAAGCATCAATCTCCCTTTATACCTCCTCTCCTCTCTAATCAACTAGGGAAGTCAAAGTGCGCATGCGCGCCCTGTGTAATCCGCGCCTGCGCTGTCAGAGTGTCCCCGTGAGCGCAAACCCCCGCTAATCACGGCTACCGGTCCGTAATTAATGGTTTATTTATGTAGCGGTATCAGACTGTCGGCATCCCTCTGCTTGATCACCATTATTTATGGCAACCTCACAGAGCGGCGGATCATCCAACAACGCTATACCATCCTGACATGTTTATCAACGCACTCAATATGCTTTACACATAATTATATGCCAATGTATTCTATCACATATATTATACAAAAACTATCCAATCGGTTATTATTATCACAACCCATTGATATTTAAAAACTGAGTATCCGCAAAAAATATGACATAAAAAAAATATATAAAATGATGTAATAAAATGAATGGACAAATGGAAATGGCTGGACAAAATTACCATATAAAAACTAAAATCAGACTTCTCTAATCTAGTCTTTGGTAAACCTAAAAATCATTTATGTTAATCCTATAGAAATAATTATTTTTTCTTTTTAAAATTATTATTACATAACTTAAAAAATACATAGGAAAAAAATTCTTTAGAGAAAAAAAGTAACATGTCTGCACCCTTTGGTTCCTATGTACAAATAGCAATTCCTGGAATATCAGCTATCATTGCTCTTCGTAACTTCTACAATAAAGCTATATGCACTACTTATCATTAAAAAGTATTAAAAATCATGTTTAAAACATTAGAACCGAAAATCATTTTTTTGGGGAAAATATTAGGCTCAATATTATTACAGAGTAGGTGCTTCAATTTTAAAGAGGGATTTTAAACTCTTCTTCTATAAGACCTAAAGGGATTGCTTGGTCAACTAGAAATCATTAATGAAACAGTTGAGGTCTAGTTCAATGTTGAGCCCCCTCGGGGTAAGATTTTTATAAAAGGAATATCCATTCCGTTTCTCTGCGTGATAAGTCTCTTACCCTATTAGAGCCCCTCCAAGAGGGATATACCACATCAATGCCACAAAATTGTAGCAGAGATGGGTCCTGTTGGTGTTTATCCTTAACCACTTGACGACCGCCTCACGCCGATTTACGTCGGCAAGGTGGCACGGACAGGCAAAATCACGTACATGTACGTGATTTGCCTTCCGCGGGTGGGGGGTCCGATCGGACCCCCCCCGGTGCCCGAGGCGGTCGTCTTTTCTCCCACGGCGATCGGAGATGAGGGGGAGGCCATCCGTTCGTGGACCCCCCCTCGCGATCGCCGCCGGCCAATGAGAACATTCCTTTGCTGCTGTATGCTAAACAGCAGCAAAGGAAATGATGTCATCTCTCCTCGGCTCGGTAATTTCCGTTCCGGCCCGAGGAGAGAAGACAAGTGAGTGAGTGCACAACACACACACACACAGTAGAACATGCCAGGCACACAAAACACCCCGATCCCCCCCCCGATCGCCCCCGATCCCCCCCAATCACCCTCCCCTGTCACAAACTGACACCAGCAGTTTTTTTGTTTTTGTTTTTTTTTTTTCTGATTACTGTATTGGTGTCAGTTTGTGACAGTTACAGTGTTGGGACAGTTACTGTTACCCCCCTTTAGGTCTAGGATACCCCCCTAACCCCCCCTAATAAAGTTTTAACCCCTTGATCACCCCCTGTCACCAGTGTCACTAAGCGATCATTTTTCTAATCGCTGTATTAGTGTCGCTGGTGACGCTAGTTAGTGAGGTAAATATTTAGGTTCGCCGTCAGCGTTTTATAGCGACAGGGACCCCCCATATACTATCTAATAAATGTTTTAACCCCTTGATTGCCCCTAGTTAACCCTTTCACCACTGATCACCGTATAACTGTTACGGGTGACGCTGGTTAGTTTGTTTTTTTTTTATAGTGTCAGGGCACCCGCCGTTTATTACCGAATAAAGGTTTAGCCCCCCGGTCGCCCGGCGGTGATATGCGTCGCCCCAGGCAGCGTCAGATTAGCGCCAGTACCGCTAACACCCACGCACGCAGCATACGCCTCCCTTAGTGGTATAGTATCTGAACGGATCAATATCTGATCTGATCAGATCTATACTAGCGTCCCCAGCAGTTTAGGGTTCCCAAAAACGCAGTGTTAGTGGGATCAGCCCAGATACCTGCTAGCACCTGCGTTTTGTCCCTCCGCCCGGCCCACCCAAGTGCAGTATCGATCGATCACTGTCACTTACAAAACACTAAACGCATAACTGCAGCGTTCGCAGAGTCAGGCCTGATCCCTGCGATCGCTAACAGTTTTTTTGGTAGCATTTTGGTGAGCTGGCAAGCACCAGCCCCAGGCTGCGCCAGATTAGCGCCAGTACCACTGACACCCACGCACGTACCATACACCTCCCTTAGTGGTATAGTATCTGAACGGATCAATATCTGGTCCGATCAGATCTATACTAGCGTCCCCAGCAGTTTAGGGTTCCCAAAAACGCAGTGTTAGCGGGATCAGCCCAGATACCTGCTAGCACCTGCGTTGTGCCCCTCCGCCCGGCCCAGCCCGGCCCAGTCCACCCAAGTGCAGTATCGATCGATCACTGTCACTTACAAGGCACTAAACGCATAACTGCAGCGTTCGCAGAGTCAGGCCTCATCCCTGCGATCGCTAACAGTTTTTTTGGTAGCATTTTGGTGAACTAGCAAGCACCGGCCCCAGGCAGCGTCAGGTTAGCGCCAGTACCGCTAACACCCACGCACGCAGCATACGCCTCCTTTAGTGGTATAGTATCTGAACGGATCAATATCTGATCCGATCAGATCTATACTAGCGTCCCCAGCAGTTTAGGGTTCCCAAAAACGCAGTGTTAGCGGGATCAGCCCAGATACCTGCTAGCACCTGCGTTTTGCCCCTCCGCCCGGCCCAGCCCAGCCCACCCAAGTGCAGTATCGATCGATCACTGTCACTTACAAAACACTAAACGCATAACTGCAGCGTTTGCAGAGTCAGGCCTGATCCCTGCGATCGCTAACAGTTTTTTTGGAAGCTTTTTATTGAACTGGCAAGCACCAGCGGCCTAGTACACCCCGGTCGTAGTCAAACCAGCGCTGCAGTAACACTTGGTGACGTGGCGAGTCCCATAAGTGCAGTTCAAGCTGGTGAGGTGGCAAGCACAAGTAGTGTCCCGCTGCCACCAAAAAGACAAACACAGGCCCGTCATGCCCATAGTGCCCTTCCTGCTGCATTCGCCAATCCTAATTGGGAACACACCGCTTCTGCAGCGCCCGTACTTCCCCCATTCACATCCCCAACCAAATGCAGTCGGCTGCATGAGAGGCATTTTTATGTCCTCCCGAGTACCCCTACCCAACGAACCCCCCCCAAAAAGATGTCGTGTCTGCAGCAAGCGTGGATATAGGCGTGACACCCGCTATTATTGTCCCTCCTGTCCTGACAATCCTGGTCTTTGCATTGGTGAATGTTTTGAACGCTACCATGCACTAGTTATTAGCGTAGGGTACAGCATTGCACAGACTAGGCACACTTTCACAGGGTCTCCCAAGATGCCATCGCATTTTGAGAGACCCGAACCTGGAACCGGTTACAGTTATAAAAGTTAGTTACAAAAAAAGTGTAAAAAAAAATATATATATATAAAATAAAAAAAAATAGTTGTCGTTTTATTGTTCTCTCTCTCTATTCTCTCTCTCTATTGTTCTGCTCTTTTTTTACTGTATTCTATTCTGCAATGTTTTATTGTTATTGTTATTGTTATTATGTTTTATCATGTTTGTTTTTCAGGTATGTAATTATTTATACTTTACTGTTTACTGTGCTTTATTGTTAACCATTGTTAACCATTTTTTTGTCTTCAGGTACGCCATTCACGACTTTGAATGGTTATACCAGAATGATGCCTGCAGGTTTAGGTATCATCTTGGTATCATTCTTTTCAGCCAGCGGTCGGCTTTCATGTAAAAGCAATCCTAGTGGCTAATTAGCCTCTAGACTGCTTTTACAAGCCGTGGGAGGGAATGCCCCCCCCCCACACTGTCTTCCGTGTTTTTCTCTGGCTCTCCTGTCTCAACAGGGAACCTGAGAATGCAGCCGGTGATTCAGCCAGCTGACCATAGAGCTGATCAGAGACCAGAGTGGCTCCAAACATCTCTATGGCCTAAGAAACCGGAAGCTACGATCATTTTATGACTTAGATTTCGCCGGATGTAAATAGCGCCATTGGGAAATTGGGGAAGCATTTTATCACACCGATCTTGGTGTCATCAGATGCTTTGAGGGCAGAGGAGAGATCTAGGGTCTAATAGACCCCAATTTTTTCAAAAAAGAGTACCTGTCACTACCTATTGCTATCATAGGGGATATTTGCATTCCCCGAGATAACAATAAAAATGATTAAAAAAAAAAAAATGAAAGGAACAGTTTAAAAATAAGATAAAAAAGCAAAAAAATAATAAAGAAAAAAAAAAAAAAAAAAAAAAGCACCCCTGTCGCCCCCTGCTCTCGCGCTAAGGCGAACGCAAACGGCGGTCTGCCGTCAAACGTAAACAGCAATTGCACCATGCATGTGAGGTATCGCAGCGAAGGTCAGATTGAGGGCAGTAATTTTTGCAGTAGACCTCCTCTGTAAATCTAAAGTGGTAACCTGTAAAGGCTTTTAAAGGCTTTTAAAAATGCATTTATTTTGTTGCCACTGCACGTTTGTGCGCAATTTTAAAGCATGTCATGTTTATTATCCATGTACTCGGCCTAAGATCATCTTTTTTATTTCATCAAACATTTGGGCAATATAGTGTGTTTTAGTGCATTAAAATTTAAAAAAGTGTGTTTTTTCCCCAAAAAATGCGTTTGAAAAATCGCTGCGCAAATACTGTGTGAAAAAAAAAAAAATGAAACACCCACCATTTTAATCTGTAGGGCATTTGCTTTAAAAAAATATATAATGTTTGGGGGTTCAAAGTAATTTTTTTGCAAAAAAAATAACTTTTTCATGTAAACAATGAGTGTCAGAAAGGGCTTTGTCTTCAAGTGGTTAGAAGAGTTGGTGATGTGTGACATAAGCTTCTAAATGTTGTGCATAAAATGCCAGGACAGTTCAAAACCCCCCCAAATGACCCCATTTTGGAAAGTAGACACCCCAAGCTATTTGCTGAGAGGCATGTCGAGTCCATGGAATATTTTATATTGCGACACAAGTTGCGGGAAAGAGACAAATTTTTTTTTTTTTTTGCACAAAGTTGTCACTAAATGATATATTGCTCAAACATGCCATGGGAATATGTGAAATTACACCCCAAAATACATTCTGCTGCTTCTCCTGAGTACGGGGATACCACATGTGTGAGACTTTTTGGGAGCCTAGCCGCGTACGGGACCCCGAAAACCAAGCACCGCCTTCAGGCTTTCTAAGGGCGTGAATTTTTGATTTCACTCTTCACTGCCTATCACAGTTTCGGAGGCCATGGAAAGCCCAGGTGGCACAAAACCCCCCCAAATGACCCCATTTTGGAAAGTAGACACCCAAAGCTATTTGCTGAGAGGTATAGTGAGTATTTTGCAGACCTCACTTTTTGTCACAAAGTTTTGAAAATTGAAAAAAGAAAAAAAAAAAGTTTTTTCTTGTCTTTCTTCATTTTCAAAAACAAATGAGAGCTGCAAAATACTCACCATGCCTCTCAGCAAATAGCTTGGGGTGTCTACTTTCCAAAATGGGGTCATTTGGGGGGGGGGTTGTGCCACCTGGGCATTCCATGGCCTCCGAAACTGTGATAGGCAGTGAAGAGTGAAATCAAAAATTTTCACCCTTGGAAATCCTGAAGGCGGTGCTTGGTTTTCGGGGCCCCGTACGCGGCTAGGCTCCCAAAAAGTCCCACACATGTGGTATCCCCATACTCAGGAGAAGCAGCTAAATGTATTTTGGGGTGCAATTCCACATATGCCCATGCCCTGTGTGAGCAATATATCATTTAGTGACAACTTTGTGCAAAAAAAAAAAAAAAACAAAGTGTCACTTTCCCGCAACTTGTGTCAAAATATAAAATATTCCATGGACTCAATATGCCTCTCAGCAAATAGCTTGGGGTGTCTACTTTCCAAAATGGGGTCATTTGGGGGGGGGGTTGTGCCACCTGGGCATTCCATGGCCTCTGAAACTGTGATAGGCAGTGAAGAGTGAAATCAAAAATTTACACCCTTAGAAATCCTGAAGGCGGTGCTTGGTTTTCGGGGCCCCATACGCGGCTAAGCTCCCAAAAAGTCCCACACATGTGGTATCCCCATACTCAGGAGAAGCAGCTGAATGTATTTTGGGGTGCAATTCCACATAGGCCCATGGCCTGTGTGAGCAATATATCATTTAGTGACAACTTTTTGTAAATATTTTTTTTTTTTTTGTCATTATTCAATCACTTGGGACAAAAAAAATAAATATTCAATGGGTTCAACATGCCTCTCAGCAATTTCCTTGGGGTGTCTACTTTCCAAAATGGGGTCATTTGGGGGGGGTTTGTACTGCCCTGCCATTTTAGCACCTCAAGAAATGACATAGGCAGTCATAAACTAAAAGCTGTGTAAATTACAGAAAATGTACCCTAGTTTGTAGACGCTATAACTTTTGCGCAAACCAATAAATATATGCTTATTGACATTTTTTTTACCAAAGACATGTGGCCGAATACATTTTGGCCTAAATGTATGACTAAAATTTAGTTTATTGGATTTTTTTTATAACAAAAAGTAGAAAATATCATTTTTTTTCAAAATTTTCGGTCTTTTTCCGTTTATAGCGCAAAAAATAAAAACTGCAGAGGTGATCAAATACCATCAAAAGAAAGCTCTATTTGTGGGAAGAAAAGGACGCAAATTTCGTTTAGGTACAGCATTGCATGACCGCGCAATTAGCAGTTAAAGCGACGCAGTGCCAAATAGGAAAAAGACCTCTGGTCCTTAGGCAGCATAATGGTCCGGGGCTCAAGTGGTTAAAATGCATGGATACACTGTGGTACTTGTATCCATTTTTAATGTTGGTCAAGTGTTCGCTGATACGGATCTTCAATTGCCTTTTGGTTCTGCCAACATAATACAAACCACAGGGACACCACATAAGGTAAACGACATGTGTGGTGGTACATGTACTAAATTCTTTAATCTCGAACCTGTCTCCTTCTCTGTTGGTGACACTGGTAATACCTCTATTACTAACCTTCACTGTTTTACAACAGACACATTTCCTGCAACAGAAAAAACCTCTAAAATTAAAGGACAGAGACCTTGGGTTTGGTGGATCCAGAATCTTTTTCATTATTTGATCTCCTATGCTTGGGGCCCTCCTATATATAAATCTCGGTTGGCTGGTAATATTCCTCCCAAGTGTTTGTCTTTACAGAGGATGTACCAGTATTTTCTAAAGATGTTTTCAATCTCTTTGTACTGGCAATGGAACCCAGATATAAAACTCAATTGATGTTGGGTGTCCCCTCTTTGTACTTCTTTTTCCTTCAAACATTGTTCTCTAGGGATTTCAGCTATTTCTTGTGTAATTTTAGTTAGTACATCTTCTTTATAACCCTTCTGAATGAATTTCTCCTTCAGAATATTCGATTGGGTCAAGAAATCTTCCTTCAAAGTACAATTCCGACGGATCCGCAATAGTTGGCCCTTCGGAATATTTTTTATCCATGATGGATGGTGTCCACTGGCCACAGACAAATAGCTATTGCGGTCCGTCGGTTTGAAGTACACCTTAGTTCTTAACGTATCATTCACTTTCTCTATAGTGACATCTAAAAAGTTGATTAATTTATCACTAATCTGGTATTCCAATTTAATATTGTTTGTATTCCTGTTTAATTGTTCCAGGAATGCTTCCAAAGATTCCTTAGAACCCTCCCATATTAACAAGATGTCATCAATGAACCTTCGATAGCAGATCAATTGGGTTCTGTCGATGTTGAACACGCGCCTATCCTCCCATTCAGACATAAACAGGTTGGCGAGGCTGGGGGCATACTTTGCCCCCATTGCCACGCCAACCTGTTGGGAGAAGAACTGTCCATCGAACCAGAAGTAATTGTGGGACATGCAGAAGTCTAATGCATGTCCCACAAATTTCTTCTGTACAAACGGGATGTCATCCCGCTTGCTAAGTGCCCAATTAAGGGCCAACGCTGCATCCTTGTGTTGTATGTTAGTGTAAAGAGAGGCCACATCTGCTGTCACCAAGTAAGATGTTATTGTAGGGTCAACTTTCACTGGTTCCAACAGACGCAGCAAGTCCGAAGTATCCTTCAGGTAGGCGATCGTTGTCTTCACACTGGGTTGAAGAAACTTGTCTAAATATTCGCCAAGCCTTGCAGTTACTGATCCAATTCCATTTACTATAGGTCGTGGAGGTGGGTACTGGGTATTTTTATGCACTTTAGGTAGCGTATATATCACTGGTATGCGATTTGCACTCGGGACGAGATATCTTTTTTCTTTGGGGTTTAGAGCCCTCAGTCCAAATCCCCAGTACCCACCTCCACAACCTATAGTAAATGGAATTGGATCAGTAGCTGCAAGGCTTGGCGAATATTTAGACAAGTTTCTTCAACCCAGTGTGAAGACAACGAGAGCCTACCTGAAGGATACTTCGGACTTGCTGCGTCTGTTGGAACCAGTGAAAGTTGACCCTACTATAACATCTTACTTGGTGACAGCAGATGTGGCCTCTCTTTACACTAACATACAACATGAGGATGCGGCGTTGGCCCTTAATTGGGCACTTAGCGAGCGGGATGACATCCCGTTTGTACAGAAGAAATTTGTGGGACATGCATTAGACTTCTGCATGTCCCACAATTACTTCTGGTTCGATGGACAGTTCTTCTCCCAACAGGTTGGCGTGGCAATGGGGGCAAAGTATGCCCCCAGCCTCGCCAACCTGTTTATGTCTGAATGGGAGGATAGGCGCGTGTTCAACATCGACAGACCCCAAATGATCTTCTATCGAAGGTTCATTGATGACATCTTGTTAATATGGGAGGGTTCTAAGGAATCTTTGGAAGCATTCCTGGAACAATTAAACAGGAATACAAACAATATTAAATTGGAATACCAGATTAGTGATAAATTAATCAACTTTTTAGATGTCACTATAGAGAAAGTTAATGATACGTTAAGAACTAAGGTGTACTTCAAACCGACGGACCGCAATAGCTATTTGTCTGTGGCCAGTGGACACCATCCATCATGGATAAAAAATATTCCGAAGGGCCAACTATTGCGGATCCGTCGGAATTGTACTTTGAAGGAAGATTTCTTGGCCCAGTCGAATATTCTGAAGGAGAAATTCATTCAGAAGGGTTATAAAGAAGATGTACTAACTAAAATTACACAAGAAATAGCTGAAATCCCTAGAGAACAATGTTTGAAGGAAAAAGAAGTACAAAGAGGGGACACCCAACATCAATTGAGTTTTATATCTGGGTTCCATTGCCAGTACAAAGAGATTGAAAACATCTTTAGAAAATACTGGTACATCCTCTGTAAAGACAAACACTTGGGAGGAATATTACCAGCCCAACCGAGATTTATATATAGGAGGGCCCCAAGCATAGGAGATCAAATAGTGAAAAAGATTCTGGATCCACCAAACCCAAGGTCTCTGTCCTTTAATTTTAGAGGTTTTTTCTGTTGCAGGAAATGTGTCTGTTGTAAAACAGTGAAGGTTAGTAATAGAGGTATTACCAGTGTCACCAACAGAGAAGGAGACAGGTTCGAGATTAAAGAATTTAGTACATGTACCACCACACATGTCGTTTACCTTATGTGGTGTCCCTGTGGTTTGTATTATGTTGGCAGAACCAAAAGGCAATTGAAGATCCGTATCAGCGAACACTTGACCAACATTAAAAATGGATACAAGTACCACAGTGTATCCATGCATTTTAAGGATAAACACCAACAGGACCCATCTCTGCTACAATTTTGTGGCATTGATGTGGTATATCCCTCTTGGAGGGGCTCTAATAGGGTAAGAGACTTATCACGCAGAGAAACGGAATGGATATTCCTTTTTAAAAGTCTTACCCCGAGGGGGCTCAACATTGAACTAGACCTCAACTGTTTCATTAATGATTTCTAGTTGACCAAGCAATCCCTTTAGGTCTTATAGAAGAAGAGTTTAAAATCCCTCTTTAAAATTGAAGCACCTACTCTGTAATAATATTGAGCCTAATATTTTCCCAAAAAAAATGATTTTCGGTTCTAATGTTTTAAACATGATTTTTAATACTTTTTAATGATAAGTAGAGCATATAGCTTTATTGTAGAAGTTACGAAGAGCAATGATAGCTGATATTCCAGGAATTGCTATTTGTACATAGGAACCAAAGGGTGCAGACATGTTACTTTTTTTTTCTCTAAAGAATTTTTTTCCTATGTATTTTTTAAGTTATGTAATAATAATTTTAAAAAGAAAAAATAATTATTTCTATAGGATTAACATAAATGATTTTTAGGTTTACCAAAGACTAGATTAGAGAAGTCTGATTTTAGTTTTTATATGGTAATTTTGTCCAGCCATTTCCATTTGTCCATTCATTTTATTACATCATTTTATATATTTTTTTTAGGTCATATTTTTTGCGGATACTCAGTTTTTAAATATCAGTGGGTTGTGATAATAATAACCGATTGGATAGTTTTTGTATAATATTTTATATAATATATGTGATAGAATACATTGGCATATAATTATGTGTAAAGCATATTTGAGTGCGTTGATAAACATGTCAGGATGGTATAGCGTTGTTGGATAATCCGCCGCTCTGTGAGGTTGCCATAAATAATGGTGATCAAGCAGAGGGATGCCGACAGTCTGATACCGCTACATAAATAAACCATTAATTACGGACCGGTAGCCGTGATTAGCGGGGGTTTGCGCTCATGGGGACACTCTGACAGCGCAGGCGCGGATTACACAGGGCGCGCATGCGCACTTTGACTTCCCTAGTTGATTAGAGAGGAGAGGAGGTATAAAGGGAGATTGATGCTTTGAGCGGCCTATCCCATGATTAAGCTACAGATGTAGCGAAACATGTCGGGGGCGTGGCCGAGCGAAGAATAAACACCACGTACTAAGTGACAGGAGGAAGCAAGCTCTGAGCTTCGCCTATCGGGGGAGACGGTGGGTCCATTGGACAGGCAGGCAAGGAGAGGGTGAGAGAGACTTCTTACACGCCAGCTGTGGCAGGGTCCGCCGTGACTGCATACCCCCTAGGAAGGCTTATCCAGGTTGCTGTGTTGGTATTGCTGTATACAGATTGCCGTGGATTTTTGCTGTGCTTTTATATTGTTTGCACAATGTGAGTGGATCTTTTGGAGTGTAATTTGAAGTGTGCGATATTAAAAGTTTTACGTTATCACACTATTGGGAGTTCTTTTTCATTTGCATATGGAACGAATCTCTGGATGGAATACACTTAACCCCTACCGGTAGCCTGGAAACTCCTATGCTTTATAGCCTCATACGAAAGTGGAGGCATAAGAAGCTGGTGAGAGACTGTCTATTGGGAGAGGGAGCACTGAACACATAGGTGTGGTGGAAGGATTAATTACACTTCAGGAATATAAAGGACTTGCTGTGGCACAGTTGATGTTTCTGTTGATCACGATCACTGACTTTTTTATACACATGAGTGTATTTTTCACAGATTTTATTTATTGAATTCTAGCCACGTAGTCAATGTGGGATATGTACATTGTGCTATGGGTTTAATGTTATACATCCAATAATTGTATAAGGATTGACACATATGATTTGAAATAGTGCTAACACTGAGTCACTTTATGTACTGTATTTTATTTGGTGTTTTTTATTTCATTTGGTTCATTATTATCTTATTCAATATACACCCGTAAAAGTGTGTTCACTAGATTAGGAATTCCACTGTAAAATAGTGGGCATACAAATATTTTGTTTTGGAGATAGCGCCACGTTTTAAATTCTACACGTGGGGTGTAGTGCACCGTTGTCACGTCACAAGATTTGAAAATTTTTTTTTTTGCACTGTCCTTAGATATTCTAGATTTTTGTGGCCTGTATAGATTAGGATTGGATGTGCAGCTCCCTCGAGAAGGTATCTCCATTCTTCTAGTGCTGCCTTAATCGCTAAAAGTTCACGATCCCCGACGTCGTAATTCTTCTCCGCGCTAGCCAATTTACACAAGAAGAATGCTGACTGGGTGCAACAGGGCCTTAGGACCCTGTCTTTGAGACAAGATAGCTCCAACCGCTATTTCTAAAGGCATCCACTTCTAAGACATAAGGTAAGGCCGAGTCGGGGTGCTTCAAAACGGGTGCGGACATGAAAAACTTCTTCAGCACCTCAAAGGCCATCTGAGCCTCTGGAGACCAGCGGAATCTGGAACCCTGTTTGGTGAGTTGTGTAATGGGGGCAATGATTGCTGAAAACCCCCGAATAAATTTTCGGTAAAAGTTTGCAAAGCCTATGAAGCGTTGAATGCCTTTCTTGTCACATGGAATAGGCCAGTCCAAGATAGCTGTGACCTTCTGGGGATCCATCTTGATGCCCTCGGTGGAAATGATCAGGCCCAGGAACTGGATACCCTGGCATTCAAACTCGCACTTCTCGGGTTTGGCGTACAATCCATGTTGTCGCAGGCGAGTTAATACGCTTCTGATGTGTCTGCGGTGATGATCTAAGGAGGAAGAAAAGATTAGCATATCATCAAGGTATACAATAACGAATAAGTCCAGGAAGTCTCTGATGACGTCATTAATGAAGTGCTGGAAAGTGGCCGGGGAGTTACAGAGTCCGAAGGGCATCACAAGATACCCAAAATGCCCAAATCATGTGTGGAAGGCAGTCTTCCACTCGTCACCTTCTCGAATGCGCACCAAATTATAGGCGCCCCGAAGATCCAGTTTGGTAAATGTGGTAGTGGAACCAAGTCTCTGAAAAAGTTCGGGAACTAGTGGAAGTGAATAACGGTTCTTCACCTTAACCTTGTTGAGCTCACACAGGGCCTTAATGAATGATCCTTTTTCTCAACAAAGAAAATCCCCACCCCAGCTGGAGACGTAGAAGGGCGGATGAACCCTTTCCTTATATTGTCATTGATGTAGTCCTTTAGTGCTACCAGCTCGCTTTCGGACAAGGGGAAAATTCTCCCAAAAGGGACTTCGGCTCTGGGAAGTAGCTCTATAGACCGGTGAGGAGGGAGGATCTCTGCCCCTTTCTTGCTAAACACGTCTAGAAAGTCATGGTAGGCTGGAGGCACAAGCTGACTGGTTTCAGAGTCCGTGTCCAGGCATAGCAAAGCGGGTACACCACAGGGGGTCTGTAAGCAGTACTGGGTGCAGTAGGAAGAAATGAAGTTAATTCTTTCTTTAGACCAATCGATATGGGGGTTATGGGCCCTCAGCCAAGGCATACCGAGGGAACAGAGGGGAAGCGATGGCATCCAGACACAGTAGTTCTTGGTGGTCCTTGGAAATGGTGGTAAGCAGAGGGATGGTCTCGTGGGTGACTGCTCTGGATTTAATAGTGGAGCCATCGGCCAAGTGAACCTGAGAGCTTCTGTGCCTTAGGCTGCAAGGGGATGTGATGTTCGGCAGCAAAGGTCAAGTCCACAAAACAGCTGCAGGCTCCGGAGTCAATTATGGCGGTAGTCTGAATAGTTCTTCCTGGCAGCTGTAAAGAGATGAGAAAAGTAAGCTTGGAGTCAGAGAGGCAGAAGTAGTGGAGAGGAACTTACGAGGTTTCACTGGGCAGGACCTCACGTAATGTCCGGATCCCCCGCAGTATAGGCACAGGTTCTGCTGGCGACGGCGTTGTCGCTCTTCGGTGGAGAGAGAGGGACACAGCAGGCCCAGCTGCATAGGTTCCAGAGCATCAGGAGCCAGAGTGGCCAGAGCAGGTGGGGCTGGATTGAATGAACTGGGTACCCGGGGTAACATCCATACCAGACGGGATGGAGCTGCCGCTCTCTCTAGTCTTCATTCTCTCAGCCGGCGATCGATCTGAATGGATAGATCAATCAGGGTTTTGAGGGTAGAGGGTACCTCTACCCACGCTAGCTTGTCCTTGAGCGGTTCGGAGAGGCTCATGCGGGATTGGTAGCGTAGGGCGTCGTCATTCCAATTCGTGTCAAATGCCCATCGTCTAAATTCTGAGACGTAATCTTCCACCGCCCTACGACCCTGTTAGAATGCATGAAGGGCTGCTTCTGTTGAAGCCATCTGCTGGGGTTCTTCATACAGCTGGGCCATGGCACTGAAGAATGTAGTTAAGTCCGATAAACATTCGACCTTCTGTTCCAGGAGGCGGTGGGCCCAGGACTGTGGCTCACCTTGCAGCAAGGAAATCACAAAGCCGACTTTTGTAGCTTCCAAAGAAAAGGTGCGGGGTTGAAGGGCGAAGTAATGTTCACATGCATTCCGGAACGCTCTAAACTTGCTGCGTTCACCCAGGAACCAGTCTGGGGTTGGTACCCTGGGCTCAGGTGGAAGCATAACCACTGCAGAAGCAGGAGAGGATCCTTGGGAGGAAGCGGATGCTAATGACGGTCCCTGAGGGGTGGCAGAGTCCGTCAGAGTCTGTAGGTGTCCCTCCAGCTAAGTGTAGCCCCGCTGTAAGTCCTTAACAGCTTGTGCCAGGCCGGCCAGGTGCTGGCAATGTTCATCCATGGGAGAGGGTCCCTGCGCAGGCTCAGACATGGCTGTCAGTCACTGTCACTTACCTGACGGTAGAGCCTGATATTCAGGGAGCGGCCTCTCTTACTCCTCTGATTCTGGCCCCCTGATAGAGCAGACAGGAGGTGCAGAAGTGCAGAGTCGCACTAGTGCCTGACGGGTCGTCTTCCTGGAACTGGGAACAGCAGCAGGGGGCACAGTGCTCGAGCAGGATTCTCCAGCTGGCGGAAGAGGCAGGTTAAGCAGACCGGGTCATACACTGGCGGGAACATCAGGAGCAGAAGCGGAGGCAGAAGCGTAGTCAGGACACAGGCCAGGTCGGCAACAGGCTGGCAGCGTGGTAGTAGAAGGAGCAGGCAGGTGCGGAGGTCAGAACAAGCCGGGTCAGGTGCAGGCAGCAGGTAGCGGAGTCAAGGCAAGCCGGGTCGGTAAACAGGTACAGTTATCAGCAGTAAGCGGGCAGGAACACACGGGAACGCTGTAGAACGGACAGCACTGGATGCAAGCACAGACCAAGTCTATATAGCCTCTTGGTCATGTGCACGCAGGTGCACTGAAGGTGTTCTGGCAGAGGCTGAGGTCACAGGTCGACTTTTCCGTTGGCCTTCTTGAGTACTGGCTGGTCTTTCCTGACACAGACTAAGGACATGGATTACTTGAACCATGTCTTGTGGTCTGATGAGACCAAGATAAACGTATTTGGTTCAGATGGTGTCAAGCGTGTGTGGCAGCAACCAGGTGAGGAGTACAAAGACAAGTGTGTCTTGCCTACAGTCAGGCATGGTGGTGGGAGTGTTATGGTCTGGGGCTGCATGAGTGCTGCTGGCACTGGGGAGCTACAGTTCATTGAGGGAACCATGAATGCCAACATCTACTGTGACATACTGAAGCAGAGCATGATCCCCTCCCTTCGGAGACTGGGCCGCAGGTCAATATTCCAACATAACGATTCCAAACACACCTCCAAGATGACCACTGCCTTGCTAAAGAAGTTGAGGGTAAAGGTGATGGACTGGCCAAACACGTCTCCAGACCTAACCCCTATCTGTGGGGCATCCTCAAATGGAAGGTGGAGGAGTGCAAGGTTGCTAACATCCACCAGCTCTGTGATGTCATCATGGAGGAGTGGAAGAGGACTCCAGTGGCAACGTAAGTTTGACTCGAACATCGACTGTTAGCCTGTTCGCGGAATGTTAGTATACTTATCAGAGCCATGAAACATCAGTATCCTTCAGTGGAGTGGAATGAGCCTCTGAAGCAGCTGGCAGAGATCAGCAAAACTGGTCAGGCTACCCCACAGTCCACCTCTGGATGCTAACCACTTGACGTTAACAGAACTTTTTATGGTATGATGGTTTTCACAGGACAGGATTACCTCACTCCACTGAAGGATACTGGTGTTTCATGGATCTGATAAGTATACTAACATTCATTTGGATATGGAACTGTCTCACTTCGCAATGCGTCTTTCTCACTTGGATTAAAAATTTGCCTTAAATGGCTGGGAATGGTAGCTTGAGTTTGCTATACCTACTTCTCTTGAGGACTAGCAGTACATTCAGAGGGAGGCTATGGAGGACTTGGTATATCTTGCAGATGATCAAGTGATCACAATCATTTACATCTCCTACACCAACCCTGGTTAATACACCTCCTCTGGACTACTAGCTCATCTCCTCAGCTACCTTAATATGATTCATCCATTCTGTTTAGCATTCTTAGCATGATGTCAGAGAGGTTACCTGGTTGGGCGCAGGTGCGCACTTGTGCGCGTGTTCCTGTGCGCGCTGTGCGCGCTGTGCGCGCTGTGCCTTGAGGTGCTGGCGTGCGTGCCGGTGTCTGGGGGCGTGCCTGTGCGTATTGGCACGCGTGCGAGCGCGGCGTTTGGTGCCAATCAGCCTACTTAAGCCTGCTGCTCACTCTGCCCGGTGCTTCCTGATCAACAGCTCCTGTACCAAAGTTCCTGTTGCCTTTCCTGTGTTCCTGTGTGCTGATCTCCTGACGACCCGGCTTGCCTTTTGGACTTTCCTGACTTCTGCCTGCATCTGTCCCCGGCTTGTTTGACCCCGCTTCTGCCTGCTCCTCTTGTACTGCTGCTGCCTATCTGTTGCTGAACCCTGTTGTGAACTGTCAACCTTGCTCCTGCCCAGCATCTGTTACCTGTGCCCTGATTACTACCTGCTGCCTGAGGATCACCTTCCTTCCGGCACCTGGACTACTGCACTAGGCTCTCATACCACTCTGCACTCGCGTACTTCCTGTCTGCTTTACCAGGGGCCGCGAGTCGGATACGTAAGAGAGCCTACCCTTTGCCCAAGCGGACTCACCGGTCTGGTAAGTGAGAAGTCTGACAGTATCAGGCAGCCATGACCGAGTCCGGGCAGGGGGCCTCCCCATGGATGAACTTTGTAGGCACCTAGCTGGCCTTACCCAAGCGGTTAAAAGTTTACAAGAAGGCTACACTAGATTAGAGGGACAAGTCCATGCCCTCTCTGCATCTCCTCAGGGAGCATCGTCTGCCTGACCTTCCCAAGCACCCTCTGTAGTGATGCTCCCTCCTGAGCCCAGGGTGCCCATGACTGAAAGGTTCACTGGAGAACGTTGCAAGTACTGGGCCTTTCGAAATTCCTGCGAGCTCTATTTTGCTTTACAACCCCGCACATTCTCCCTGGATGCCATGAAGGTGGGTTTCGTCATCTCACTACTGGGCGGCGAGCCTCAAACCTGGGCTCACCGTCTGCTGGAGCAGAAATCCAGGTCCCTGGATTCCCTGGATGCCTTCTTCCTAGCCATGTCACAATTATATGAGGACCCTCAACTAAAGGCTACCGCTGAAGCCGCTTTGCATTCCCTGCAACAAGGTCGCAGAGCGGCCAAAGATTATGCAGTGGAGCTCAGATGCTGGAGCTCTGATACAGAGTGGAACGACGCTGCCCTGTGTCATCATTTTTGGATGGGGTTATCTGACCCTCTTAAAGATGAGTTGGCATGCGTTGGAATACCTCAGACCCTGGATGAACTCATCAACTTGTCCATCCAAATTGACCGCCGCCTGAGAGAGAGACGTTCTGAGAGGTCTTCTAGTCACCCTCATCCTATCTGGATGCTTCCCAAAGTTCCCAATTCCCCCAGACAATTTCCTCCTGCCTCCTCTACTCCTGCCACAGAAGCTCCAGAACCCATGCAACTCGGTCTGCTCCGTCCATCCCTTACCCTGGAAGAAAAGTTACGCAGATGTACCCACAATCTATGTCTGTACTGCGGAGAACATGGACATTTTGTGAGGGCCTGCCCAAACAAGATACGTAAGTGCCTGCCGTCCTCTTCTGTATGTGCACCTGTCTTGCCTAAATCTGGTAATCATCTGACTCTTTCTGTTACGTTGCAGCTTCCCGGAAGGAGTATCCCAGTACCAGCCATCATTGACTCTGGAGCATGCAGTGGCTTCATTGACCAAACCTTCGCTAACAACCATGGCATTCCTCTCCAGCCCAAAGCACGGGGACTTGCAGTATTTCTAGCTGATGGCTCCACCCTCAGTTCCAGTCCAGTCACCCAGGAGACCGTTCCTTTACTGGCCACCACAGGCCCGGAGCACCAGGAGCTCTTACGCTTGGACGTCGTCTCCTCTCCACTCTTTCCAATCATCCTAAGAATGCACTGGCTGCAGACACACAACCCCAGCATTAACTGGTCTACAGGAAAAATTCAATTCCTCTCTGAATACTGCCTGCAGCACTGCTTACTTGAAACACCCGCAATATCTTCCAGGCTTCTTTGCTTGGACTCTGACACCGAGTTACGCCAGTCCCTTCCTGAACCCTACCAGGATTTCCTGGATGTATTTAGCAAGAAGGGAGCAGAAACTCTCCCAGTACACAGGCCTTACGACTGTCCAATAGAACTCTTACCCGGGACCGAAGTTCCCTTCGGGAGGATCTTCCCGTTAACTGAGCAGAAGCTGGGCACCTTGAAAGTCTATATAGATGAAAACTTGGAGAAGGGGTTCATTCGCTCCTCCACGTCTCCAGCTGGTGCAAGCATCTTCTTCGTCGAGAAGAAGGATCACTCCCTACGTCCCTGTATCGACTACCGGGAGTTGAATAAAATTACTATTAAAAACAGATACCCGCTACCTCTAGTACCCGAATTGTCTCAAAGACTAGGAACCGCAACAGTCTTCACCAAGTTAGACCTCCGTGGAGCTTACAACCTAATTCGCATAAGGAAAGGGGATGAGTGGGAGACGGCCTTTCGTACTCGATTCGGGCACTTCGAGTACCTCGTCATGCCCTTCAGTCTGTGCAGTGCTCCAGCGACCTTCCAGCACTTTGTTAATGACGTCTTCCAAGATTACCTGGACTTGTATGTCATAGTCTATTTGGACGACATCCTGATTTTCTCTGCTTCTCTGACTGACCACCGCAGGCACGTCCGGAATGTACTCTCTCGACTTAGGCAACATTTGAAGCTCAAACTCGAGAAATGCGAGTTTGAGCTTCAATGTGTTCAGTTTCTGGGCCTGGTCATCACTGCCGAGGGCATTAAGATGGACCCTCAAAAATTATCTGCTATCCTGGACTGGCCTGCACCTGCAGATAGGAAAGGGGTACAGCGCTTTATTGGTTTTGGCAATTTCTACAGGAAGTTCATCAGAGGGTTCTCTTCGATAATCGCTCCCATTACCAAGCTTACCAGACAAGGGACCCGATTCTGCTGGACTTCTAAGGCACAGATGGCCTTCGAAGAACTCAAAGCACTGTTCACCTCAGCCACTATCCTTAAACATCCCAACCCAGCCCTACCTTTCGTGTTAGAGGTTGATGCATCTGAAATTGCGGTAGGAGCAGTGCTCTCACAACGGTAAGGCACCAAAGCCCTCTTGTACCCTGTGGGTTTTTTTTCACGCAAATTTTCATCATCAGAAAGGAATTATGATGTGGGGTATCGGGAACTTCTGGCCATTAAAGTGGCTTTGGAAGAATGGCGTTATCTTCTGGAGGGTGCTGCATATCCCATTCTGGTCTATATGGACCATAAGAACTTAGAGTACCTGAGAACAGCTAAGAGACTAAGACCTTGGCAGGCCAGGTGGGCACTCTTTTTCTCCCGATTCCAATTCCACATCACCTACAGACCCAGATCCAAGAATGTCAAGCCTGACGCGCTCTCCTGTATGTTCCATGACTCGGAAAAGACTCTACCTCCAGACAACATTCTTACTTCTGGGAACTTCCTGCTTCTTCAAGAGGGTCTTGTCTCTCCAATTAGAGGGGCCTATATGGGGATGACCCCACCTGCTGAGGCTTGTGCTAAGGACGGTCTGTTCTGGCACCAAGGCAAGATCGTGGTCCCCGAGGACGTAAGGGTGCATGTGCTGGAACTTTGCCATGACCATAAGTTGGCCGGACATTTTGGTGCACGGAAAACAACTGACCTGGTACAACGTACCTTCTGGTGGCCTCACCTCAGTAAGGACTGTAAGGAGTATGTGGACTCATGTAATACTTGCACCAGAGGCAAGAACAGCTGGGCAAGAGCTTGGGGTCTATTAAAACCCCTACCGGTCCCAGGGAGACTGTGGAGTATGATTTCAATGGACTTTATCGTTGAACTCCCCCCGTCAGAAGGCTTTTCCTCCATTTTTGTTGTGGTAGATAGGCTGTCTAAGATGGCCCATTTTCTTCTCATGAAGGGCACACCTTCGGCTATGGAGACAGCTAGTATCTTCATTAAAGAAATCATAAGATTGCACGGAGTTCCAACGAATATAGTATCTGACCGAGGTGTCCAGTTCACCTCCAGGTTCTGGAAAGCCCTCTGTGGCTCCCTGGAAATCGAATTGGCATTTTCCTCAGCTTATCATCCCTAGTCGAATGGGCAAACTGAGAGGACCAATCAAACTCTGGAGCAATATCTCCGCTGTTTTTCTGCTTTTTCTCAGGATGATTGGGCCTCCCTACTCCCTGTTGCAGAGTTTTCTTATAACAACTCTCTACATTCAGCTACCAATCAGACACCATTCTACGTCAACTATGGCTTCCATCCGTCCTTTCTGCCTGGATCAATACCCGAATGCACCGTTCCTGCAGTATCGGAAACCTTGGATTTCTTTTCAGTTAACAATAAATTACTGCAGGACACCATGGCCAAGGCTCAGGAATACTATAAAAAGATGTATGATAGGAAGAGGCGTGGGGAACCTGTTTTGGAACCTGGCAACCCAGTATGGTTATCTACCGCCAATCTGAAATTGGCCTGTCCTTCTAGAAAACTTGGCCCTAAGTTTTTAGGTCCTTTCCTGGTGAAAAGAAAAATTAACAATGTCGCCCATGAACTTGACCTGCCTAACTTTCTGAAGGTGCATCCAGTTTTTCATGTGTCTCTCCTGAAACCAGTTACTCCCAATTCTTTTGCTGGCCATAGTATCGGCCCACCCAAGCCCATTCTTGTTAACAACGAAGAGGAATTTGAAGTGGAAGCAATTCTAGATTGCAGGAGGAGAGGCAACCAAACCCAATTCCTCATTAAGTGGAAAGGGTATGGCCCCAAAGACATCTCGTGGGAGCCCGAGAGCAACCTACATGCCAGAGAACTCTTGCAAGTATTCAAGGATTCACATGCCTCCAATTTAGCCCAACTGGGCATCCAAAGTCTGTCCTTGAGGAGGGGTAACTGTCAGAGAGGTTACCTGGTTGGGCGCCGGTGCGCGCAGGTGCGCGTTGGTGCACATGTTCCTGTGCTCGCTGGTGCGCGTACCTCTGTGGGCACTGGTGTGCATGGTCTGGCTAACCCTGGTGTGTGCGGTGGTGCCGGGACAGTGCTCGTGTTCGCGCGTCCACCTGTGGGTGCTGGTCTGCATGTGCCTTGAGGTGCTGGCGTGCGCGCCGGTGTCCGGGGGCGTGCTCGTGCACACGCGGGCATGCGTGTGCCTGTGTGTATTGGCGCGCGCGCGCGTGCGAGCGTGGCGTTTGGTGCTAATCAGCCTACTTAAGCCTGCTGCTCACTCTGCCGGTGCTGCCTGATCAACAGCTCCTGTACCAAAGTTCCCGTTGCCTTTCCTGTGTTCCTGTGTTCCTGTGTGCTGATCTCCTGACGACCCGGCTTGCCTATTGGACTTTCCTGACTTCTGCCTGCATCTGACCCCGGCTTGTTTGACCCCGCTTCTGCCTGCTCCTCTTGTACCGCTGCTGCCTATCTGTTGCCGAACCCTGCCTGTGTTGTGATCTGTCAACCTTGCTCCTGCTCAGCATCTGTTGCCTGTGCCCTAATTACTACTTGCTGCTTGAGGATCACCTTCCTTCTGGCACCTGGACTACTGCACTAGGCTCTCATACCACTCCACACTTGCGCGCTTCCTGTCTGCTCTACAAGGGGCCGCGAGTCGGATACGTAAGGAAGCCTACCCTCTGCCCAAGCGGACTTACCAGTCTGGTAAGTGAGAAGTCTGACACATGAACTGCAAGGTTTTCCTTTGAATCTTGTCAGAGACACGGATATCATTGTGGAGTGTTTCAACTAGTGGAATTCACAATCCCATCATCCATCTATTAGCCATAACTTTTTTGTTTTGATACAAGGACACATATATATTTTACCCTTGAGAGGAAACATGAGCCAAAGGGTGAAATCATAATACGCCTTTTTTAACACCTTGATTGATTTGTTGTGGTCATATCTACCTGCCATCTAGAGGTGGACTCAGTGTTTTATTAGTATGTTTGTTATATGTTTGATGATTTTACAATGTAGTCTTTCCAATTGACTTTTTGATACCAATAAATACATTTGCAATTTGCACATGTGCGTATTGAGTGGAGTTACACAGTATTTTATACTTGGGTTGGTTGAGCACAATCAGGTCTTTTATAATTCATTGGCAAGGGGTTGAGACTTTATTTCAGTTCAGCTCTTTATCCTTAAACTTAAGTTAAGTGCTAAACAAATTCTCAATATGGTACCACTGAACAAACGATAATTGACACTATCCTTTCAGTTAACAATATTTTTTTGTGGCTAATTAAAACTACTGTTGCTGGGGGCCAGGTTTCTGTAATTCATCTTTCTAACTAGAATTGCCAACGGTACAATTTATTTGCTAAAATATAGCAGTTAGGTAATTAATTATTTTCTTGTCACTGTCAGGCATTTCAATGATGCCAAATCACTAATTAAAATGTTCCTTGACATTGGTGTCAGTGCTAATAGGATAAACAACTTGTACTTGCACAATTGTTAAACTACGTTATATTAAAAATAGAAGATGCTTTTTAATGTTAAACATGCTACCGTAATGGGATTTCAGTGAGAATTTTTGCTAGTATGTCAATTGTATAACACTTTATATTATGCATGTATGTTAATTAATGTCATGAAGCAAATGTGATGTAATCATTAATGGTCACCCATATGTTTACTATTATTAGTCTAGCAGTGAAGGCTACATGTATCAAAAGACAATTTTTGACTGGATGCTTCCATTGACCCTATTCGTAATTCCTGGTTGGTACAAATTGTTTTCAACAAGACAGGAAGTGAGGGAAAATCTGTTTAACTGAACTCCATATAGCAGTTAAAACTCAGCAGGAGTTCTAATCCTTCCCCACTCTATCCAAAACTAGAAAACAATACATGACATACCCTTTAAAAGAAAAGCATGGTCAAAGCTTCTTTGGCCATACTTCTCATGTGGCTCACAGGAGTACAAATACTTTTGTTCTTCCAAGACCTAGAGTCTTGGGAGAACATTTTGACTTAGAAGTGCTCTGGAAAGATTCAGACAATATTTTTGGGATCCACCTGCCTGACAGCTGGCTCCACCCCTTGGCTGAAGAACAGCTACTGCTCACTCTGAGCAGACTAAGAAGTGTGTGATCAACAGTCATGTGATCACTCAGTTCTTGGCGCCAATGTGGGACAGTTGCCACATAACACTGCTGCTGTAGCATAGAGATGAATGTGGATATTAAATAACCTCAATCCTCTCCTTTAAGCTGCTTAGTCTCTTGGAGGCACCTGCTGATGAACCCTGGAATTGCACCACTAGGGATGGGCCGAACAGCCCCCGGTTCGGTTTGCACCAGAACATACCGAACAGGCAAAAAATTTGACAGAACACACAAACACCGTTAAAGTCTATGGGACACAAACATGGATAATCAAAAGTGCTCATTTTAAAGGCTTATATGCAAGTTATTGTCATAAAAAGTGTTTGGGGACCCGGGTCCTGCCCCAGGGGACATGTATCAATGCAAAAAAAAGTTTTTAAAAGGTTTTTCTGGAGCAGTGATTTTAATAATGCTTAAAGTGAAACAATAACAGTGAAATATTCCTTTAAATTTCATACCTGGGGGGTGTCTATAGTATGCCTGTAAAGTGGCGCATTTTTCCCATGTTTAGAACAGTCCCTGAACAAAATGACATTTCTAAAGGAAAAAAAGTAATTTAAAATTACTAGCGGCTATAATGAATTGTTGGGTCCCAGAAATACAGATAAAAGTCATATAAAAAAATGGCATGGGATTCCCCCAGTCCATTACCAGGCCCTTCAGGTCTGGTATGGATATTAAGGGGAACCCTGTGCCATTTTTTTTTAAAAATGGCGTAGGGGTCCCCCTCAAAATCCATGCCATGGTATGGATTGTAAGGGGAACCCCGCACCAAAATGAAAAAAAAAATGGCCTGGGGGTCCCCCCAAAAATCCATACCAGACCCTTATCCTAGCACGCAACCTGGCAGGCCACAGGAAAAGAGGGGGGATGAGAGTGGGCCCCCCTTCTGAACCGTACCAGGCCACATGTCCTTAACATGGGGAGGGTGCTTTGGGGTAGACCGAAAAAAAAAAAACCCCGCAGGCCACCACCAATCCGCCTCCATGGGAGGCTCCCACCATCTGACGCATCCTCGCAGGTGACAGTTCTTATAAAACTGAGGGCAGGGCCACACGGTGATGTACCTGGGTGACCCCACCTCCCTCTGATGCACGAGGACTTTCCCATGGCTTTCCCGGGATGTCAGAGGGGGCGGGGCCACCCAGTTATGTAAACGGGTGGCCCCGCCCCCTCTGATGCCATGGGGGATGGGGATGAGGCCAAGGGTTGTGGGGATGAGGCCCTTGCCCCCATCAACATGGGGACAAGGTGCTTTGGGGGGCTACCCCAAAGCACTCTCCCCATGTTGAGGGCATGTGGCCTGGTACGGTTCAGGAGGGGGGGTGCTCTCTCATCCCCCCTCTTTTCCTGCGGCCTCACAGGTTGCGTGCTCGGATAAGGGTCTGGTATGGATTTTTGGGGGGACCCCACGCCATTTTTAAAAAAAAATTTGGCATGGGGCTCCCCTTAAAATCCATACCAGACCTGACCTAAATGACTTTTTTCCTTTAGAAATGTCATTTTGTGCAGGAACTGTTCTAAACACAGGAAAAATGTGCCATTTTACAGGCATACTATAGACACCCCCCAGGTAGAAATATTTAAAGGAATATTTCACTTTTATTGTTTCACTTTAAGCATTATTAAAATCACTGCTCCAGAAAAAATGGCTGCTTCTTTTTGCATTGATACATGTCCCCTGGGGCAGGACCCGGGTCCCCAAACACTTTTTATGAGAATAACTTGCATACAAGCCTTTAAAATGAACACTTGATTTTTTATGTTAATGTCCCATAGACTTTACCGGTGTTCCGGTGGCTTTCGAATTTGCCCCGAACACTGCATATTGTTAGGTGTTCGCAGAACATCCAAACAACCAAAGTTCAGCCCAAACCTATGGTTGGGCCAAACCATTCCCCCAACCCTATGCACCACTCCAGTTCAGTGCCACAGGCAAGTACCCTGACTATCCTATATGTTCCTGATACTGCTCTCCTGCACTTCACTTTTTGTGTCTTCTAAAAATGAGGCTTCTGGTAATGTAAGCATTTTGGAATTAAAATTTAGTGGTACAGTCAGGTCCATAAATATTGGGACAACGACACAATTCTAATCTTTTTGGCTCTATACACCACCACAATGGATTTGAAATGAAACAAACAAGATGTGCTTTAACTGCAGACTTTCAGCTTTAATTTGAGGGTATTTACATCCAAATCAGGTGAACAGTGTAGGAATTACAACAGTTTGTATATGTGCCTCCCACTTTTTAAGGGACCAAAAGTAAAGGGACAGATTAACAATCATCCATCAAACTTTCACTTTTTAATACTTGGTTGCAAATCCTTTGCAGTCAAATACAGCCTGAAGTCTGGAACGCATAGACATCACCAAACGCTGGGTTTCATCCCTGGTGGTGCTCTGCCAGGCCTCTACTGCAACTGTCTTCAGTTCCTGCTTGTTCTTGGTGCATTTTCCCTTCAGTTTTGTCTTCAGCAAGTAAAATGCTTGCTCAGTCGGATTCAGGTCAGGTGATTGACTTGGCCATTGCATAACATTCCACTTCTTTCCCTTAAAAAACTCTTTGGTTGCTTTCGCAGTATGCTTCGGGTCATTGTCCATCTGCACTGTGAAGCACCGTCCAATGAGTTCTGAAGCATTTTGCTGAATATGAGCAGATAATATAGCCCGAAACACTTCAGAACTCATCCTGCTGCTTTTGTCAGCAGTCACATCATCAATAAATACAAGAGAACCAGTTCCATTGGCAGCCATACATGCCCACGCCAGGACACTACCACCACCATGCTTCACTGATGAGGTGGTATGCTTTGGATCATGAGCAGTTCCTTTCCTTCTACATACTCTTCTCTTCCCATCACTCAAGTTGATCTTGGTCTCATTTGTCCATAGGATGTTGTTCCAGAACTGTGAAGGCTTTTTTAGATGTTGTTTGGCAAACTCTAATCTGGCCTTCCTGTTTTTGAGGCTCACCAATGGTTTACATCTTGTGGTGACCTCTGTATTCCTCTGGTGAACTCTTCTCTTGATTGTTGACTTTGACACACATACACCTACCTCCTGGAGAGTGTTCTTGATGTGGCCAACTGTTGTGAAGGGTGTTTTCTTCACCAGGGAAAGAATTCTTCGTTCATCCACCACAGTTGTTTTCCGTGGTCTTCTGGGTCTTTTGGTGTTGCTGAGCTCACCGGTGCGTTCTTTCTTTTTAAGGATGTTCCTTGCGTTCTTTCTTTTTAAGGAAGTTGTTTCAGCCACACCTAATGTTTTTGCTATCTCTCTGATGGGTTTGTTTTGTTTTTTCAGCCTAATGATGGCTTGCTTCACTGAGAGTGACAGCTCTTTGGATCTCATATTGAAAGTTGACAGCCAGCAACAGATTCCAAATACAAATAGCACACTTGAAATTAACTCTGAACCTTTTATCTGCTCCTTGTAAATGGGATAATGAGGGAATAACGCACACCTGGCCATGGAACAGCTGAGCAGCCAATTGTCCCATTACTTTTGGTCCCTTAAAAAGTGTGAGACACATATACAAACTGTTGTAATTCCTACACTGTTCACCTGATTTAGATGTAAATACCCTCAAATTAAAGCTGAAAGTCTGCAGTTAAAGTACATGTTGTTTGTTTCATTTCAAACCCATTGTGGTGGTGTATATAGCCAAAAATATTAGAATTGTGTCAATGTCCCAATATTTATGGACCTGACTGTATGTGAACATGAAAATATCTAAAGGGTCAGTTTAAAAGTTTTTTAGTCTCTTTGGAAATCAGTTGGTGAGGTCTCTCTGCCTAAGTACCTGGTTCTGCACACCCCCATTGCAATTACATGAGGTTTAACTTTCTCCTTTGGATTGTATTTATTCTAATTTATGGAAAATGCAACAGAAGGTGCAAGTGAATGCAAAGGTGGATGAGAAAACCCAAAACTCAGATATGAGAAGGAATCTTGGCCGCTTTTAGAATATCAATAGTGTCTACTAGGCTTATAACTTAAATACCACTTTTGGTTGGAAAATGTAATATCTTGCAGTTAGAAAAGCAGAGATCTTTCATTCTTTTGATTGCTCTAAACTGAGGACATTTTCAAACATTTAAAAAAATCACAATGTGTCACATCATCATTGCTCTATGTATTACTTTATTAAATAAATCATATAATGAATTGATAATAATTTCTAGTAGCAGTGTTCTACAGTTCTAATGATTTTATTGTTTTCATGATGTCAACAATATTAAAAAAAATACTTTTAGAAATATTTCCCACAACACTTAAATAATTTAGCAACTACATGTTTTTCTATGCACAGTCAGTTACAATTGGTAGAAAAGTAAATGTTTTTACATGATATGTAAATAAGTTTGTACTTGTAGAAAATGCATGTATTATTGGTTTGGTGCTATTTACATATTAAATGCATTTAATGAGCTTGGTCATACATATCCTAGGTACATTTCCATATTTATTGTTATCATATATTTTAGGATTGTTAATATAGGTCTGTTTAATTGTGTTTATTATGCATTCTGCTAGATATGTAATTATGTTGATGCACTGTGCACCATATGCTTGTGTTAGTTTTACCTTCCCAGGGCAATGTGTGCAGAAGCCATAATGCTTTTTAGATTTGTCCTTAGCAAGGTGAATAACTAAAGTCATACAACCTGCAGAGTTAATGATACCATTATTTAAAAACATGCCTATATGCTTTAACGATTTAAGATACAGATACATTTAACTTTTTTTATGTGTGTAACAGATGACCACATATGTTACAAAATGACCGCGCAATCTACTACATGGAACTAAAATCAAAATATCTAATTCTTATGGCAGGAATGTCTCGCTTTTTAGACAGAGGAAGGGACTAAGGACAGATTCATCAGTCCCTTTCTCTGCAGCCTTAGCTGCACAGAACGAATGAACAGGAAGAGCTCTGTACAGAGCTTCCTGTTCATTCATAAACTGAATCACAGTAAACACAGTTTATAATGCCCAAGCTATGAATGAATAGAAAAAAAAAAAGAGTCAGTGATCAGTACCCATCCCTGACTCTGTTCATTAAGACAAGCAAGGTGCCAGTAAATTACACATTTACCAGCTCCTTCCCCGCACTCCATCCTGACAGATCCTGGCAGGGAAAGACACAGGGGATCAGGGCAGCAGGACAAGGATAGGAAGGCGGCAGGAGAGTCATGTGGAGGAGCCGATGCCCTCCATTTCCATCCTGCATCCACTTAATATCTGTGGGTGGGAGAGGAGGAGAAGCGCACATTTAGCAGCTGCATGGAGGGATCGGTTCCGCTGCTGAGGATAGCGAGAAAGAGGCCCCCCCAACAGCAAGGCCATCATTTTGCACCTCTACTGCAAAGGACTGGGTGAGAGGGTTCCTAACCCATACCACACCAACTCATGCTACAACCTCATTTGTTGTTGTTGCCAGTTACTCAAGTTCAGGATTCTTACAACACAGACTGTCACATAGAGACACAGACTCTGTAAAAACAGGGAGAGAGGCACCTCTAAGAGTAGACATTTTGACAAATACTTTAATTAGGCATACATTTTATGCACTCACATTTTGAAGAAATGTTAAGAGCATATCGGTCCCAAAAGTCTAGTTGGCCGCTCCTGCAAGCTGCTTCCTCTGTCCGTGTTGCTCCGGCGCTGTCTGGGGTAGTATCACTCCATGTAGATGGATGCCGGCTGCTGTGGAGGAGAACGAGGCTTGGAACTCAGGAAAGAGATGGCAGCAGGGAGATGGCATCACCAGTAGTGGATGCGTTTCCTGAGCATGCACGCTGCAGTCGTACGGCAAGCCGTGCTCCTTTTTCAACAGACTTATGCCCTGTACACACGGTCGGATTTTCCGACGGAAAATGTGTGATAGGACCTTGTTGTCGGAAATTCTGACCGTGTGTAGGCTCCATCACACATTTTCCATCGGAATTTCTGACACACAAAGTTTGAGAGCTTGCTATAAAATTTTCCGACAACAAAATCCGTTGTCAGAAATTCCGATCGTGTTACACAAATCCGACGCACAAACTGCCACGCATGCTCAGAATAAATTAAGAGACGAAAGCTATTGGCTACTGCCCCATTTATAGTCCCGACGTACGTGTTTTACGTCACCGCGTTTAGAACGATCAGATTTTCTGACAACTTTGTGTGACCGTGTGTATGCAAGACAAGTTTGAGCCAACATCTGTCGGAAAAAATCCATGGATTTTGTTGTCGGAATGTCCGATCAATGTCCGATCGTGTGTACAGGGCATAAGTGTCATTTGGGATGGTACACCTGAATCTATCGATCCTTTTTTAAATTACTGTAATGACAACCAATATGGTCTGTCTTTTACTTCAGTAATTGATAAAAATACCCTGGCTTTCCTAGATTTAGAACTAGGTCATGATGAGGATTCCACTGCCATCTTTGCAAAAAACTACCTCAAACCAACTGCTGGCAACTCGTATCTACACCATAATAATTGCCACTTCCCGTAATGATTTCTAATATCCCTAAGGGACAATTCTGCCGTCTGTGCCAGAATTGTACTAGGGATAGTGATTACATTGATCAGAGCACGCTATTAAAAAAAAAAGTTTAATGATCAACAGTATCCTGAGAATCTTGCAGATCAGGTTTACAACTATTACCTCAAGGGCAAACCTCCCAAAAGGACCCGTAAACCTGAAGACCACTCGGTCCGATTCACCACCACAGTCCATTTTCAGTTTTAAAAGATGGAAAATATACTGGTGAAACATTGGGACATCTTATTACAAGATCCCAATCTTAAAACTGTCATCCCTGAACACCCTAGGTTGACTTATCGGAGAGCCCCAAACCTAAAATATAGAATTTCCCCCAGAAAAATCAGACCCAGTATAGTTCCATCTACTAAGCCAGTACTTATACCACTGGTGGGGATGTACCAGTGTCGCAAGACTCTTTGCAAGACCTGCAAATTTGTCAGACATGGTAAAAAATCATTCAGTACGAAGGGTAAAACCTGCTGATAGATTTTTATAACTACTCATCAGACTTTGTGGTGTAGGGGCTCACTTGTCCATGTGGCCTAATCTATGTAGGCCGAACCATGCAAGCTCTCAGGACTAGGTTCGGTGAGCACAGGCACCTCATTGAAGGAGGCACTGACCCACACAGTGTCCCAAGACACTTTTCCGTAGCCCACCAACATTCTACCAATGGCCTGTAGGTGTGGGTCATCGAACAGATACCCAGTTCCCTTCCTGTTGCTGAACGTTTCAAGAAGCTTTGTGCTAGGGAAACGTTCTGGATTTATAATCTTGATGCCCTCTCGCCTGGTGGTATTAACGAGGGTATTGAAATCTCGACTATCATATAGACATAAATATTTTATAGCCACATATATTATATCTCAATTTTTTATTGAATTTTACAAATAAACATTTCAAACATACATTGATGGTATAGTCACACCATCAAAAAACATCATACAATTACTTTATACAAACTATCATAACAAAAACATCAAAAAAACAACAACAACAACAGAAAAAAAAAAAAGGAGGGGGATGGCTAGGGGGTACAACGTAAAGGCATTTCTTACCAATACCCCTATAGACCTTCTTTTAATTTCCAGGCGATTCCCTAAATGTCCTCCAGGGGGCCCATATCTGACAACATTTTTCATATGTGTCCAATTCATGTGACAAGAGGGTCTCCATCTTCTCAATTAGGTCCATTTCTACTATCCATTCGTTAACTGAAGGGGCTTGTGTAGTTCGCCAAGTAATTTGAGGTGTGTTGGGGCTTAACTCCCCTGTAACTATAGTATACAGCTGCATGATCATATCCCAGAATTGGCGAATTTGAGAGCATTCCCACCATATGTGTAACATCGAGCCCTTGGCAGAGTGACATCTCCAACGTTTATTTGATGTATCTGGGTAAATTTGTTGCATGATTGTTGGGCATCGATACCAACAAGAGTCACGCATATAGCTTGTCTCTTGGGCTTTAATTGTCAATGACAAACAATGTGTACAAGTAAATGACTTCTCCCACTCTTCTGTTCCAATCTGAATATTAAGATCACATGCCCATTAATTTGTGAATTCTGGGGGCTCAGGGTGATTTTTTAAGAATAGAATTTTGTATATTGCTGATAGAACATGTTTTGGTCTATTACTTTGCAATAGGATGGACTCAAACAAATTTAAGTCTCTATTGAAAGATTGGTTTAAAGAAATAGAGGATAGGAAAGACAATAATTGTTGATATTCCATCCATTGCATAAGTGAAGGCTGGTGCGTTGATATTAGGTTCAATATAGGTGGTAATTTACCCTGGCAAAGAATCTGGCTCACTCTTCGGTGAGAATCCTTATTCCATATGAGGAAATTAGTCCAGTCTACTGCAGGGGGGAATTGTGGATTGCCAAATAAAGGTGTCATTGGTCCTATCTGTGAAGCGAGCCCTAGCCGCAAGATCATTTTGGACCACAAGCTCAATAGGTGAGATGTAAGAAAGGGTGGAGAAAAGGACATGTCTCGGTGAGTACCTTGAAACGGTAAATCTAACCAAGGAAGAGCCTGGAGGTCGAAATGATTTAGCCCCTGTTCTATTGATACCCATTGTTTCGTATCCGAGTGAAGGAACCAGCTCACTAATCTAGTCAGAACTGCCGCCACATAATAAAAATAAAGGTTTGGTGCGCCCGCTCCTCCTTTCGTTTTAGGTAATGTTAGTGTTTTCCAATTTAATCTAGCTCTCTTATTGCCCCAGATGAACTTAACAAAAGAGGATTGTAAAGTAGAAAAAAAAGGATCTAGGAATAGTAACAGGGATATTTTGAAAGAGATACAAAAAGCGTGGTATTATGTCCATTTTCAATATGTTGATCCTCCCAAACCATGAGTATTGGTTTAAATCATATTTTTTTAGATCTTGTAGAGTACGTTGCATTAGGGGAATATAATTTGTCGAGTAAAGCTGGGTCAAATCTGATGGAATATTAATTCCTAAGTACTTTAATGCAGAAGAGCAAAATCTGAATGAAAAGTTGTTTTTCAGCATCATCACTTGATGTGGTAGAAGTGACATATTGAGAATTTCTGATTTCAAAACATTTACCTTGAAATTACTCAGAGCTCCAAAGCGCTGGAATTCCGATAGAATAGAGGGCATAGAGATATGTGGATTGCTAATATAAAGTAACAGGTCGTCGGCAAACAAAGCAAGTTTTATTTCCTGTTGGTTTAGCTTTATACCTGTAATTGAGGGGTACTGTCTGATTGCTATTGCTAAATGTTTCATTACTAGAACATAAAGCAAAGGGGATAGGGGGGCATCCCTGACAGGTGCCATTTTGTATAGGGAAACTTGTGGTCAATGAGCCATTGATCCTTATTCTAGCATTTGGTTTAGTGTATAAATAATCTTATTAAGTAAATTTGGATCCAACCCTATTTGCTTTAGTGAATGCTCAAGAAAAGGCCACCCAACCCGATCAAAAGCCTTCTCCGCGTCGATCGAGGGGAGGCATGCTGGTATTTTAGCCGTTTGAGCATGGCCCATAAGTAAAAAGGTTTTTATTGTATTGTCGCGTGTTTCTCTTCCTTAAACAAATCCGGCCTGGTCATTATGTACCAGGCTAGGTATAAAAGATTGGAGACATGACGCAATCAATTTGGCATAAATTTTTATGTCTACTAGATATTGGGCGATAACTAGAACATAATGTTAAGTCTTTACCTGGTTTGGGAATCAGAGTAATATGGGCTTCCAATGTTTGAGTCAAAAATGTATTTGTAGAAGAGATGGAATTAAACACCTGTAGCATAAATGGAGACAGATATTCTTTATATGTTTTATAGAATTTTGGAGTAAATCCATCTGGGCCAGGACTCTTCCCTGATGGAATGTCTGTAATTACTCCCAGTAGTTCTTCCATTGAGAAAGAGTTGTCCAATAATTCCCTATGGTCATCTTCTAATCTTGGAATAGAGGTTTCTTGTACATAATCTTCAATGCTACAAGTATTTGATCGCTCGTTCTCTACAAAGGATGGTTGGGCCAAGTTGTAGAGAGCTGAAAAGTATTCTCTAAATGTATGATGGAGACTTTGCGGGTCTGAAGTAATTTCCCCTGATGACTTCCTTATGCTAGCTATAAAGGTCTGAGGAAGACGAGGATGTAATATTTGTGCTAAATGTCTCCCACATTTGTTTCCATATCTATAATTATTTAAGGCACATTTCTGTTGGTATGAACTATGCAATTCTTCCATAAGCTGCAAAAAGGATGCCCTTGTAGATGATATGTTGGCTAATACTTCTGGTGACTGTGAGGCTTTGTGTAATGTTTCTAGTGAATTAAGCTTTAACAGGGAATTTTGAATGGCCACCGATCTTTCTTTTTTAAGACGAGAGCCATGTTGGATAAATAACCCTCGTAGAACCGCTTTAAGAGCTTCCCATTTTAATGGTAGTGCAGTCTCATCCTGTTCGTGATCAGAAACAAAGTTACCAATTTCTTCTATAATTGCCTTATGGCAGAGTGGGTCAGACATAAGCCTATCGTTTAAACGCCAAGGCCAGCTTGTGCCTCGAGTCTGGGGGAGATGTATTGATAGAAATCCAGGTGAATGGTCAGACCAAATAAATGACCCTATTTCCATCGAGGGGTTCCACTCCAAAAACCTTTGGACCTGAAAGAAAATAGTCTAGCCTACTGTAAGATGTATGTGCTGATGAGAAATATGAATAGTTAGGATCTGTGGGATATAGGATCTGCCATAAATCAAGTAGTCTATAGTCAAACAATTGTTTCTTCAAGGCCCTCAGCTGAGAATAAGAAATATTGGAGTGTTGGGCAGAGGTGTCTAACTGAGGCTCCAAGGCTAATTTGAGATCTCCTCATACAAGAATAACACTTTCAGCAAAATCCGCTAAAAGATATCGAGAAATGGTCGTTGTTTGGTCATGATTCGGAATATAAAAGTTAGCAATTGTGAAGAGTTTATCTCACATCCGGAATTTAAGTAAAAGGTATCTACCATTAGTATCAGCTATATGTTCCAAATATTGAGCCAGTATATTTTTATGAAAAGCGATCGAGACCCCCTAGCCTTCGAACCAGACATAGTGCTATGAAACCATTGAGAGTAATGTTTACCGGAGCATGCAGGGATGCCTTCAGTATGGAAATGGGTCTCCTGGAGGAGTATTATATCTGCCTTAGCTTTATGCAAACTATATAAGAGCTGTTCTCTTTTTGCCTCATTGTTTAGGCCTTTGACATTATAGGTACAAAGTTTCAGTAGCGATGCCGAAGAAGACCCCCTAGCCATCTTAACAAAAAAAAGGGGGGGGGACTTATAAAAAGAGAGGTTCCCTCTCTAGGGGCCCTGAGCTACTCAAGGTCCACAAGTAGGACAAAACACTGGAAAAAGGAGAAAAAAAAAAGGGGGGGGGATTAAAACCAAAAAGAATATGGACAATGTCCAAAAAAAGAGAAATCGCTAAGCTCTACCAGAAGGCTGGTGTACCTACAAGGGGGTTTAGTAGGTGGACCCAGAGGTTGTCTCATAGCAGAGACCCGGGACAAATAAAATATATATGTCTTATCCTCCGCATAATTTATATTTTCCTCTTTTTCCCTTCCCCCTTATTATATACATTAGAGTAGAGAAGAAAAAAAAGAAAAAAAAAAAGGGGGGGGGGAGAAAGAGGGGGCGGTCCGGGCAGCATGGGCTGTGTGAGCAGTCCATCTAGAGGGAGAGGAAAAAGGAAAAAACATTTTGTTTTCCTTCTTTTTTTCCAAGAGCACAATATTTTGTTTGTATAATCTTTCCTCCCTTCCCTCCCTCTCCCTCTCCCCAAACCCATCATGTACATATACGCATACCCACACATATATACATTCCCACATAGTTGTGTGTACGCTTACACAGATATGTTTGCTGCCACACACACATATGTATATGTATTTAACTAGAGCATGTAGATACCAGCACATTCGTTCATCTACCACATATTTCTCGTTAGGGGGTCCCTAATCTCATTGTTATATTACATAACCTTTGACATCCAGATAAATATCCCCAACATTGCTCATCCATACCCCCCTCTAGTCACTTCAACCGCTGGGGGAACCAGTCTGGTAAATGGCACCCTGGCTGAACAGTTCGCATGTCGCAAAGCAGACCTTGGTTTCAATCATGAATCGGATAACATAGGTTTAAACACCCATATAACCGGTTTCTGTGGGGGTCTAAATAGATTTCCATGGCCTTAGTCCAAAAGTGGTCTAAGTCATAAACCCACAGCCATTATAGCGTGTATCATGTTGCATAATTGTTGCAGATGTTCCGCACTACAACACAATTCAGACGTATGGGAGTGGTGTATTCTTTGCCCACCACATACAGCATCATACAATGTCAAGCCCTGCGACACTATGAACCGTTCTGCAGTTTTTAAAGGAAAAAAAAAGCTGGAAGTAATCATCGACTACATCTATTTCCCCCCCTCTTTCCCTCTTTCTCTCACTCTCCCACTCCCTTATATATAGCACATGGTGGCAGGCCTAGTGGTAACACAACCCTCCAATAAAACAAGTTAATCAGATTGCTCAACAATGCTCTTCGTACATAGCCCCAATGTGCCACCATGTATCACATACACTTTAATAAATGCTATTTTATTTTTTTAATTGTTTCTTTTGCTTTTTAAAAAAAAAAAAGGGGGGAGGGGAGAAAACAAAAAAAAAACATTTTGAGTGGGTTAATAGTTGATAATCTGGGTTTGATCCCATCCTGACTAGATTAATTGTCAATGTTATATGTGTCCATAATGTTCTAATAATACTACTGCATATCTCAACTGCAAAAAATTTATAAATTCTTTAAAATTTCATTTATGGTCAAACCCATGGCATACTACAGGGGGCATTGGAAAAAAAAAAGAAAAGGAGAAGGGGGGGGAGGAGGGAGAGAAAGAGAATTTACAGTTGATTTGTTATTTATTGTTGCTTTATGGAAAAAGTTATCTTCCTTATTTTCTTCCCCAAACTCTTCACTCTCTCTCCCCCCTCTTTCCCCTCTCAATTTGTAGTTATAGTTGCAGCTATTACAGCTGGCAGGCTGGTCTCAGCACATGATAAGGCCGTTGCTTCAGTCCTTTCATCAACTCCCAAACGTTCAGCTCTCCTGAATGGTGTATAAGTCTGTGGCCATGTTATTGTTGGAAGGTCTGGCAAACCAAAGATTTTTTGTATAACAGGGATATTGGATGGATCACGTATATTAAACCACCTGCCATCTCTCTTAATTTGGAGTTGAAATGGAAAGCTCCAACGATATACAAGTTTGCGATCTTGTAACATTTTAAGCAGTGGCCTTAGTGCTCTTCTTTTCTCTAATGTAAACCGACACAAATCGTGTAATAAATAGACAAATGTCCCATTTAGGTTAACTTGACCTTTTTCTCTGGCCTTCCTCATAATCTCCTCCTTCTCTCTATAGAAGTGTACACGACAAATAATGTCTCTTGGTTTGGTTGAATCTGTGTTTCTAGGTCCTAAAGCCCGGTGAACTCTATCAAGTTCTATATTTGATGTCTCTGGCCTTTCCAGCAAAAAGTTGAATTTTTTTTGACTGTTAATATAAGGTCCTCGGTACCTGGTACCTCTGGTACCCCCCTAATACGGATATTGTTCCTCTTATTACAGCTTTCCTGGTCCCCCAATAGTTGAAACAGTGTATGGATGTGAACCTCTTGTGTATCTAAACGTTGTTCCTGGGATTGTAGTGAGCCCCTCAAGACATCTAAGGACTGCTCCAACTCCACAGTCTTTGCCCCTGTTACCTGCAGCTCCATTTTAACAGATTGAAGCTCTTTGTGATAACCCTGCTCCAAACGTTGCACAAAAGCCTACCTGTCATTGCGAGTAGGTAATGCGCAAAGGTATTCCCCTAGATCTCCTTCCTCTAAACTCAAAGCACATCTTTTCTCTACCTCTCCCTCTAGACCACCAACCACTTTTGTAACACATTTAACCCCAGCTGAAGAAAGGGTGGTGGAGACTGGGGGGAAAAGAGGTGAGGGAGGTGGAGGAGACTCTATAGGGTCAATCACATTTGTATTTGCTGTGCTTAATATAACTGATGCACTTGTTCAAGTTAACGCACCTAACCCAACTGGATTCAATGATTCTAGAGATTCAGGAGAAGCCATAGATGAAGGCTGCACACTCATAGCACTTGGTGGAAGCGGAGTTGAAGCCAGCGATTGCAGGAGAACACAGGCGGGAGCACAAGTGGGAACACAAGCGGTGATATGAGCAGCTTCTCTGCAGCTTCCTGACTCTAGCTTCGGTGTGCGGGAGCAGGTCCGGCCGCCAACAGGGAAAAACTCTAGGATGCCTTGCTGTCTGGTTGCACAGGTAGATACCATGACAGCTGTAGGCAGACGGCTCGATGTGCTGGATACACTTTGCCTTCTCCTCCATCCCATGGAACCCCAGCGGGGCAGAAAGAGAGAAGCCGTAGATCGCCAGTAGATCACTGGTAATTTTGCAGTGATTGCAGTGGGTTACCATGGGTCACCGCAGGCTACATCGGGCACAGTCAGACACGGTTGAACACTGAAGATAACCAGAGTAAGCCAGAGGTATCACACAGGTATCACACATGTATCACACAGCATGGGAAATAGAGCAAAAATTGCAAGGGCTGCTGGGACTTTTCACCTGCCGATCTCAGGTGTTGCTCTGCGGATCAATGGGAATCAAAAGTCCCGGTCTAAGCTGGAGCACGTCTAGCACACTCCTTCCTCCATAGTCAACCACTCCGCCACATATATTATGTATAAATTCTAACCCTGTATTTATTTTACTTCAGGATTCTTATTATGGGGAGGTGGGATCTGATTTTGTAAGTATTGATATTGATGATATTTTTATTAAGATAATATTTTAAGTTATACTATCTATCTATCTATATATATATATATATTAGAATTTTTTTTTTTTTTTGTAGTGGGAATTTTTATTTTATTTGTGCCTGTACATGTATGCATGTACAAGCACATGGGTCCTCATGTATGACGGCATATATATACTTATAGAGAGTTAATTATTACAGATGATCCCCTCCTTTTTTTCTTATATACTCATAGAGAGTAAAATATTACACATGACCCTATTCTTCATATGCCCCCTCCCCCTCTCTCCCCCCCACCCCTTCCTTCTTCTTTACTAAATTATACAAAATATACTGCCCCTTCCCCTTCCCCTTTTTTCCCCCTTCCCCTTTTCTTTTCATCTAATTAATATAATTATATTTTAGTCCTTATTCTAATATTAGAAGGAACATTACCCTTATTTCACTCAAAATATCCCTTCATACAGTAAATTCAATTTATGGCTTTCATATAATTTTTTTTGCCAATATTATATATAAATATATTAATATAAAAATATATAGATAGATAGATAGATATCAATATGATCATCGGACCTCATCTACCTAATTTAATGTTTTAATATAATTTATAATTATTTACCGCTATTCCAACAGTTTGCAATAGTTTTTAAAGTATTTGTCTTTTGTTTCTATGATTTTGATATTATTTGTTTTTATTCCTCTTCATTTAACTTGTCAACACTATTTTTCAAAAATGTATCAATCAATTTATATTATTGATCATTGACATTTATGGGTGTTACAGACATACCCCACTTTTAAGTACGCAATGGGGTTTATTTACTAAAGCTGGAAAGTGCAAAATCAGGCTCACATCTGCACAGAAACCAATGAGCTTCCAGCTTTTATTACAAAAGCTTAATTGAACAAGCTGGGGTTAGAAGCTCATTGGTTTCTATGCAGAAGTGAGCCTGATTTTGCACTTTCCAGCTTTAGTAAATAAACCCCATTGAGTACTTAAAAGTGGGGTATGCCTGTACAGATTTCTACACATTTTTTCTATAAACGTGTACATATATCAATTGTCATTTTTATTAATAAATATATATATATATATATATATATATATATATATATATATATATATATATATATATATTAGTGCCTTGCAAAAGTATTCACCCCCTTGGCTTTTTACCTATTTTGTTACATTAGAGCCTTTAGTTTAATGTTCTTTTAATCTGTATTATATGTGATGGATCAGAACACAATAGTCTAAGTTGGTGAAGTAAAATTAGAAAAATATATACATAAAACTATTTTTCAGAAATTAAAAACTGATAATTGGCATGTGTGTATGTATTCACCCCCTTTGTTATGAAGCCCATAAAAAGCTCTGGTGCAACCAATTACATTCAGAGGTCACATAATTAGTGAAATGATGTCCACCTGTGTGCAATCTAAGTGTCACATGATCTGTCTTTACATACATACACATCTTTTTGAAAGGCCCCAGAGGCTGCAAAACCTAAGCAAACCACAGCAAAACTCACGGACCGGGCAAGGAGGGCATTAATCAGAGAGGAAGCACGGAGACCTAAGGTAACGCTGGAGGAGCTACAGAGTTTCACAGCAGAGACTAGAGTATCTGTACATAGGATGACAATAAGCCATATGCTTCATAGAGTTGGGCTTTATGGCAGAGTGGAGAGGAAGAAAGCCATTACTTTCAGCAAAAAACAAAATGGCATGTTCTGAGTTTGCGAAAAGGCATGTGGGAGACTCCCAAAATGTAAGGAGGAAGGTGCTCTGGTCTGATGAGACTAAAATTGAACTTTTTGGACATCAAACAAAACTCTATATCAGGCGCAAACCCAACACATCACATCACCCAAAGAACACCATCCCCACTGTGAAACATAGTGGTGGCAGCATCATCATAAAATTTTCCAACAACAAAATCCGATCGCGTCAATTCCGACCGTGTGTGGACAATTTTGACGCACAAAGTGCCACGCATGCTCAGAATAAATTCTGAGACGGAACTGCTCGGTCTGGTAAAATTAGCGTTCGGACTAGATATAGCACTTTCGTCACGCTGCAATGTTTTAAAATGTTTAATGCAGCGCACTCTCTTCTTCTTCTCACACGGAGTTCTCACAAACTTCTTTCTTTATTATTTATCGTGATTTCATCAATATAATATTTTTATTCGTCACATCTACCGAAAAAATATTTTTTAGATGTTTTTATATTAATTTTTTTTTTTTTTTAAAGCCTGATCTTGTGTTTTCTTTTTCTTTTCTTTTTTACTCCAGAATAGTTTTGGGTGTGTTTTGTGTGTCAAGTTACCACAACACCATCATTATCTTGTATTATTTAATCTCAAGGAGGTTGCTTGGTGTTGGTGTCTCTTGTTAATTTCACATTGTATTTTTGAAATGTACCTGCCTCCTCACAAACAGACTGTCCTTTTTAAAAGGAAAACACACATAGGCAAGTATAAAAAATCAAACCAAAAGTTTATTTAGGGCTCATAACCAAATAAAGAGGGAGGCAACGCTGGAAAAACAGCAGAAATTGGCGAAGCCTTTAACCCCCAGGGCACACATCAACTATTTTACTGCAAAATTGGTGGCCTGAGGAGTCCATATATAAGGGGGTACAATCTGGTCCAGAAGTCCAAGAGATCATGAACAGCAGCAGATGACATGTATTGTCCCCAGGCTGTGGTCATACAAGAGCCTGCATCTTTTGTCAGACCAGACTGAACCCAGGCCTTCACTCTCTTGTCTTCCTTCCACACTTCCTTCCATGCTGTGTCTGTGGTGGTGGAGTTGTGGCAGGAGAAGGAGGAGGATGCAACTCACTCAGGTGGGTATTGGGTGTGATTTCGCCCCTCAACCCCTTATTTAATGTTTGATAAATGATTTCCTCACACATGAGGCGTTGGCCCTCCTGCATGTCCTGCGGTTTTGTGGCAGCCATGGAGGCAAAGACCTCTTCACGAGTGGGGGTGGCTCTGAGGGACACAGAATCCTCCTGAATCAGCCTGAGTGCTGAATCCTCCACGTTACTCCCCTTCCTAGGTCTTTTGTTTGGAAGGCGGAGGGGAAGAACCTGCGATTCTGTGAGGCTCCTACTGGGCCCGGCCTTCTCCTGGCTGCCACGTACCCCGGCCTCCTCCTGGCTGCCACTTACCCCCGCCTCCTCCTGGCTGCCACTAACCCCCGCCTCCTCCTGTGTGCCACATTCCATAGCCTCCTCCTGGCTGAGGTCTTCCTGTGTATGAAAAAGGGACATCGTTTTAGATTTTTCTTCATCAATCACACACAATTTTCACCTCATGACTGTTGCAAATTGAATGTTAACAAATATAACAGATTATCATTCTGAGCCCAGCATTTTTCTTTCCTGTCCTAATTATTTTTGCCCACTACTGTCTATTGATATGTAAAACACTTTATTAAATCAGCAATTAGTGATCAATAATAACATCTAGCAACAGGGGGGAATGTATATCTTCATATACTGGGACTTTAAATGAAGCGCACAAGGAAAGGGGGATAGTGCGCCTCCATCCCTAATTATAAATTAAAAAAATAATAAAAGAGTATGGGACTTTAAATGAGGCAGGTTCAAACACAAATTTGAGAGTAAAAATAAATATTTTTAATGTACATGAGTATCAAGTTGCGTAACGTTATATATAACAAATAATTGCTCAATGCATATGCAGAAATCTTGAGAAGTATATTACATACATATAAACAGAGTGTAAAACATTATTGCCATAACAGGGGGACAATAATACATATTTCATGAGTATAACTTGTAATATACAGTAAAATTCATAAAAATCTTGGTGGAAATGTGAGGGGTTATATCCTCAAAAGCTCGACGCATTTCATCGGTGAACCTCCTGACTCAATATCAGGAGCGGATATTGAATATCTGTAGATAATGGAAATGTTCTAAATCAAAAAATGGGGCCCATGATATGGACAGTATTATATGTAAAAAGATATATATATAGAGCGAAGAGATGGTCAAATCCACAAACTTACATCACATTGGAACACTGAACTCCGAATAATCCTGGTGTGCAGGGGTCACCATATCAAGCCTCCCAGGAGCTGAGGTACAGAAGTCCGCCCATAAGCAAAGACCCACACCGAAACGTCCCCAACCAGGGAACAAATGTAGTATAGTGGGTATTGTGCCAATAGTGGCAAGTAAATCTGTAAAATAATTAAAAGTATTGTATATAATACACCCGGCAGAACTGTCAAGCACAGAGAAAATAGGGATAGATGGAGGAAAGAAAGTGAAAGAAGGTGACAAAAGTGCAAGATGGGGCGTGGGTAGGAATATACCTACTGGCTGGTGTACAGAACAGAGATAAGGGTGGGATGTAAGAAAGACCAGTAAGAATTCTGGGAGCGTGCTAAAGAAAAGGAACCTATTAGGTGATGTTCGTGAGACAACGATATAAGTGTAGAGTGAAAAAAGTGGAAAAGTGAAATATAAACAAGCCGTAACATATAGAATTACCCTGTAGCACCGGGTATAGGTTCTACGTGTGCAGTGAAGCAAGCAGTGCAAGCCAGTCATCTGGTCAGTTGTAAATGGGGACTCCCAGGTGGGCCGATCAAATAGGGCGGACAATACCAACGTCACGCAAGTGTGATGACGGGCGGGAAGCGTCTGCCGCCAATGGCACCAAACCTAATCCCGTCAGTATATCCGCCAGATGGAAAAAAACGTGAAACCAGACGGCGCCAACTAAGGACATCACTGGTGCGGTATGCGTGGCGTCAATACGCACGTGGCTAGCCATCCCTATGACACCCGTCAATTGCAAGGGCGGCAAGGCATCTAGTAAACATCATTTATTTATTGACCAGAAATCTGTAGAACAATGCTATACCTGACTCCAGCTGGGCTCCTCCACTTCTTCCTGGCTGGAGGTCCCAGGTTGGACATCGGAAGCCTCAGCTTGGGTGGAAGATAGGGTGGAAGGAAGAGTGGAAGGAAGGGTTGAGAGAAATTCCCTGACTTCAATCTAGTCTGACAGAAATTGCAGTCTCTCATGGTACCACAGCCTGGGGACATAAACGTCATCTGCTGCAGCTCCGGATCTCTGGGAATCCTGGACCTTCTTGCGCTCCCTAAGATATGTGCTCCTCAGGCCACCAATTTTGGCTTTTAAATAGGGGATGGTTGCCGTGGGGACCACCGGCTTCACCAACTCCAGCAGTTTCTCCAGCGCTGCCTGCCTCTTTTGTTTATGATTATAAAACGGGCGTTTGACCTGCCACAGACAGGGCAGCTCCCTGTACTTGTCTATGAACAGGGGGAGGAAGTTGTGGTCATTGAAGCCATCCATTTTATCTGCAATACACAAGACAAACCCTAATGTCAGGATAAAGTCTCCTAATCGTGTCCTAATATAGGCCTCAATCTATAAGCAGTATAGGCCCAAGTTTAAATGTTACCTTCGTTATCACGATCGTTGCTTCCGATACTCCTTCCTCCGCTCACAGATTGTACGTACTACGCACGCGTGTTACGCTTTATATACACTGCGCATGCGTGAAACTCCGCCCGCCCCTGATGTTCTTTCTAGTCTATTCCCCACCCCTTCTCGTTCGGCGCAGTGGGGAAGAGCACATGGCGGAGACAGAGCAGGTGCGTGCTAATTACAGCAACGAGGAGGAGGAGGAGGAAAGGCCAGAGCCAGAAACGTCACGATCCCAGAGGAGACGATTTAAGGCATCAAATATGTCCTTTGTTGAGATGGTGGAGATGGTCGACATACTGAAGAGGGCCGACTATGATGGGAAGTATGGACCTTACCTCAATCCCAATGTCAGAAAGGCCAAGATCATGACTAAAGTTGTCAAGAGTCTGCTCCGAAATTTTGGGGTGCGGCGATTCAAGGATCAATTGAGGAAGCGTTGGTCGGACCTCAAATTAAGGGAGCACGATCAGTATAGAAGGATCAGGAGAGTGCTGCAAAAAAGTAAGTAGTTGTCCTGTGTTCCTTTTTTTTATTTTTATAATGTTCGTGCTGCTCCATGTGCTTTTCTTTACTGTTTTACAGTTTAAAATGGCAACTTTCATGTTCATGGACACATTATTCGTTCGTAGGAAACATTGTTCGTTCGGCCAAGAAAACACCATGTTTTGTCCAGATGCATTTCAATACATTTTTTCTGGCCTACTTCTCTTAAAATAATTTTGTTGTCTAGATGGGTTTCTAACTAGAATGAAATGCAAACTAGGGGGGCGTGGTCTGGAGCCGCTCTAAGATGGACGTGTTGTTCTGAAGCTCCCGTCCATGAGGTCTAGCTTCTTCAGCGAAACAGCACCCTATAACACTCTGCTATGGTGAGAACAGCCCGCAGTACCTCAGCATCAAGATCCCAGTCTCCACGGAACCAAGATCACACGCGAGAAGGGCACATTCCTGAGAACTTCCGTTCAAGGCCCAGAGGCGCCATGCAGGCCGCTCATCCAGCCGCCGCAAGTAAGACACAACCCCAGAGCGCCAGCCCCCTCCACTCCGGAACTCTGAATCAGTCAGGCACGGGGCCGGAGCAGAGACCTCCACCCGCAGTCAATCTGGAAGACCTTCATAGCGTAGCTGCTGACATCAAAAGCACACTGATGGCAGCTATTTCAGATATGAGATCTGACCTGCAATCTATCTCTCTCAGAGTGGAGGAGGTAGAAATAACCCAGACCCGCCATGAAGCTTCCCTTTGCCATGTGCAGCAGCTTACAGAATCTCATGCGGTGCACCTAAGAGATATCAATCGTCACATGGAGGACCTCGACAATCGCGGGAGACGCCGCAACCTCCGCCTGAGGGGATTACCTGAATCGATTGACGCACAACAACTAGCCCAAATGGTTTTCACCATCATCAACGAGCTATTAGAAAGACCCCAAGATGCTCCGGTGGCCTTTGAGCGCATTCATAGAGCTTTAAGGCCGAGAGGGAGAGACACAGATCCCCCAAGGGACATTGTATGCTGCCTTATAGACTTCTCCCTTAAAGAAGATATTTTGAGGGCTTCCAGGTCTCGCAATCAATTAATTTATCAGGGATCAAACATCAAAATATACCAAGATCTCTCCAATATCACCCTGCAAAGGAGGCGTGAGTTAAGACCCCTGTTGGACACTCTAAGAGCCAGATCGATTGTATATAGATGGAAATTCCCTTTTGGCCTCTCAGCAACACACCAAGGCCGCACTGCACTTCTTAGAGTCCCAGAAGACTTAGAACATTTCTGCTCTACTCTGGACATCCCCGTAGTGGCATTACCGGACTGGTATAGTGACTTTCGTCTCCCACAGATGCACAGGGCAACTTCTATGGATGACATCGCAGAAGCAGGCAACTTTCATCTCGGACGTCGCCGACACCATCAGGCACCTCCTCTCTCGCCATTACGAGACCCAAACAGGCCACGAAACGGTAGCCCCACGGCCTCCCCAGCTCATCGCAGGGCCCGGATCACCTAAAGAAATGAAAACACCGTCACCCTCTTATCTTCTGACTCAGGTTGTTAAGTTAAAATTGCCTTGTTGAGCATTTATCTTCATTGCATGATTACAGATACCTGTAAAGGATAAGACAACCCATTCCTGAATTCTCTGACATTCTGCCTTGAACCCAGACAGTCTATCTAACCTGCCGACAGAGAAAAATTCACTCATATTATCATCACCATTCACGTTAATACACCAAGAAGGAAAAAATGACACTACCCCCAGCTGAGGATATCGACAAAAAAGGATACCATTGCTTCCTTTGGATTCTCAACACATTTTTTATTTACCTATTATTTTTCTTAAGAAGCAAAACCTACTGTCTGAGTCCAGATACTCTCCCAATCAGCTCCGGTTGACACACAAACTAATACCCCCTTAAGCCGAACTTACAAATCGGATCACTCTCAACGTACATCAGAACTTATCGCCATCCTGCACACATAACCGTCGCAGAAGAGGAAATAAAGAGAGCCGTATTGAAAGCATTCTAAGGACACAAGCAGTAACTATATATGTATCAATAACTCACTCTCTCCACCTCTATACCCCCCCTTCTACCCCATTACTTTCCCCCTCATCTTGGGGATCCCTCCCTACTCTCTCTCCTTCCGGAAACACCTAACTGCTCTTTCTACTCACCTGTGCCTCTCCTCACTCAGCCCTAACGTTATCAATATGATACTGATTACGTTGAACCACCTTCATGAAGTTGAATTTGTCTTCTTATGAGATGTGTTCTTTTTTTTTTTTTTTCCGCCATGACTTATCCTCTACTCACGGTTTTTATTACTCTTATTATTTAAACCTTAGGACCAACGGATTGCTCATAACTGTCTGGAAACCGACAGGGACGTGCTCAGGTAAGCAAACTACATCCACAAAACATGCGCATACACACACACACTACCCAGTGGAACAAACTGTTCATTCCACTCAGAATTTAATGTGTGTCCCCTACCCGACTTCATAGGGGACTAAAAGCAGAGTTAGAAAAAAAAAAAAACCCTCATAACACCACGGAGCACGTCCCCCTCGGCACCAGAGAAAGAATATAGAGGACTTACCTCTACTTTTACAGGTATGATTATAATTGTTATTCAATTACTAGATTCAACTTATTAAGGTTAAAGTTAACTACTAGATTATGGTTTAACCTGGGTCAGGACGATTACTGTTTCACAAAACACCCTCTGTGCTTTTTTGTTCTGCCAAACGGGAATTATAGTAATGATTCAGATAACCGAGTGTTACGCAACATTTCACACAAGTTACAAGCTGGCCTACAGATCAATACACAGCCACATAACATCCACATAAAGAACTGATTACTTTTTCTAGAAACGCCTCCTCCACCGAGGCAAAATAGAAATATATAACTCAAGACACCCTTCACAATATACAGATCCACCACTTCCTTACTACAAACATATAGCTCAAAACCATAGTCAGATAAGACTTTATCACTTAGTCGGGCACACAATTAAGTTCTCGAATCATAATTAGCAGAACCCCGATCTATTAACCAAGAATTTCCACTATCAGCCTTTTATGACCTCTTTGGGACACAGGACTTCCACCATCGGTTGAACGTCACCTTCCACTCCCGCAACCAGCGGAATCAAGTAGACTCCGCTGATCCATACCGGTACACCACAAATTTGATAAGTGGGTTTGCAGGAAATCCCACACAACCGGTTATCCCTTCGTATTTTTCCTTGCCTCACCCTCTTGCACACCCTCCTCTTCCCTATCCCACCTCTCCGCTCCACCTCCTACTCACATCTCTCCTTCTCCTCAAATCACCCTCTCAACCCAGTGCCCTTACCAACTATCTCCCAATCTCTGACTTCTCTTTGGAGAACCACATATCCGAGTGCTCACGCTCTATACAGACTACAATGGCATCTCGCCAGGCATTGCCCACACCCACTTCGTTGAAAGTAATCTCTCTCAACGCAAAAGGTTTAAATATCCCTGAAAAGCGATCGCAGCTGCTCGCGTACATGCGTAGTGCGAAAGCAGACGTGATTTATATACAAGAGACTCACTTCAGTAGCACAAATATTCCTAAACTGACGAACCATTTCTTCCCACATTGCTATCACGCTACTTCACCTAATTCAAAGACGAAAGGGGTCTCTATACTTCTTTCCGAAAAAGTCCCCCTGCAAATATCAGACACCTTGTCAGATGAACAGGGTAGGTACATCTTTCTTAAAGGCACAAACAAAAGCCAATTACCCTAGCAAACATCTACAGCCCCAATACTTCCCAAGTCCCCTTCTTCCGTACAGTGACAAGAGAACTTACATACTTCCAGGAAGGCCTCTTGATCTTAGGGGAAGATTTTAATGTCCCCTTGGATCCATTAATAGACACTTCTACAGGAAAATCCCATCTACCGTACAGAGCCCTAAAGCAGATCAAAAACTGCCTGCAGGAATTATCTCTACATGACACCTGGCGTACCCTCCACCCAAAAGTCAAAGACTACACCTTCTTCTCGACCCCACACAATAAATATTCTCGCATTGACTATTTGTTTCTTTCACAACAGGACCTTCCAACACTAACAACAGCTACCATAGACCCCATGACGTTCTCAGACCATCATCCTATCTCTATATCACTCACTTTCCCGGACACCCCCAGCAGATCTTACATTTGGAAACTAGACCACACACTTCTAACGGACGAACTCCAGGTAGAAGAAATTCGCTCATGCCTAAAGAATTATTTCTTAGAAAACAACACCCCAGATACAACCCCCCTGACACAATGGGAGGCGCACAAATGTGTCATAAGGGGTAAATTGATCTCCCTCTCAGCTTCTATTAAAAAAGCCAAGAAAGCTAATTTATCCAACCTATTCACAAAACTGAAAAAACTTGAGACTGCACATAAACAAACTCTAGCACAACAAACTCTTACGGAACTTACGGAGGTCCGCACACTTATCAAAGAAGAACTACACTTCACTCTCAAGAAAAAATTCATTCTCTCGCACAAATTATTCTACGAGTTTGGTAACAAGAGCGGTCGACTCCTTGCACGTGCCCTACGCAAACAAAAAGCCAATAATACGATCCACCAAATACAATCCAATACCGGTACAACCCTCACACATAACGACGACATAGCACAGGAATTCACAAAATATTATTCCTCTCTCTACGATTTACGCGTATCCGAACCCACCTCCACACCAGCTTCACTGAGAGCCCAAAACATCAATTCATTTCTCGCTCAATACGCTCCCCAGAAAATAGCTCTGGAGATAGCGACAACTCTTGACGCCCCAATATCACACATGGAATGGACACAGGCAATCAGTCAACTCAAACCTGGCAAAAGCCCAGGCCCAGATGGCCTCCCAGCGGTTTATTACAAGACATTTACTGACACCCTCCAAAATCTTTTCCTTAGGACCTTCAACTCTCTTTCCCCCACAAATCCCCTCTCAGGCGGAATGCTAGAAGCCCATATAACAGTCATCCCCAAAGAAGGAAAAGACCCTTCCCTCACTAGCAATTACAGACCCATTTCATTGTTAAATGTAGACATAAAAATATTTTCAAAAATACTAGCCAACAGACTACTTACCCTCCTGCCCTCACTCATATCCCACGACCAAGTATGTTTTATCCCTGGCCGTGAAGCCAGGGACAACACAAACAAAGCAATTAACCTGCACTATTTAATTACCCATACCAAGCAAAAAGGCTTTTTCCTGTCGCTTGATGCCGAGAAGGCGTTCGACAGAGTATCTTGGGATTACATGTCAGCAGTCTTACAAGCCATAGGACTTGGCCCCCATTTGATTGGACTGATTATGGCGCTATACACCAATCCCTCTGCTAAAGTGAGGGTCAATGGTACTCTGTCGGACGCCTTCCCCATCCGTAACGGAACAAGACAGGGGTGTCCACTGTCACCCATATTGTTTGTACTAACCCTCGAACCCTTTCTAAGGAAACTTACACTTAACCCAGACATAAAAGGTATCCAATCTTCTAGAAAGGAATACAAATATGCGGCATACGCAGATGATATACTACTGTTCCTAACTCAACCACTAACCACTTTACCAATATTACTAGCTGAATTTAAGCTCTTCCAAACCCTATCTAATCTGAAGATCAATTTCTCTAAATCATTTGCACTTAACATATCCCTAACCCAGAACCTAGTAAACCAATGTAAAAATAACTTCCCGTTCCAATGGAAACAAGACTCAATATCATATTTAGGTATTCAGATCCCGACCACACTCTCTGACTTATACGCCAAAAACTTTCTTCCCTTACTAAACAGGCTATCCTCTGATCTTGAAACATGGAACAAACCGACATTTTCATGGTTCGGCAGAGCAGCTATCCTGAAGATGAATGCACTTCCCCGAATATTATACCTCCTACAGACGATCCCGATACAGATCCCCCCCCTGTTCTTCAAAACATACAGGCAGATCAGCTCCAATTTCTTATGGGGCAAAAATAGACATAGAGTTAGTCACACCATACTCTCTCGTCCGAAAAATCTGGGAGGAATAGGCCTTCCAAACATCCTCAATTACCATGCAGCCACCCATCTAACCAGGATAGTTGACTGGAACGCTCATACCCAACAAAAAGATTGGGTCTCCCTAGAAGCTTCCTTCACGAAACTAGACTTGAACTCTCTCCCTTGGATTTTCCCCAAACATATTCCACAAGACATTCAAGTCCACCCGACGATTGGCCCCACCTTGCGCTGTTTTCATGCGATATGTAAGACTACCCCGATCTCCTCCACCCCCAGTCCATTGACTCCTATTAAACTGAACCCAGACTTCCCACCGGGTATACACCACCAATTTCTTTCTGACAATCTACCACAGGGACAAATTAGAGCCCACCAATTCCTCCAACAAGGCAAACTACTTCCTGCAACGCAAATCGCAACACGCTTTAAACGGGCACCTATCCCAAGTTGGACGTTCACAATGCTAGCCCATTATCTCCAAATCCTGGACAAAACAGGTCAATGCTCTAGACAGCTCACTCCTTTTGAAACATTATGTACTAAAACAACACAACAAACACATCTTATCTCTCAAATACACAACCTCCTCTTCACTGACTACAAAGCTAATGATACTCAATACTGCAGGAAATGGGAAAAGGATCTAGACTTACAAATCTCGGAAGAGAGCTGGGAGCGTATATTTTCGAACATACACAAAGGCTCAATTAATGTCTCCACCCAAGAGAATGGGTTCAAAATCCAATCAAGATGGTACCATACCCCAACAATGCTACATAAATTTAAAGCTGACATCCCTGAAACATGTTGGAAGTGCCATCAAGAGAAGGGCACGCTACTACATATTTGGTGGTCTTGCCCCCCACTACAAGCCTTCTGGTCAGAGGTCTGCAGCATTATTGAACAGATTACCACTTATAACCCAGATTTCACCCCTGCCCAATTTCTTCTACACCTTTCCTCCTTACCACACAATACTTACCACAAATCACTGATGATGCACTTGATCAATGCAGCAAGACAATGCATCCCAATACACTGGAAATCAAACAAGATACCCACTCTGAAAGAATGGTTCGTCAGAATAAACAAAGTAGCAGAGATGGAAAAATTAATACATATAGCAAGAGACACACCGACAAAATTTAGCAACAAATGGGCATGCTGGCTTCACTTCCAGTCTTTACCGGAATACGAGACCATTCTGAATTCCCCTATATAAGAGTCAAGAAAGACAGTTACATTACTCACACACAACCAACATACATATATCTTAATCCCCCACCCTGATGAAAATTTAACCCCCTTCGAAAGCACCCCAGGACCTAGAATATATATTGAACATATCGCACCTACAAAGAGAAGTCAGAGATTCCCCCCCCCGTCCTCCCCATCCTTCGGGCCCACCCCAATCCCTTCCTACCCCCTTACCTTCTTTCCTACCTCCTATTCTTTCTTCTTCACCCTCCCCCTTTCCCTTGCCTGAAATATTAAACATCCTGACGAGTAACTAGGATGCCCATGTCGTATACCAATTATCTACCCAACTTATGAAATACTACCAAGAGACAAAAGGTCTTACCAAACACGAATATTGACTGGCCCCTTACACATTAAATGATAAATACATCATACCGTTGATAGAACTTTCCCATAAAAGGCAAATCAACTTGGATTGTAGAGCATTCCTCAAAAGGAATTTCAGTTTTAGGGCCGAATTGATCTACCCAAGGACACCTGTGGGGCACACATCCCCCTATTACATGGTTAATTAAGTTTATTTTCCTGTAGCACGGCTGGGAATACTCCGAAATGAAAAAATTGTTTACTTTAACATTCCCATGTTTACTGTTTACTGTTTACTGTAACACAATTGCTGTAAAGATTTTATGATCTTCAATAAAATTCTTTGAAACAGAAATGCAAACTAGATTCTGTGTAAGATAAGGACACTCAGCATCTGGACGCTGGAGCACTAGTGTGGGACACAAGAACACCCTTTTTTATTAGGGGGTCCCACACAGGTGCTCCAGTGTATACTATAGGGGTGTCTCCATCTGTGAAGCTTGCACAAAACAGGTAAGTATTCAAGCTTGACAAAGGAAGACAGTATTACTTCATCTTGGAACTCCAAAATAGACAATTGTACCCCACTTCCAAGCAATGTTTCATATTCCTATTTCTGCCATCAAATATCTGTGTGCTAAGTATACCTATTTTTTTTTTATATAGGGGAGAAAAGACTTGGAGGACACCACTCATCAGAGGAGACAACAGACCCCCACCTCATGAAGAAGTGGAAATCCCACAAAGCCAAGCAGAGGAGGAGGAGGAAGACGTTGCGTAAATAGTCACCACAACAGGTAAGTGTCTGCGACCACAGCCTCAGGTAAGAGATGGATACCTGCATATTTATAATACATGGTGTATTTTGTTTTCTATATTTTTAGGTGATCGTGATGCTGTGGATGAAGGTCACCAGTGAACATGCCCAGATCCTGATTGGGGAGATCATGGGGTGTAATAGGGACTTGGAAAACATCAAGCAAAACATCAATGATGTTCAAAACAAAATGAAGAACATCACTGATGTTTTAGGGAGAGTTTAAAACCCCTCGAAATCCCTTACTTCTTTCTGCTTTATTTTTCTTAAAATTTTTGGCACATTTTTTCACAAATTTTGAAGATGCACACAGTGTGTCAACATGTGCTGTCTGCCATTACAGGAGATCAATGTATGCGTTTTGGGGGTGCAACCCCTTCCTCAATAATAAAGTAGCTGAGAGGTAGGGGTTGCACCCACAAAACATGTCCATTGATCCCCCCTGATGGCAGCTAGCATGTGTTAACATTCGGCAATTTGTGTGCATCTTCAAAATTTGGCTTTTCCAGGGGTGACTTCACCCCATCTGAACGCAATATCAAACACAGTTTATAAATACTCATGTCTGATATTGCCTTCAATTTCTACAAAAGTTGAACTTTGTAAGTTCCAGATTTGTGTATTTCTTTTTGGTTTTAAACATGCCTGTTTTACCTTAAAAGGACATTTCTACTTTTAATGTCACCTAAAAAATTGTTATACAACAAAGATGTTGGTTTATTTTAAAAAACTTTTATAAATGCACATGTGATTGTACTTTGATCAAAAAGATTGAGATTCAACAATGTGTGGCTTCTTCTTTCAATGCTCAAAAGCATTTTTGTGTTGTAAAATCAGTGTTTTCAGTGACAATGGGGGTTATTTACTAAAGGTAAATCCACTTTGCACTACAAGTGCAGTTTCAGTGCAGTCTCAAGTGCACTTGTAGTGCAAAGTGTATTTTCCTTTAGTAAATAACACCCAACAGTGCTTTCTAATTTGACACAATCACGCCATTTTCAGGACTCCCCAAATTTCAGTCAGGGTCAGCTAAAAGAAAGCCAAGCAGTAAATCAAACCAAATATTTGTTTAGTTTAAAATATTTTTTTATTTAAAAAATGTCTCAGACATTGTCTGGCATATTGATATACTACCCACAAAGTATTCCATGTATCTTAGACGGACCTCGCGGGCACTCTGGGGGGCAAGCCAGGATGACCAGCTTCAAGCGCCATCAGGATTGGTTCATTGAGATTAATTCCGGCTTCAGGCCCAACTGAGCAAGCATAGTTCACAGAATTTCTCCTTAAAAAGTTGTCGAGAACACAGCAAGCCAGGATGATGTGATTGAGTTTATATTCCGCCATGTGTATCGGTGTAAGAAATGTGTTCTCCACCACTTTTCTGGCTCTAGCCAGCCGGTAATTAAAAACCCTCTGGTCTGGGGTGAGAGTCCTCATAGGGAATGGCCGCATAAGATGGTCCCCCAGCGCAAACGCTTCATCCTCAACAAAGACAAATGGGAGTCCTTCCGCATTGTCTTCTGGAGATGGCAAGTCCAAGCTGCCATTCTGGAGACGCCTGTAGAACTCCGTGTGGCGATGACTCCACCATCTCACATCCGGCCATTCTTCCCCACGTCCACATACAGGAACTCGTAAGTAGCCGACACCACCGCCAACATCACAATACTATTGAACCCCTTGTAGTTGTAATAGTATGACCCCGAGTTGGGTGATGGGACGATGTGGACGTGTTTCCCATCAATTGCCCCTCCGCAGTTAGGAAAGTTCCACCGCTGGGCAAAGTGGGAGGCCACAGTCTTCCATTCCTGTGGGTTGGAAGGAAACTGTGGAGTCAAACAAGAAAAATAAATTAATCATTTTGCAAATAAACATGGAAAGCAGATTAGACACAAACATTCTTGGCCAACATCAGTATAACATTTATTTTAGGGAGTATTTAAAGACAAAGGTATAAGGTCCACCTATCAGATTTCTCCCCCCTCCTCTCATGGGCCATTTTAAAAATTTTATGGGGGGGAGATGTTTTGGACAGGTAACCCTCTCCACTCTATTGAGAGATGAATGCATAAATAATGTATATTACTTTGGCCAGCCCCTCCTTACTTACACTATTGGCAGCCCACTGGACAGGTAAGAAGTGTCATAATACAAAGAGATAAATACACACTGTACAAATTTTAGCACATTTTTACATTCTGCTATTACCTATCAAGATAATAATAGGATACAAAAACTTTAAACAGTACCATTTGTAAGTATTCAGGCAGGCCCTTGCACTACATGCTTTGGGGAATACATCCATAAATCTGACCACAAAAGAGGTGGGGATAGTGTGTATGAGTTTGGCAAAGTCAGCAGATAGAGGATTGAGGATAGCTAGAGAATTGGTATCAGCTGAGTTAGCAGTTGGGGGGGGGGGGTTGTTCCAAATGATTTTGGGACCCAAAAAAAAGCCTCTGGCACTCTGCCTGAATTTAAAGCACAAATCACAATTGTACACATTTTAGGGGGTATTTAGGGAAAAGCACTACAATGGAGCTAACAAAATACATTGTTAATTGAGTAGACAAGGTGGATATATGGCCAGGAGAGCATGCTGGGGAGGTAAGTGAAGGCAAATATGTATGAAGGACAATAAAATGACATAAAAATCCAGCATGCATGAGGACAAAGGGGACATTCACAGCATATTAATCATGGTAATTAGGGAATGAGGAAAGAAATACAATACTTTAGCAAACATTCTAGACAATAAAATGTGATGTTAAAGGATAAAAATCTTACCTTAATATACTCCTTCTGCAGGACCTGGATGATGGCAGAACAGGTCTCCGGGATAATGATCCCCAGAGCCTGGGAGGAGATGCCTGTCGAGAACTTAAGGTCCAGCAGGATTCTCCCCGTCGCCAAGTACCTCAGGGTGGCGACTAACCTCTGCTCTGGAGTGATGGCTTGCCTCATGCAGGTATCCTAGAAGAACATATTTGGGGGGCACACCCTACAATGCGTTTAAATTCAAGATAGTGCTGCTATAAGACCTACAAACAGTACAAAATATTTTACAGCACACACATACAAGAATGACATTTCCTGCAAGGCTAGTTAAAAACACCTGAACATAAAAAATACGGGGGTTTGGTCACACTATATGGTCATATAGTGCTAAGCCCACTTACTGCGACAAATTCCCCCGAATTAGTGGGTCCTACTCTAGTAATAGAATGGAAGATCCTTTGTCTCAACCATGGGAGCTGAACTCCTCTATGTGGGAGAACTGAAGGGGATACATCCTATGCACTGGTGGCCACTAAATAAGAGGTAATGAGGAGGGGGAGGGGTGCTCCAGCCCAAAAAAAGTAATGGGTGACCCCTGCCCCCTCTGACATCACGGGGAATACCACAGGGAAGTCCCGTCAAGTCCCCGTGCGTCAGAGGGGGGCGGGGTCACCGGGTGGCCCCGACCCCCATTATTTAAGAACCGTCAGAAGAGGAGAAGCGTCACACAGTGGGAGCCTCCTTCCATGCCATCATGGATGTGGAGCAGCCCGAAAAGAAGATGAAGACAAGAAGATGAAGAGAAGAAGATGAAGAAAAGAAGATGAAGAGAGAAGCGTCACACAGTGGGAGCCTCCCTCCATGCCATCATGGATGCGGAGCAGCCTGAGGAGAAAAAGGGAAGAAGACGCCACGGAGGAAGATGCCGGACCAGAACACCGGAGGAAGAACCAGAAGAACCAGAAGAAAAAGAAGATGGAGGAAGAAACCAAAGGAAGATAGAAGAAAGAAGAAAGACGAAAGAAGATAGAAGAAGGAAGAAACATTTAAATAAAGGAATTGTCAAAAACTGTCCCTTGTCATTTTTAACATTTTTGACACTTTTTTAGTTAAATGGTAGGGGTACTTTTGTACCCCCTTGCCATTTCATACAGGGGGGAGGGCCGGAATCTGGGGGTCCCCTTTTTAAAGGGGGCTTCCAGATTCTCATAAGCCCCCCACCCGCAGACCCCCACAACCACCAGCCAGGGTTGTGGGGATGAGGCCCTTGTCCTCATCAACATGGGCACAAGGTGTTTTGGGGGGCTACCCCAAAGCACCCTCCCAGTGTTGAGGGCATGTGGCCTGGTACGGTTCAGGAGGGGGGGCGCGCTCTCATCCCCCCCCTCTTTTCCTGCGGCCTGCCAGGTTGCGTGCTCGCATAAGGGTCTGTAATGGATTTTTAGGGGGACCCCACGCCATTTTTAAAAAAAAATTTGGCACGGAGTTCCCCTTACAATCCATACCAGACTTGAAGGGTCTGGTATAGATTTTGAGGGGGACCCCATGCCATTTTTTTTTTTATTTTGGCCGGGGTTCCCCTTAATATCCATACCAGACCTGAAGGGCCTGGTATGGAATTTAGGGGACCCCCCACGTCATTTTTTTAAAAATTTTGGTTCAGGGTTCTCCTGTGGGGAATTCCCATGCCGTTTTTATCAATGAACTTCTATGTGTATGGTCGGACTGGCAATTCATTAATAGCCGCGAGTAGTTTTAAATGACTTTTTTTCCTTTGAAATGGCATTTTGCTGTCAGACTGTTCTAAAAACGGGAAACATGCGCCCCTTTACAGGCATACACTTTTATTGTTTCACTTTAAGCATTATTAAATTCACTGCTCCCGAAAAAACGGACGCTTTTAAAACTTATTTTTGCATTGATCCATGTCCCCTGGGGAAGGACCCGGGTCCCCAAACACTTTTTATGACAATAACTTGCATATAAGCCTTTAAAATTGGCACTTTTGATTATTCATGTTCATGTCCCTTAGACTTTAATGGTGTTCGCGTGTTCGAACAAATTTTTTGCCTGTTCACATGTTCTGGTGTGAACCGAACAGGGGGGTGTTCGGCTCATCCCTACTCCTCAATAGGAAGGATTAAAAAAGATCCAGCACCACGTTTTGAAGGGATTTGGGAACCTTGGGCTAGGTATATCGGTATTTCACTTTACCCAGGTCATATGCTAACGTAGGGGAGAGTCCGGCAAGATTACCACCTATCTCCATTGACCCCATCCCACCTCCCTCCCTCTCTCTACTTTTGGCTCCCTTTCTCCTCTTCATCTTTCCTCTCTACTCTTTCTTTTCCTGCTCTACCCTCATCTCTCTTATACCAGCTAATGGCTACTAACGGTCTTCCTAGGCCAAAACTTCCTCATTTGTTCTTTTAGGTTGTTCTAAACTACTCACATAGTGTATCAGCCTGGATGGCAGCCAGTTACTCTTAGGATGCTATCCTGGACGATGTGTCTGTCAGCTCCGTCCGGGGGGCTTCTGCGCCTGGGTTTCTTTCCAGTGTGAGCACTTTCCCGGGGGATCTGACAGGAGGTGGGGAGACATCCCCTTTGGTAGGAACCCTGAAGCTCTCACGCTCCACAGTGTGCTCCCATGGGGGTGGAGTGATGATCTCGGGGACCTTCCTGGGAGAAGTCCCCAATTTAAAATTCTTCTCAGGTTGTCCGTTTTTCTAATGGAAATTAACAATTCTTTTCTAAGACAGTGAACTAGCCAGGAACTTTGCTCTACCTTGATACATCTTCTGTGTAAGTGCTATGTTGTTCCTGCTATGTATCTCCCTCTTTTGACTGCCTTGGTCATCGAGGAGTATTAAGTGGTATGTTTTATTCATATTATACTTGTATTGCAAAATTTCAATAAAAACATTGAAACAGAAAAAAGATCCAGCAGTGCCTGAACAGCCCTTACTAAAATCCAGGTTATGATCATAGTCCATGCAAACATGGTTACAGTACAATGACATAATTATCATAACTTTATCTTTTTACTGTAACATGAACATTTTTTCTTTTTATTTTGTAAGTGATTGGCTAAAAAAAAGAAACAGTCATATTTTTTACATCTTTGCATGCCCCTGGTAACTTTACTATGTATGCTTAAAAAAAAAACAACAGCCAGAAAAACCCCAGGTACCATGTTTTGTCAGTAATAGAGCTAAACTAGGCTGTCAGAGATACAGTAGTTCTGTGGGATGGTGCCCTGATTAGAATATGCATCAGGGGGTTGCAGGTTTTTAGTTACACATTTTGTTATAGGTGTTATCACCCCAAGATGTGATAAAACATAAAGATGATAAATTACTTTACTGGTTTCCTTTTATATGTTATCTACAGACAAGCTAATCAGCTAACATCATGCATTTAATGACACATATATTATACACATTTAGAAACTAGATGTCTTAACAGTCTTGAAAAAATACATTTCGTTTGTTAAATAACTGAAAAAATAGGTCCATTAGCACTGGTGCAACAATAAGATATATTTGTAAAATTATTATTTATTTTACGTTCTTCATGGTGTCAGAACATCTGAAAAATCACAGCCTAAGTGGTAAAGCATAGCTGCTTAAGCAGAAAATACAATATGCAAGTGTAAAACACACAGTAGGCTGGTTGAAGAAAAAAAAATCCATAATAATAATAATAAAAGAGGGAAGGGGGTAGAAGTGGGGGGGGGGGGACGAGTGAGGGGAAGAAAGGAGAGAGGGGATGATTTAAGAGGTTTAATTTGTATGATATATAAGAGATTTGTAATTGTTAGTGAGTTGATACTCAAGCCAATAAAACCAGGTGTTACAGAATTTTAAGGTAGTGTCCCTAAGGGAACTTGTAATGTAATGTAATGAATCAATGTCATTTATTCTGTCAAACCATTGTGGAATGTATGTGTTCCGATTGAAGGCGAATACTGCTGTGCAAAATGTAAGCACATTGTTTCCTTGGAAGCCCAAGTTCTGAATCTGGGGAAGCAACTGTCAGCACTGAGAAGACCCTCCATGCTAAAGGAGAGCCAGGAACATACACGTACACGGCAGGTACCGGCAGGGCCGGCACAGAGGCAGGTGGAGACAAAGGGGTGCAGGCACTAGTAAAGAGTAGATAGTCAGGAAGGGTAGAGGGGGAAGTGCCAGGGAGGCCAATCCATGGCTGGAGCATCCCAATAAGTACGCTCCATTGAGTGACATTGCTGAAACCAGTCAGTGACCAGCACTGCTATAGCTGAGGGACTCTCCTAGCTCCTGGGGGAAGAACTCCTCCAGTGAGAGTGGGGGGGAAGCGAAGGAAAAGGAAAGACAGATTCTGGTGGTAGGGAAATCAATTCTTAGAAGGACAGAGATGGCAATCTGTAACAAAGACCTAAAGCACCAAACTGTATGGTGTCTACCAGGCGCTTGGGTTTGGCACATCACGGATCTGGTGGACAGATTACTGGGAGGGGCTGGGGAAGACCCGGCTGTCATGGTGCATGTTGGCACCAATGACAAAGTCAGAGGCAGATGGAGCATCCTAAAGAACGATTTTAGGGACTTGGGAGCTAAATTGAGGAAAAGGACCTCCAAGGTAGTATTCTCAGGAATACTACCAGTACACCGAGCCACACCAGAAAGGGAGATTAGGGAAGTAAATAAGTGGCTGAAGAGCTGGTGTAGTAAGGAGGGGTCTGGGTTCCTGGAGGACTGGGCCAAATTCTCAGTCGATCACCAGTGCTATAGAAGGGATGTACTGCACCTAAATGAGGAGGGTGCAGATCAGCTTGGAGTAAAGATGGCCAAAAAGTTAGAGGGGTTTATAAACTAGGCGATGGGAGGAGGGCCCAGAGGTAGAGATAGGCAGCGCATAACATATTCCAGAGGGTAGTTAGGGAGGGCATTAGTGGTAGGTTGACTAAAGCACATAAATCCAAGGTAAGTATAGTAAAAAGTCCAAGTTGCAATCGCGGAACACCCAATAAGAGGATAGTATGCAACCAGTCTAATCTACGTGGCATGTTCACCAATGCCAGGAGCCTGGCGTACAAGATGGTTGAACTAGAGATACTCTTGTACAAGGAGGATTTGGATTTTGTGGGAATTTCAGAGACTTGGTTCAACAGCTCTCATGATTGGCTGGCAACCATTCAAGGGTATACCCTTTATCGCAGGGATAGAGAGGGTAAAAAAGGGGGAGGGGTATGTCTATATATCAAGAATAATGTACAAATGAATGTGAGAGATGACATCGCTAAGGGAGCTAGGGAGGAAGTGGAATCCTTATGGGTAGAGCTCCAAAGGGATGAAGCTAAGGGGAAAATATTACTGGGAATATGCTATAGGCCCCCTAACCTAAGGGAGGATGGGGAGATGGATCTCCTAGCAGCAAGGATGGGAAGTGTTATTATAATGGGGGATTTTAATTATCCAGACATAGACTGGGCGGAGGGAACCACAAATTTGTCTAAGGCTCACCAGTTCCTAAATGTCTTGCAGGACAATTTCATGGGTCAGATGGTAGACGCACCAACTAGAAATAAAGCGTTACAGGATCTACTGATTACCAATAATACAGACCTGATCACGGATGTGAAAATACGGGGCAATTTAGGAAACAGCGATCACAGGTTAATTGACTTCAGTATAAATCCCACAAATAGGAAATATAAAGGTAACAAAGATACTGAATTTCAAAAGAGCCAACTTCCCTAAACTACGAACCTTGTTAGAAGGCATGAATTGGGATAAAATCTTAGGAACAAAGAACACGGAGGAGAGATGGGTTTGCTTTAAGAGTGTATTAAATAAGAGCATTAGTCAATGCATCCCATTGAGTAATACATTTAAAAGAGCAAAAAAAAAAGTCCTGAATGGCCTAACGCCAATGTAAAAATGCATATAAAAGCAAAGGAGAAGGCCTTCAAAAAATACAAGGTTGAGGGATCATCATCAGCATTCAGACTTTATAAAGAACGCAAGAAGAAATGTAAGGGTGCAATTAGGGCGGCTAAGATAGAACACGAAAGACACATAGTGGTGGAGAGTAAAAAAAAATCCCAAGAAATTCTTTAAGTATGTAAACAGTAAAAAAGGGAGGACAGACCATATTGGCCCCATAAAGAATGAGGAAGGTACTTAGGGGACTCAGTCAAGTAATTGCCAGACCATTGTTCCTAATTTTTACTGGCAGTCTACTGACTGGAATGTTACTAGGTGATTGGAGAAAAGCCAATGTAGCACCAATATTTAATTCATTACAGACCAGTTAGCCTAACATCAATAGTATGCAAGCTCTTGGAGGGGATGATAAGGGACCATATATAAGATTTTAGTAACAAGGGGCGTGGCGACCGGACTCCAAGATGGACGCTTAATCCAGGAGCTCCGCTCGTCCACTGGAGATAATCCATCAACATCAGAGCCCACCAGCACCACCCGCAGCCCCAAACACTGACATCTAGACGCCGAATCCCCGCGGAGCACGACGAGGATGCCACGGCACCGAAAAAACCCACAGCAGCCGCAGAAGATGACAAGCTTCTATGCCTCGCGCGGGCCTCAACAAAATGGCGGCGGCGCCCGAGCGGACAGGCCGGACCAGGGATCCAGACGGAATGGCGGAGCGGGGACATCAGCGGCTCCCTCCTGCATGAACAACCCTCCCAGTGAACAATGCTCGGGCCCATCTACCCCCACAACACGCAGCCTGGCTAAATCGCGGCAACGGAGGGACTCGCCGGTCAGACCACAGGCCGATCCGGCCATGGAGGTAAGCGGGCCTTCCAACACTACAGGCCAGAACGCTCAGGGCCGAGATCCTATTAAAGATTTCCCCACAGCAGATAGACCAGTATCAGATACCTTAATGAAGGACATGCTGCTGTCCCTGCGCTCCTCATTACAGGCAGATATGATGAGAGGAATCACTGAGTGCCAGAGGGAAGTGCAGACGCTAGGCCGCAGAGTGAACCAGGTGGAACACAAGATGGAGGAGTATACCTCATCTTACAATGTTATGGTAGAAGCGCACACAGCACAAGGGGAGGACATTTTATGGCTAAAAGATAAAATTGCAGACCTCAAGGACAGATCCAGGAGGAACAACCTCAAGCTGAGGGGTGTTCCAGAATCTGTCCCCCCTTCTCAGCTTCTGCAATACGCTCAGACCCTGTTTTCCACCTTAATACCTGAAGCAACCGCATCGGATCTTCTAGTGGACAGGATCCACAGGGTACCAAAACCGTCCTTCCTCCCAGATGACACGCCAAGAGATGTCTTAATGAGAATACACTATTACCATATAAAAGATCATATTCTGCTAGTCTCCCGCAAACAGGAAAACATTCCACAACAGTATGCCGCCATCAGAGTGCTGCCTGACTTGTCTAGACACACTCTTCAACACCGCAGAAATTTGTTGACTGTCACAAAAGCCCTGAGAAACCACAACATTTTACATAAATGGAAGTACCCTGCTACTCTATCGATCACTCACAATGGTCAAACAGTCTCGGTGCCCACCTTAGAAGAGGGACTTAAGGCTCTACGGAATTGGGGCATAATATCTGACCAGCCAGTACAACATGCGCCTCCTCAGGGACCGATCCCTATACAGAGCGAGTGGCAAATCGTCCCCCACAAGCGTTCAACAAAAAAAAGCAATGGTGGAAGCTCATAACAATCCACACAGTAACAACTCCGTTTATCTTCAGGGAAGAGCTTAGGCTTAACTCTTACCTACACCCCAGTCAACCAGTAGCAGTTACACCTGCACAAGGATCAATTAATGGATCCATTTCTTATCGATCTCCTGTTAACTTTCTTTTTTTTCCTTGCTTTTTATACCCTTTGTTTTTGATATACACAGTTTCATCTACGAAAGAATCAGACCAATTAAGACACAGGAAGAAATGAAAAAACTTACCTCCAATCATAAATCCTCAAGGATCTACCAACTAACCGGGCGCAGTGAGTACCTCTACCACATCACCCCACAAAACCACACATACCCTTCACAATGACGATAACATGTCTTTCAATTAATACCCGGGGACTAAACCACCCAGCTAAATGATTCTCCTTGTGGAAGGAAGCTAGCACACATAAAGCGGACATTCTCTGTGTCCAGGAAACACATTTCCAGTTAAATAATGCTCCTCAATGTAGGCATAAAAACTTCCCAATCATATATATGGCCAACACACCAAATAGTAAAAAAGGAGGTGTCCTATTAGCTTTCAAGGACTCGCTATCCATACAACCTAAAGAGGTCTTCACTGATGTAGGAGGCAGGTATATCATCTTCACAGGTGACATCAATTCCAAACCATATACAGTGATCACACTGTATGCACCGAATACACACCAAGTCAGATTCATCAAAAAAGTCCTACGCAAAGCTAATTCCATGAAATATGGGAACCTATTAATATGCGGAGACTTCAACATAACCTTAGATCCCACGCTGGACACGTCCTCAGGACAGTCAAAAGGAACCCTATCTCTTCAGTCCATACTCCACCAAGAGGAGCTTTACGATATATGGAGGTGCTTCCACGCCACGGAAAGAGACTATACCTTTTTTTCCAACAGGCACTCTTCTTATTCAAGAATAGACATGTTTCTAACAGATAAATGGCTCCTACAAAATGTGAACATGACTAAAATACACGAAATTAGATGGTCTGACCACGCGGCCATTTCTATGTCTATTGCAGAGAAGGGAGTCTCCTCCTCACCACCCATCTGGCATTGTAACACCAGAATTTTCCAAGACAATGACTATCATAAAACAATTTCACAACATTTAAAAAATTTCTTCTCCGAAAATGAAGACTCAGTGAGGGATCCATTTACTGTATAGAGCGCTCATAAAGCCTTTATGAGGGGTATCCTGATACAACTAGGAGCTAGAGAAAAGAAGAGGCAAACTCAGCAGCTGAACAAAATTATAGCAGATATACATTCTATAGAAGCTCAAAACAAAACATCACCATCTACAGCACTTACTGACAAACTCAATTCTCTCAGAGAACAACTTAGAACACTCCTAACTAGGGATGAGCCGAACACCCCCCGGTTCGGTTCGCACCAGAACCCGCGAACGGACCGAAAGTTCGCACGAACGTTAGAACCCCATTGACGTCTATGGGACTCGAACGTTCGAAATCAAAAGTGCTCATTTTAAAGGCTAATTTGCATGGTATTGTCCTAAAAAGGGTTTGGGGACCCGGGTCCTACCCCAGGGGACATGTATCAATGCAAAAAAAACTTTTAAAAACGGCCGTTTTTTCGGGAGCAGTGATTTTAATGATGCTTAAAGTAAAAAAAAAAAAGTGAAATATTCCTTTAAATATCGTACCTGGGGGGTGTCTATAGTATGCCTGTAAAGTGACGCGTGTTTCCCATGTTTAGAACAGTCCCTGCACCAAATGTCATTTTTAAAGGAAAAAATCTCATTTAAAACTGCTTGCGGGTTTAATGTCATGTCGGGTCATGGCAATATGGATGAAAATCAGTGAGACAAACGGCATGGGTACCCCCCAGTCCATTACCAGTCCCTTTGGGTCTTGTATGGATATTAAGGGGAACCCCGCACCCAAATTAAAATAAGGAAAGGTGTGGGGCCACCAGGCCCTATATACTCTGAACAGCAGTATACAGGCGGTGCAAACAAGACAGGGACTGTAGGTTTGTTGTTAAGTAGAATCTGTTTGTAATTTTGAACATTTTTAACGTGTTTAGCTCCAGCCAAAAAATCTTTTCTAAGCTTTTTGGAAAACATAGGGAAGGGTTATCACCCCTGTGACATTTGTTTTGCTGTCTTTCCTCCTCTTCAGAAGATTTCACCTCACTTTTTTGTCCCAATGAAAAATGTTTTTTGAAAATTTGGGTTTTTTTGTGGAACAAGGATTGGAAAGCATCAGTGGAAAGGAGAACTTGTTTTCCCATATTAACTCTTACAGGAGAGAATTTCCCTTCCTAGGGGTAGATTTCATCTCACTTCCTGTTGTCTCCTTCCGTTTGCAAGTAGGAGTCGTTTGTAAGTTAGATGTTTGAAAGTAGGGTCCTGCCCTATATACTCAGCAGAAATTTGGGCCTTAGGTGTTGCTGTGGCCACAACACTGTAAGCCCTCACAGGGCCCTGCTGTGAAATATTAGATCAAGAATTGTAATTACATGCCCCTGTTGAACAGGAGCTGAAAAATTAGGCCTTAGGCACTGGTGCTGGTGCCACAACACTGCAACCCCTCACAGACACTCTAGTTGGAACGCAGGAACGAGCCCTGCTGCAAATTATTGCTTCAAAAATTGTAATTACACGCCCCTGTTAGACAGGGGCAGAAAAATTGGGCCTTAGGCACTGGTGCTGGTGCCACAACACTGCAACCCCTCACAGACACTCTAGTTGGAACGCAGGAACGAGCCCTGCTGCAAATTATTGCTTCAAAAATTGTAATTACACGCCCCTGTTAGACAGGGGCAGAAAAATTGGGCCTTAGGCACTGGTGCTGGTGCCACAACACTGCAACCCCTCACAGACACTCTAGTTGGAACGCAGGAACGAGCCCTGCTGCAAAGTATTGCATCAAAAATTGTAATTACACGCCCCTGTTAGACAGGGGCAGAAAAATTGGGCCTTAGGCACTGGTGCTGGTGCCACAACACTGCAACAAGCTATCAGCGTGATGATTGAGGAGGAAGAGGATAATTACTCAGGGATAGTCACTCAGCATCAGCATAGGCAGTCTTTGAAGGGATCTGAGATTTCAAAAAAAATTATTCGGTTACATCAGCATCAGGTGCTTGGTAGCTGGTGGTGATCCAAGACTCATTCATTTTTATGAAGGTCAGCCGATCGACCGAGTCGGTGGACAGACGCACCCTGTGATCGGTTACCACGCCTCCAGCAGCACTGAATGTGCGTTCCGAAAGAACGCTGGATGCAGGACAGGCCAGTAGCTCAATTGCATACTGTGCAAGCTCTGGCCAGTGATCCATCCTCAAGACCCAGTAACCCAGAGGATTTTCGGTGGGAAAGGTGTCCAAGTCTGATCTTGCCCCTAGGTATTCCTGCACCATGTAAAACAGACGCTGGCGATGGTTGCTGGAACCGATCATACCTTGGGGCTGCGGACCAAAAAATTGTCTGAACGCATCGGTCAGACGGCCACCTTCTCCACCGCTCCTTCTTTGACTGACCGAAGCCTCAGCAACACGTTGTCCAGAAACAGGAGTTTGTAACCTCCCAGTCTCTGGGAACGCGTTGCACAGACCTTTCTGCAAGGCCTCCCGAAGATGTTTCATCCTCTGCTCCCTCTGCGATGGCAAGATAAGGTCCGCAACCTTACCCTTGTAACGTGGATCAAGGAGGGTTGCCAGCCAGTATTGGTCCTTCTCCTTGATACCACGAATACGAGGATCCTTACGCAGGCTTTGCAGGATCAGGGAGGCCATGCAGCGTAGGTTTGCTGAGGCATTCGGTCCGGAGTCCTCTGGGTCACTAAGAACGACATGGTCCGCAGCCACCTCCTCCCAGCCACGTACAAGTCCATGTGTTTCTTGGGACTGATCCCTTAAAGACTGCTGCTGATGCTGAGTGCCAGGCTCCACCTCCATACTGACACAATCTTCCTCCTCCTCCTCTTCCTCCTCGTCCTCTTCCTGTGTGATCGGCGGGCACGCAGGAACACTGTCTGGATAAAGGGGGCCTTGAGAGCTAAGGAAGTCCTCCTCTTCCTGCCTCTGTTCTGCCTCAAGTGCCCTGTCCATTATTCCACGCAGCGTGTGCTCCAACAGGTGGACAAGGGGGACAGTGTCACTGATGCATGCACTGTCACTGCTCACCATCCTCGTGGCCTCCTCGAATGGTGACAGGACAGTGCATGCATCCCTGATCATGGCCCACTGGCGTGGGGAAAAAAAACCAAGCTCCCCTGACCCTGTCCTGGTGCCATAGTCGCACAGGTACTCATTTATGGCCCTCTGCTGCGTGTGCAGCCGCTGCAGCATGGCCAACGTTGAGTTCCACCTGGTGGGCATGTCACAGATTAGGCGGTTCTTGGGCAGGTTAAACTCCTTTTGGAGGTCCGTCAGCCGAGCACTGGCATTATATGACCGGCGGAAATGCACACAGACTTTCCTGGCCTGCCTCAGGACATCCTGTAAGCCCGGGTACCTGCCCAAGAACCGCTGCACCACCAAGTTAAGGACGTGAGCCAAACAGGGCACATGGGTCATTTGTCCCTGTCGGAGGGCAGAGAGGAGGTTGGTGCCATTGTCGCAAACCACCATTCCTGCCTTAAGTTGGCGTGGCGTCAACCACCTCTGAACCTGCCCCTGCAGAGCTGACAGAACCTCTGCCCCAGTGTGGCTCCTGTCCCCCAAGCACACCAGCTCAAGCACCGCATGGCATCTTTTGGCCTGCGTACTTGCGTAGCCCCTTGAACGCCTACGGAGCACCGCTGGTTCCGAGGAAGAGGCCATGGAGGAAGAAGAAGAGGAGGGGGTGGAGGAGAGAGGTGTGTCACAATCAGCATTTTGGAGGCGTGGTGGCGGAACAACCTCCAACACTACTGCACCTTGTCCTGCATCCTTCCCAGCTGCCAGCAGAGTCACCCAATGCGCCGTGAAACTTAGGTAACGTCCCTGTCCATGCCTGCTGGACCATGAGTCAGCGGTAATATGCACCTTACCGCTGACCGCCCTGTCCAGCGAGGCATGGACATTGCCTTCCACATGCCGGTAGAGAGCCGGAATCGCCTTCCGTGAGAAAAAGTGGCGTTTGGGTACCTGCCACTGAGGAACCGCACATTCCACAAACTCACGGAAGGGGGCAGAGTCTACCAACTGAAAAGGCAGCAGTTGAAGTGCTAGCAATTTTGCCAAGCTAGCATTCAACCGCTGGGCATGTGGATGGCTGGGAGCAAACTTCTTTCGGCGGTGCAGCAGCTGGGGCAGGGAAATTTGCCTGGTACAATCTGACGTCGGTGTACCAAAAGCAGATTGCCCACAAGTACTTGGCTGTGACACACCTAATTCTACACCTTCATTCCTCTCACTGCAGGTCTCAGAGAGGACTGAAGGTCTAGTGGGGTTGGAAATCTCAGCTGATGAGGAGCAAGGAGAGATCCTCTTTGTTCTTTGGTGTGGGTCTTTTAGATACGCTTGCCAACGAACTGCATGGCAGGTCAACATATGTCTGGTCAAGCATGTGGTACCCAAGCGGGAGATATTTTGGCCACGCGAGATACGCTTGAGACATATGTTGCAAATAGCAGCGGTGCGATCTGATGCACTCGTCTCAAAAAAGGCCCACACCAAAGAACTTTTTGAATAACGCGCAGAGACTGCAGCGCCCTGCACATGTGGAGCTTTGGGGTGTGATGCAGTCAATGTGCTGCCCTTAGGCTGGCCCCTGGAGGGCATCCTGCCTCGTTGGTGATGTGCTGCCGCCTCCTCCTCCTCCTCCTCCTCCTCCTCCTCCTCCTCCTCCTCTCTCCTATCAGGCACCCACGTTGAGTCAGTGACCTCATCATCCCCTCCCTCCTCATCACTGGAGCAAACCTGGCAGTATGCTGCAGCAGGGGGAGCATGACTGCCAGATTGCTGTCCTTCTTGGGCACCCCCTCTGTCCGCGCTCATGTTACTGCCTTCATCGAGCTCAGTATCGTCATCAGAGCCTTCCAAACTCCTGGAGCATGTACCCAACACTGTGGTCAAACAGTTCGAGGGAATCCTCATGAGGACATGGTGGAGCTAGGGAAGGAGTCACTGATGACATTGAGCTGAGGGAAGAGGCCGCTGCTTTGCCAGACAAAGCACCCTGGGCATGGGTGAGAGAGGATGAGGAGGATGAGGACGGCTTGGTCATCCACTCGACCAAGTCTTCCGCATGTTGCGGCTCAACATGGCCAGCTGCCGAAAAAAAGGCCAAGCGTGTCCCATGGCCACGTGCTGATGAGGATGCACCGTCTCCACGACCAGCACTAGACACAGAGCCTGCTTGCCCTCTCTTATTGGCTTGTGACTGTCTGCCTCTCCTTCTTGGCCTTCCAGACATACTAATGGCCTGTAGCTGCACTAAGCTGGGATAGAACACCTGTAATTTTCTTCAAGTAGCTTTATATACTGTAACCAGACAAGCCTGCCTGTCAGTAGGAAGATAAGAGGAACGGATCTAGCTGAACACTGTGAGCAGGACGCACTGTACTAAATGTAAATAGTCTAGCTGCCTGACCGTGGTACTAATAGGATCAAATAGAACACCTGTAATTTTCTTCAGGTAGCTTTATATACTGTAACCAGACAAGCCTGCCTGTCATTAGGAAGATAACAGGAACGGATCTAGCTGTACACTGTGAGCAGGACGCACTGTACTAAATGTAAATAGTCTAGCTGCCTGACCGTGGTACTAATAGGATCAAATAGAACACCTGTAATTTTCTTCAGGTAGCTTTATATACTGTAACCAGACAAGCCTGCCTGTCAGTAGGAAGATAACAGGAACGGATCTAGCTGTACACTGTGAGCAGGACGCACTGTACTAAATGTAAATAGTCTAGCTGCCTGACCGTGGTACTAATAGGATCAAATAGAACACCTGTAATTTTCTTCAGGTAGCTTTATATACTGTAACCAGACAAGCCTGCCTGTCAGTAGGAAGATAACAGGAACGGATCTAGCTGTACACTGTGAGCAGGACGCACTGTACTAAATGTAAATAGTCTAGCTGCCTGACCGTGGTACTAATAGGATCAAATAGAACACCTGTAATTTTCTTCAGGTAGCTTTATATACTGTAACCAGACAAGCCTGCCTGTCAGTAGGAAGATAACAGGAACGGATCTAGCTGAACACTGTGAGCAGGACGCACTGTACTAAATGTAAATAGTCTAGCTGCCTGACCGTGGTACTAATAGGATCAAATAGAACACCTGTAATTTTCTTCAGGTAGCTTTATATACTGTAACCAGACAAGCCTGCCGGTCAGTAGGAATTTAACAGGAACGGATCTAGCTGAACACTGTGAGCAGGACGCACTGCATTAAATGTAAATAGTCTAGATAGAAGATAACAGGAACAGATCTAGCTAAACTGAATACAGTGTATATATATATATGCAACACCTGGGATGCATATATATACACAATACACTGTAAGTGCAGCTAACTGACTGACTGTTCTGCCTAATCTATCTAACTCAAATCAAATGACACTGTCTCTCTCTCTCTCTATCTCTCAGCACACCGGAACACACACTACACAGGGCCGCCGTGCAGGCGGCCTTATATAGTGTGGGGTGTGTACTAAATCCCCTGAGCCATAATTGGCCAAAGCCACCCTGGCTTTGGCCAATTACAGCTCTCTCTACTGACAGCGCTGTGATTGGCCAAGCATGCGGGTCATAGTGCATGCTTGGCCAATCATCAGCCAGCAATGCACTGCGATGCCGCAGTGAATTATGGGCCGTGACGCGCCACACGAATTTAGCGCGAACGGCCCATAACGTTCGCAATTCGGCGAACGATCGAACAGCCGATGTTCGAGTCGAACATGGGTTCGACTCGAACACGAAGCTCATCCCTACTCCTAACCCAACAATATGACAAACACCTAAAATACTTACGACAAAACTATTATGTCAATGCTAACAGAGCAGGTAAATACCTAGCGAATAGATTAAAAGCTGCTCGCACCAGAACTAGAATAGCATACATTCAACATCCCACACTATCACATAGAATCACGAACCCACAAGAAATAGCAAATCAATTCGCATCATACTACAGCTCATTGTATAATCTACACAAAGATGTAAACACACCTCAACCATCTATAGATAAAATAAATTCTTTTTTGGAACACATAAACCTTCCAACCCTCTCTGACAATCAAATAGAATATCTGAATGCCCCGATCACAAACAGAGAAATTGAAATGACAATACATTCACTTCCAAATGGGAAACCCCCCGGCCCAGACGGATTCTCTAATGAATATTTCAAAGTGTTCACCAATATTCTCCACACATGGCAAAAATTTTTAACAAAGCTGCTGAAGTTGCCTCTTTCCCACAGGAAATGCTGCAGGCACATATAGTGACTTTACCAAAACCGGGTAAGGAACCTACCACACCAGCTAACTTCAGACCCATATCACTGCTGAACTCTGACACAAAAGTCTACGCGAAACTACTAGCCAAACGACTAACGCATATTTTACCTAATCTTATTAAGAGAGACCAGATGGGTTTTGTGAGGGGGAGACAAACTTCGGACGCCACTAGGAGGATTATTAATGTGATAAACTATGCTGAAAAGACCCGAACTCCTTCTCTGCTGCTATCCATTGACGCAGAGAAGGCATTCGATAGGGTCCACTGGACCTATATGGAACAAACATTGATAAAATTTGGATTTAAAGGCCCTATTTTGCAAGCTATTATGGCATTATACTCTTGCCCATCAGCAAAGGTGTACTCTGCGGGGTTTCTATCCGCAACTTTTCATATAAATAATGGAACCCGACAGGGGTGCCCCCTATCTCCTGCAATTTTCAATTTGATGATAGAGCCGTTGGCAGAATCCATAAGATCACATCCTCTGATAACAGGCTTCCAGTTTGGGTCAACTAAACACACCATTAACCTATTCGCAGACGATGTAATCCTGCTACTCACTAATCCCTCCATATCCTTAATACAGGCTCATAAAATCCTCATTACCTTTGGGGAAATATCCTACTATAAAGTCAACTTTACCAAATCACTGATTTTAGACATGGGTATTCCAACAACTACCCGTAAGTCCCTACAAGTAAAATTACCATATATGTGGAGTAAAGGAAATATCAAATATTTGGGGATTACTCTCACGAACAAAATATCCACAATAATAAAAGCCAACGTATTACCACTGATTAACAAACTGGAAGCTCAAACCAAAAACATGTCAAACAACGAAATATCTTGGTTAGGCAGAATTACAGCTTACAAAATGATGCTATTGCCACAAATACTATACATATTCCGCTCCCTACCACTGAACATCCCTCAACACTTAATAAAAAACATAGCGAATATTGCTTGGAAATATATATGGAAAGGGAAAAAAGCTAGGTGCTCACGAAACAATCTCACATCACATAAACAAGCGGGCGGAGCAGGCTTAGTGGACATACATGACTACTATTGGGCAGTACGCCTAGACCAAATCAAACACTGGTTTCACACAACTGACACACCATTATGGGTGGACATAGAAGAGAGACAGTACCACTGAATAATTTACCCCTACTACTCATAACAGACGGGTGGATACCATGGGACACAAAAAAATTGTCTCCTACTATGCAAATCTCATTGAAAGCATGGAGATTTATACGGGAACAAACAAGTAAGGACAAACAAGACACACAGTATAACATACCCTTATCGTTCTTAGAAACAAAAATCCCAATGTTGACGGTCAAAGACCTGATAAGTAAGGGCATATTACACATAACAGACTTATATAACGGCACAAATCCTAAATCTGTGGAACAACTTATGACACAATATCACCTTCCAAAGAACACACAGTTTACGTGTCTAAGAATTGTAAACTTCATTAAATCTAAGCCCACACCAACCATGCACATTCCGAGCAATATTTGGCAATTTTACTCTACAGATAAACAACATACAAAAGGTATATCTTTCTTCTACAATATCACCAAAGATAAATTCACGTTTATAAAAACGACTGCAATGAAAAAATGGGAGGAAGAACTAGGTATATCGGCCTCAGATGAACAATGGCGGCAAGCCTTTAGAGAAATACACAAAGCCTCCCATTGCATCAAGCATTGGGAACTAACTATCAAACTGGCTAACAGATGGCACTACACTCCATACAGAATAGCCAAATTCTTCCCAGGAACATCCCCACATTGCTGGAGAGCCTGTGGACATGTAGGTAACCTACTACACATGCTTTGGTATTGTCCTGCTGTTAAATGCATATGGAACCAAGTGTTCAGAATGATTTCCACGATCACGGGAATATTATCTCCACCAGATCTGGCGCTGGCAATATTACATTTGAACATAGAAAAATTTCACATAGAATTTAGGCCAGTCATAACACATATATTGTTGGAAACTCGCTTAATGATCTTAAGAAATTGGAAATCCACTAATGCCATTAACCTATCAGACATAACCAAAGCAGTTCATAGAAATTATACCTTCGAGCGTCTCTTAGCAATAAACTCTTTACAATGCAAAAAATTTGATAAACAATGGTCGGTATGGCCCAAAAGTTAATGTTTCTATTGAAGTTTCTGCTTCTACTAATGTTTCTATTAATGTTTCTATTAACGTTTGACTAATGAAGATAAGATAAACACAACGCATAATGAAATACTCTGCTTATCACAATTGTCTCTATGCTATTTGGCTAAATAACTAAATAAGTGACAATTTCTGAGAAGGTATATAACCTGAATGTATATAACCTGATTGTGTATATCAATCTTTTCCCTTTCTTTTCCCCTCCTTTTACGTTATGTAACATATTCCTTTCTTAAATTTTCAATAAAAAGTATTGAGAAAAAAAAAGATTTTAGTAACAAGAGCGGTATCATTAGCAGTAATCAGCATGGATTCATAAAGAATCGTTATTGCCAAACCAATCTAGTAACCTTCTATGAGGAGGTGAGTTGCCATCTAGATAAATGAAGGCCCATAGAACGCCCGTATCTGGATTTTGCGAAAGCATTAGACACAGTTCCCCATAAATGTTTACTGTACAAAATAAGGTCCATTGGCATGGACCATAGGGTGGGTACATGGATTGAAAACTGATGTATAAAAAATGTAATTATCTGCGCTATTCAATAAAAATAAGAGCAGCCAGCAAAGTTTGTTGATAACCAAGCATAAAATTCCAAAAAAGTCTGTGAAAGCAGCGCTAAAATAGATGATGTTAAGTTAGTGAGTCCGAGGTAAAGGGAGGAATGTTCCAGTCACCAATTAGAGTGCATAGATGTAGAAGCACTCAACACCACGTGGTAAAGTAATCTGCTTACCAGAAGGTAAAGAAAGCTAGGCATGTAATTTAATCCACGGCTCATCCAGCATATCGGCCTCCACCATACATCCTCAAGGCTTGGAACAGTAGTATTCAGAAAACAATCACACCCAATACAACTTCTCCAGGAATTCACATCAAAAATTCAGGCTCTCAGTAAACCGATCAGCAATGCTCAATGAAGAAAACATAAGCGACCAATAGTGAAGCCCGTAATAGCAATTAAACAGATTTATTGTAGTAACTTACACTTAAAAATCAGGAATGCATGCATCAAAGGAAAGCAATAAGCTGTAGCGTTCAGCGTGCTGGTGTCAACCTGCCTGACATGTTTCATCGCAAACGGATGTCTTCAGAGGCGTGGTTTTGCAGACACCAACACGCCATATATATACACACACAAAAAAAAACAATTAAGTCTAATTAGGGTGAGGATAATCACCCGACAAACAGCTGAATGTAATGAATCATTATACATGTAACAAGCTTAGCACTTGCATACCTCATGGTGTTAGTTCATTGGTCATCTAATAGTGAATGACATAGGGGTGATACCCCTCACATCATTCTGTGTCAACAAGGACCTCGAGATGCCATCAGTGTCACAGCACATGCGCACCTGTCATCGATGTAACAGCGCATGCGCACCTACAAGGGCCTTGCTATTGGCTCGCCGAGACCGCAGCGGTCCACGTGAACAACTCGAGTGCGTCATCGTGTCTAGCACGAGACATGCAGCACCGGAACGCAGCCGGAGACTACATCCGCGTTCCAACGACACAACCAGGAAGTCACTCTGGTGTAGGACAGCGGTGGTGGAGCGCAATGCGGTCCAACACCCCGGAACAAAGATTAACAAAGAAACTAGGCACCAGAGAAATGAATTAATCCTGGATGAATACAATGAATTGCATTAAAAAACAAATAATTACATAAAAATGCTAAAAGGGACGTTATGGAGGAAACAATTCCCAAGGAACAATGTATATAATATAAAAACAATATGGAAATAATATTATAAATCTTAAAAATGTTAAAAAACAAATAGATACCTTTACTCAATAAATATATATGACTGAAAAAAGCAACTTTGATAGAGGTTCAAAGAGGTGATATAGGTGTAATAAAAAACGAAGAATTGGGTATCAAATGCGGACAGGTTAGCAAATATACTACGTTTTTGGATGTATATGTTATAAAGGTATCTATATTATAAACACTTGCAGTGGTATGGGACTTGAACTGACTCATTTTTCTATCTGTATTATTATTAACCTGGCATACCTTTGTGACAAGGAAAAAACCTTTCGATCTGTGAAAGAATGATACCCGATTTGGTGCATCTAAAACATTAGGAGCAACCTGCAGTTTAAGGGGTGGTACCCCTCTGAAGATCACCTGTGGGTATTCAGGTAAGGCGTGGCCCAAAATCTTATCATTTTTCAACACAGCCCAATGTTTTTTAATAATCCTTTTTATTTCATAATGCTGTCGTGAGTAGGTGGTAATTAAAGAAAATTCATGAGTGTTATTATTATTAACAGTTCTACCCCTTCCTTTGAACATGACAGCCCTGTCCATACTGGACACATCTTCAATGACTTTGTCTAAATCTACACTGGAATAACCCCTTTCCAAAAATTTAATTTTAAGGTCAGAGGCCTGTGTTAAAAAGTCTTCCTTAAGAGTACAGTTACGCCTCAAACGGACAAACTGGCTTTTAGGAACAGATTTCATCCAAGACGAATGATGGCAACTTCCCTGTCCGATATACCCGTTTCGGTCGGTTTCTTTAAAAAAGGTAGTAGTTTTAATGCTATGGTTAACAATCTGAATATTTCAATCCAGAAAGTGAATAGCAATTGTAAGCTTATGCCTAAGGTGTTGGCATTAAGTTGTTGCATAAAATCAATCAGTGACGTCTCGTCACTGTTCCATAGGAGGAGGATGTCGTCTATAAATCTGCCCCAAAACACCAATCTGGTCTTCTGTCAGAATAGACGACATCTGCATCCCATTTAGCCATGAATAAATTAGCCATGCTAGGTGCAAATTTAGTGAGACGAGACGTCAGTGATTGATTTTATGCAACAACTTAATGCCAACCCACAGGTGATCTTCAGAGGGGTACCACCCCTTAAACTGCAGGTTGCTCCTAATGTTTTAGATGCACCAAATAGGGTATCATTCTTTCACAAATCGAAAGGTTTTTTTCCTTGTCGTAAATGCAAGGTATGCCAGGTTAATAATAATAAAGATAGAAAAATTAGTCAGTTCAAGTCCCATACCACTGCAAGGGTTTATAATATAGATACCTTTATAACATGTAAATCCAAAAACGTAGTATATTTTTTAACCTGTCCATGCGGTCTACAGTATGTAGGCCGCACCATGAGAGCCATGAATGTGCGTGTCAAGGAACATCTAGCTAACATAAAAAAAGGGTTCCCCAAACACACAGTGTCACGCCATTACTTGGAGCACCATAATAAAAATCCAGCTGGGACAACCATTACCGCCATAGATCGATTCACTCCCCATTGGAGGGGAAGTTACATGAAGAGAGAGATCTCGCAGATGGAAACCCGCTGGATTTTTAATTTGAAGTGTTATAGCCCTTTTGGGTTGAATGTGGAGTGGGATGTTAATAGCTTTATTAAAACAGTTAACTTTATACCCATCCGCATTTGATACCTAATTCTTTGGTTTTTATTACACCAATCTCACCTCTTTGAACCTCTATCCAAGTTGCTCTTTTCAGTCATATATATTTATTGAGTAATGGTATCTATTTGTTTTTTAACATTTTTAGGATTTATAATATTATTTCCATATTGTTTTTATATTATATGCATTGCTCCTTGGGAATTGTTTCCTCCATAATGCCCCTATTAGCATTTTTATGTTATTATTTGTTTTTTCCTTGTCAAAAAGGTTTTTATTAGTTGAGCATAAACGTTTAATACAATTAGGTACAATAAGTACTAATAATATAATATGACAGAAATGATAAATGGTACAACTCATTGGCTTATTAATTAATTACAACCAGGTAATCAATACAATATCTTCCATTTAACATTTGATTACTGTCTGACCAAGGGAATGAAGGAGATTTTATGTTAAAATAAATTGTCTTATTTGTTGGACCAGAGCTTTGGAGATATTGTTTTATTAAATCATTACATAGGTAAAATATAGTAAAAATGAGTTTAAGATGTAAGAAAGAGGAAAGGAAAGAATAGTAGGAAAGATAGAAATAGAAGAGAAAGAGTCCACAGGATTGATCCAGGTAACATGGCATTATTTTGTTGATATTAAGAACGCTATATTATTATAATAATGAGGTGAAGAGTTTCCTTAGCTACCACGGTTTAAGAATTGAATTATCAATTATTGGCGATAAATGATACTTAATCCAAGGGTTCCAAGTTTTTTCAAATATAGGAATTTGGTCTCTTGCTATTGCTAGCATTTTGGCATGTGACATGAAAGTGTTTAATCTGTGTTTGGTCTCGGGTATTTCCAAGTTGGCAGACCTCCATGCCTTTGCAATCGTCTGTTTTGCAGCAGTGAGGAGTTGAGTAAAGAGTTTAAATTGATTATGTGTGAGACAATCTGGTTTTAAGTTGAGTAAGACTATGACAGGATCTGGTTGCAATTTTAGTTCAAACATTCTGGAGGCAATTTAAAATATTTTTCCCCAAAACGTTTGTACCGTCAGACAGGACCACCATATATGCATATGAGTGCCTGGATCTGAACAGCCCCGAAAGCATTGAGCTGCTTGGGTTGGCACAAATTTGGCCAACCTGGAGGGTACAAGGTACCAACGAGTTAGAACCTTATGGTTAGTTTCTACCGCCAGAATGTTTGGTGAAGAAGATTTAGTTGCAGTCCAGATTTTAGACCAATCAGCCATATCCAACGATTTTTCCAAGTCCGCCTCCCATTTCCGGGCATAAGGTGGTTTTTTGAGGCCAGGATTCGTTGAAATTTGTGAATATATGGAAGAAATCATACCTCTTGAGTGGGGGTCTTTTAGGCATACTGATTCAAAATGAGTGATTTGGGACATGGAGGTATCTGTGCTTACCAAAGGTGAATAGAAATGTTTAATTTGAAGGTATCTAAATAGTTCGGAGTGTGGTAGCTTATAGGCATCGCAGAGGGTAGGAAAGGTGAGGAAGAATGTGGAAGAAATCAGTTTATTTAGCCGAGTAATGTCTAAAGAAGTCCAGGCTTTGAATGATTTAGGGGAGACCCATGCTGGATAAAAAGCAGGGTTTTTGAGGAAGGATAAAAAAGGGTTATGAGGAGACTGTAATTAGTGTTTAAATTTGAGCTTATCCCATAAGGATAGAAAGTATTTGGTGATAGGATTACGTAGATTCTTCCGATCTTTGGAGTGGAGCCATAATAGATTTGAAATAGAGAGTGGGTCGCATTCTGAAGCTTCTATTATTACCCATAAGGGTATTTCTTGTGTTGCATGGTATTTAGAGAGGCTGGCAATGTGTCCTGCTCTGTAATAGTTTGCAAAGTTCGGAAAGCCAAGGCCTCCCTTGAGTTTTGGCAGGTGTAATGTGTGCAAAGATATGCGGGGTTTGATGGAGTCCCAGATAAAAGTTGTTGATCTTTTTTGTATTATTCTTAAATAGTGAGGAGGGATTGAGATTGGCAAAACTCTAAATAAGTAAAGCAGTTTTGGCAGAATTGTCATTCTTACTGCGTTAATTTTGCCTATCCATGATAATGGAAGATGTGTCCATTGCTGTAGGAGTTTTGTAATCTGTTTCAGGATTGGGGGGTAGTTGGCTGAGAAGAGGTCATGGTGAGAGGCTGTTAAGTGAATTCCTAGATAGGGAATTGACCTTTCAGCCCAAATAAATGGAAGTGCATGTTTTACCGAGTCCAATTCCACTTGCAAAATTATTGAGAATGGGCAGGAGATTGGGTCCAGAAATTTATGGAGATGACAGAAATAGTAAAATGTCATCTGCAAATAAACATAATTTGTGTTGGTATCCAGCGGTTTCTATACCAGTGATAGTCGGGCCTGATCGAATTTGTTGAGCTAAAGGTTCTATTAGAAGGTCAAATAAGAGAGAGGAAAGTGGACATTATTGGCGTATTCCCCTTTCTATATTAAAAGAATTCGATTTGTAACCCGCATATTTGATATATGCTTTGGGTTTGTTGTAAAGTGCTTCAATCCGTGTCAAAAAGTGGGGTCCAAAACCCCATTTTTGTAATGTGTAGCGTAGATAAGGCCATGATACAGAATCAAAGGCCTTTTTATATTGAGTGAAATGAAACAAGAAGGAATATGGCGTGCCTTAGCTATTTGCGCTAATAAAACTGCTCAACGTACATTGTCGCCAGCTTGGCGTGTTGGCATGAAGCCTACTTGGTCACTGTGGATTAGATTGCCTATGACCTTGTTTAGTCTTTTTGCTAAAATTTTTGCTAGAATTTTGATATCTAGATTCAAAAGAGATATTGGACGGTAATTTGTGCAAGAGGTGTCATCAGTGAAAGGTTTGGGGATCATGAAAACTATGGCAGTTAGTGATTCTTGTCTAAAAGATTTTCCCTCTAGTAAAGCATTAAAAGCATCAGCTAACATAGGTGATAGGGTATCTATAAAAGTTCTATAATATAAGGCAGAGTAACCATCCGGGCCTGGTCTCATTTATCTTTAGTTCTTTAATGGTATTAGAGACATCTTCTGGAGAGATGCTTTCTTCTAGTAGATTCTTTTGATTTAGGGAAAGCTCTGGTAATTTTATGCTAGAAAAGAAAGCATCTGCTGAGTTTGAGTCAAAATTGTTAGAAGATGAATATAATGAGGTTAAGTGGGAGTGGAATTTCTGGACAATTTTGATAGGGTTACTTATGTCTTTCGCTAATTTTAATTGAATTGGTTTAAAGGGTTTGTTTATTGAGTTAAGTGTACATGCTAAGTAAGTACCCAGTTTATTGCATTTCATAAAATAGTTGTATTTAGAGTGTTTAAAAGATTTTTCGACTGACTCAGTTAAAAATAAGTCAAATGCAGTACAGGTTTTATCTAATTGAGATTTTGTGATGGGCGATGGATTGTCTTGATGGGCTATAAAGGCATTATTAAACTCAGATTCTAATTTACGAGCAAGGGTTTTTCGTTCACGTTTGAATAAAGTAAATTGTTTCTGAATTATATTACTTAACACAGGTTCATGTGCTTCCCAAAGTGTTAATGTAGTTATTTCTGGGCTGGTATTAAATGATATATATTCTTTTAGGGCTTGTTCGATGATTTGACGGTGGTTTGAGTGTTTGAGCATAATATCTGGGAGATACCATGTGGGGTCATGGCCTTTGGGTATAGTAGAATTAATTGAAGTGAGTACTGGGTTATGGTCAGACCATGGGATAGGAATTATGTCAGCTGTAAGTATTTCTGGAATCATGCCAATTGTTAGGAATATATGATCAATCCGTGTTGAAGTTTGATGGGGATGAGAGTAATATGTGTATCTACGTTTTGTGGGATTACACTCTCTTCATGTGTCTACTAAGTTATATTTGGATAACAATTGGGAAAAAGAAATTTTGAATGTTTTATTGGATGGAGTGTAAGGGGATTTATCCAGAAATGGAAGGAGGACCTGATTGGAGTCTCCACACAAAATAACTGTTCCTATTTTATGATCATTCACAACTTGTAGTAAGTGTGATAAGAACGGGTTTGGTTTTTTGTTAGGCGCATAGTATGAGATGACGGTAACTGGTCATTATTTCTCCTGTAAGAATTATGTAGTGTCCTTCTGGGTCATTAATTTGAGATTGGAGAATAAATGGAGTAGAACGATGAAAGGCTATGAGGGTACCTCTTTGTTTAGAGGTAGCTGAGACTGTAAAAATTTGTGGTTAAAAATGGGACATTAATTTAGGAGTAGAATTTTCTGTGAAGTGTTTCTTGTAAACAAACTATGTGAGCCTTTCGGGCATGAAATGTACGAAAAGCCTTGGTTCGTCTCTGGGGTATATTAATTCCCTGAACATTCAGGGATAGAATGTTTAGTGGTGCCATGGTAACCGAATGGAGAAGTGAGACTTACCAAATAGCGTGTTGTTCCGGTTAAATGGGTCAATCCACGTGGACTTGAAGAGTGAGAAGAGGAGGAAAAAATAAATAAATGCTGTGGTGAGAAAGAGAAAGAAAACAGAAGCGGTTAAAGAATATCTTATATAAGATATTATAAAGAAATGTACAGAGACTTCCCGTGAGAAGGGATAGAGATCCCCCTCAGGGAAAAAAGTGCAACCGTCAGACTTCCACATATTATAAGTGGAAGAATGAGGGAGGCAGAATAGGGCACACGGATCTCCCGTACCTGGGAGAAGAGCCTTCCAATGAGAACATGACCAAGATGTTATTAACAATACACCACACAATCTAGGATAAATTTTGGAAACGGGATCCAACAAAATTAAGGAGGGGAAAACCGGGGAAGTGGGAAATTTTATGTTACTAAGAATTTTCAAGATCCCATGGTAAAGTGTGTATCAGGCTGTAATAATGAAGAAGGGAACTGGAGGACAGAATAGGATTAACGGGTCCCTAAACTAGTAATAAGGGTAAAACAATAGGTCAACCTGAAGGGTTTGGAGTGAAAAACTCCTATGATATTAACAGCATATTAGAATTCCTAATATTAAACTAAAAACCAACTAGAGACTCAAGATTGAGAACTATAATAAGTAAATCAATTAAATTTTGTGGTCAGACTAAAAATTAGAAATACTTTTAGACCATCTGTAAGTATCTTTTGAGGAGGATTAAAGTATTTTAAATTTTCTACACTATATGTGCAATGGTCTATATACTAATTTTAGAATATTGACCGTAGTTTTAGAGCAAAAAAAAATAAAAATAAAAATACATTTAAAGATAGTTATCTTCAGCTGTGACTAAAAAGATAAATGAGAATTATAAATCATGCGGTAATTAAATAAAGGAAATGTAAAATAGAGTTTTTATATTAGTAGATTATTAGTTTTAAGGCAAGAGTGCACGGTGCATCTGTGATGAAAGCTATTATCAGGATGAAAAATGAACAGTAAGCTCTGCTTAAATTACTTCCTTCAGTCCATAGAATCATCTCTTTTCTGAGGGGGAGATGCAAAGCGACCTCTCTTATGGGATGGATGGTTTCCATTTCTCAAGGTGGATTGAGAGGAGTTGCCTGCGGATGATAAGGATGGTGATCTTCTATGTGTTGAAGTAATACGTGGTGAGGAATCCATTAGGTGCAAGTCTATGAGCATTTGTTGAAGTCCTTCATTAGATCTACAGATGTATTTCATTCCATTGTAAGCAAAGCGTACAGAGAATGGGAAGCCCCATTGATAAATGATGCTCTGACGTTGCAATTCCATGAGGAGGGGTTTCATTGCTCGCCTTTTTGATATAGTGACCTGGGATAAATCAGCGAATAGTTAGTAGTTGTTACCTTGAAAATGTAGGTCTTTTTTATCTCTGGCTGATGATAAGAGCTGTTCCTTTGTGCGATAATAGTGAAATTTCACTATTATATCACGTGGCGGACCGTCCAATTTTTTTGCTGTAAAGGGCTCAGTGTATTCTGTCAAACTCCAATCTTTCAATTGGGATATCTGGTTGCAGTTCATGACATAGAGCCATTATGGTGGATTGTAGGTCAATGATCGATTCAGGAATTCCCCTGATGCGTAGTTTGGACCTTCTGGCTCTATTCTCCTTGTCTTCCAATTTAGTTTGGAGCATTAGGTTTTCCTCTCTGAGATTTTCCATAGCAGTGTTATGTTCTTGTGTGGCATTTTCCAAACCATCCATTTTAAGTTCTAGTGCAGCTGTGCGGTTGCCTAATTCTCTTATTTCTCTAGTAAGGTTGGTTGTAATTTGCTCAGAGGTTTGTTGTAGGGCTTTATGCAACATATGTTCAAATTGTTTAAGTATAGCTGGAGCTATTTGTAAATTCTATGAGGTATCTTGTGAGGTGAAAAGTTCACTTTCTGAATCAGCTGGGGAGTCAGGCTGTGTCATTTTGTACTTGTCAGGCTGTGTCATTTTGTGCCTGTGAGAGCGCACTGAGGCAGTGTATGAAGAGGGGGGTGGTGCCATTTTAACAGCTGCTTTCCCCTGTGAGGTAAGGGGATTCTTTAACTTAGAACGGCCGCCTCCCAGAACCATATTTTCCCACAAAAACGGACCCCCAAGTTCCCGGGTAGATACTGAAGCCCGTGGTTATTTCTAATACTTGTGGGTTTTAGTTTGACAGCGGCTCTTCTCCCATATGGAACGGAGCTCTAACTGTGCATGTCCACACCGCTAGACTCCGCCTCCAGGCTTTCCTATTATTTGTTTTTTAATGCAATACATTGTATTCATTCAGGATTAATTCCTTTCTCTGGTGCCTAGTTTCTTTGTTAATCTTTGTTCTGGGGTGTTGGACCGTATTGCGCTCCACCACTGCTGTCTTACACCAGAGTGACTTCCTGGTTGCGTCGTTGGAATGCAGATATAGTTTCGGCTGCGTTCCGGCACTGCATGTCTCGTGCTAGACGTGATGACGCACTCGAGTTGCTCACGTGGACCGCTGCGGTCTCCGCGAGCCAATAGCAGGGTCCTTGTAGGTGTGCATGCGCTGTTACATCAATGACAGGTGTGCATGCGCTGTGAAACTGATGGCATCTCGAGGTCCCTGTTGACACAGAATGATGTGAGGGGTATCACCCCCACGTCATTCACTATTAGATGACAAATGAACTAACACCATGAGGTATGCAAGTGCTAAGCTTGTTACATGTATAATGATTCATTACATTCAGCTGTTTGTCGGTGATTATCCTCACCCTACTTAGACTTAATTGTTTTTTTTGTGTGTGTATATATATGGCGTGTTGGTGTCTGCAAAACCACGCCTCTGAAGACATCCGTTTGCGATGAAACATGTCAGGCAGGTTGACACCAGCATGCTGAACACTGCAGCTTATTGCTTTCCTTTGATGCATGGATTCCTGATTTTTAAGTGTAAGTTACTACAATAAATCTGTTTAATTGCTATTACGGGCTTCACTTTTGGTCGCTTATGCATTGCTGATCGGTTTACTGAGAGCCTGCATTTTTGATGTGAATCCCTGGAGAAGTTGTATTGGGTGTGATTGTTATCTGGATACTACTGTTCCAAGCCTTGAGGATGTATGGTGGAGGCTGATATGCTGGATGAGCCATGGATTAAATACACACCTAGCTTTCTTTGCCTTCTGGTAAGCAGATTACTTTACCACGTGGTGTTGAGTGCTTCTACATCTATGCACTCTAATTGGTGACTGGAATATTCCTCCCTTTACCTCGGACTCACTAACTTAACATCATGTATTTTAGCGCTGCTTTCACAGACTTTTATGGATTGAAAATTGGCTACAAGGATGAGTTCAAAGGGTGGTGATAAATGGGGATTACTCAGAATTGTCAGTGGTGGGTAGTGGGGTCCCCCAGGGTTCAGAGCTGGGACCTATCCTATTTAATTTGTTCATAAACAACCTGGAGGATGGGGTAAACAGTTCAAGCTCTGTATTTGCGGATGATACTAAGCTAAGCAAGGCAATAATTTCTCAGCAGGATGTGGAAACCTTGCAAAAAGATCTGAACAAATTAATGGGGTGACCAACTACATGGCAAATGAGGTTTAATGTAGAAAAATGTAAAAAGATGTATATGGGTGGCAAAAATATGAATGCAATCTATACAGTGGGGGGGGTGAGAAGCTCTGGTGGAATCTAGGATGGAAAAGGACCTGGGGGTCCTAGTAGATGATAGGCTCAGCAATGACATACAATGCCAAGCATTAAAAAGGGGATCAACTCCAGAGATAAAATGATAATTCTCCTGCTCTACAAGACTCTGGTCCGGCCGCACCTAGAGTATGCTGCCCAGTTCTGGGCACCAGTCCTCAGGAAGGATGTACTGGAAATGGAGCAAGTAGAAAGAAGGGCAACTAAGCTAAAAAAGGGTCTGGAGGATATTAGTTATGAGGAAAGGTTGCAAACACTGAACTTATTTTCTCTGGAGAAGAGACGCTTGAGAGGGGATATGATTTCAATTTATAAATACCGTACTGGTGACCCCACAATAGGGATAAAACTTTTTTGCGGAAGGGAGTTTAACAAGACACGTGGCCACTCATTAAAATTAAAAGAAAAGAGGTTTAACCTTAAACTATGTAGAGGGTTCTTTACTGTAAGAGCGGCAAGGATGTGGAATTCCCTTCCACGTGTGGTGGTCTCAGTAAGGAGCATCGATAGTTTCAAAAAACTATTAGATAAGCACCTGAACAACCGCAACATACAGTGATATACAATGTAATACTCATATAATCACACACATAGGTTGGACTTGATAGACTTGTGTCTTTTTTCAACCTCACCTACTATGTAACTCTGTAACAGAAGGCGGGTTGGATTGTTTCCATAGTGCAAGGATGCACACCTGGGCAGCGTTCATCATGTGAATCAGAACAGAACCCTTATACTTATCAATATGGTATTGTGGTAGAGCAGGAAATATGTGGGGGTCCTAGGCACAGCGTGCTCAGTGAACTATTGGACGATAATATAAACTTGGAACTAAAAACCAGCAAGCTTAGGGCAGGACCAGAAGATATGGAGTCTATTCCCGGTATTATGTTCACTTCTTCAGCATGCAGCAAAGGTATTGGGAAAATGGATGAAGCATCTGGGGCATCCAAAAGAATGTGTTATGATCGTATACCCAGGCTCCTGATATTTATTACAGATTGATGACAGGGATAAGATCCGTTTTTTTCTCATTTAGAGTAAATGTGAGGTCAAGATCTCTTTCCCAGTGTGGCAAGTAAGGTATGGTAGATGTAATGTCTTCTCTTTGGGGCAGTTTATAGGAGAGGTACAGAGTATATCTAGTAGGCCTCTTCTCTTTAAGGGGCATTCCCACTCAAAAAGTGTTAAGGGCTATTCAAAATGAGATGCTGGAGAGAGCAAGGACAAAAAATGTAGAAGCTGTCTCAGTCTCGAGGGGCCCAGGGAAGCCAGGTTTAGGATAAGTGTTGTGTAGAGGGAGAACAAACTTCTTGGTTTTCTCAGGGCAGCGCAAATCCTTTTTTGGGTCCTGAAATCTGGAAACTTTGTAGATACTTGGGTGGAAGGGGGGGGGGGGTGAGGGCTCCAAACTTAAGTCCATAAGACCAGCTCCTACTGATTGTGGAGCTTTGCACAATCCCTTTTAGTTTAGGGGTGACTGTGGTTAAGGGCTTTACCCTATCCGGCAGTCTGGTGGCTGCAAGGGAGCAGCCAGAGGTACATGTGTGCACAGAAAGTTTGAAATGTGTGGAGGAGAAAAGGACCTAATTCTGCAGTGCAGGCCAGAGCAACGGCACTGTAAGAGCAAGCCAGGAGGCTGAGTTTATGCTTTGTGGATTGCTGAATAACCCCTGTGTTAGACACCCATGTGTTTTCTTAGCTTTCTTTTAATAAAAGTGGGTAAGGAAAGCCATAAAAAGAAGAACAGGTGATTGGTTGAATCCTTGGAAGTGCTACCTTGAGCTAATCTTCCCAATATATGTATTTATGTATAGACAAATTTACATCTTAGAACTAAAAGTCATATCCCACCACCTACTACATATCCCACAGTTGAAATGTACATTAAAAAGGTAGAGGCCGATATTAAAAGTTTTTTTAAAGATGATGCAAGGGTAGATCATATCCCTAACAATTTGACAAAAAAAGGAATCCCTCGCCCTATCCTCTTTGTCAGTTAGGTGCGATATTACTTTCAAATCTGTCGACAAGGGGGGCTCTATAGTGAAGGATACCTCTAAATATGAAGAGGAAATTACCAGACAGTTGTTTGATAGGGATACGTATCTGCCTTTGCATTATTATCCTACTAGAAAAACAAAAAGATGGGTCAGGGAATTCTGAACTAATAAGAGTGTCGGTTAGGCTGTTAGTGTATAATTATCTGACACTTAGTACATAGATTGTGCTGCGCCTAATAGAAAACACTTTACCTAGTGCATATTTGTTAGGAAAAATGTATACTTAACAAAAAAGGCAGGTTCCTCTGAATCAGGATAAGCATATAAAAAACGTAAGGAAGAGAGGGACAGCGGAAAGAGACCGGAGGGTCTGGAGAAAGGATTCTTCTACGATGAACACACAGGTAGTAGGAAGGTTCAAATAGAATTCTTTATATATAAACAATTCCACCCACAATGTAAACAATGTATCAATAACCACCACCAATGTATAAAAATCGTAACAAAGTATACCAATTAGAGACACACACCACGCATACCCCCCTCATGCATTCAAACTCCCTTATTTAGCCGGCTACCAATTGAGATCACAAATTCGAATAGTCCATTATATAGCAGCTGAAGAAAGCGTAAAGTGCTGGAAAGGTTTGAATTTTAACCTCAACTTAAGGTAGCAGTCTCTATTAAACAAATAGTTAGTATCTGTCCAGCCAATCTAAGGTGAAAATAGGCGGGATACACTGATGTGAGGAACAGCTGAAAATGTATTCAAAATTGATCCTTGGAAATTGAATAGACACTTTCTCTAAGTTGCAGCAGGATAGGAGATCTGGAAAGTCTCTAAATGGCACCAAAATTAATCTCATCAAGTAAAACAGTCTAGTTGGGGTAGACACGTACCTTCACTCCACTCGTGCAGGGGGCTGTCAGTACGTATTATAATGAGCTTACCTCGTTTGCTGACTAGAGGAGATAGTAAATTGTACAGATATCTGTCATGGTTATGCAATAGAGTTTGTCTGTCAGCTTACCTGTCTCCATGTGTTCATCTCTAGAGACCAGCTGACCCTCACCTGACTGCTTTTGTAAACTCTCCTCTAGCATGGCTCCACCCCAGCTCCTGTCAGGGAACCCTATATTAACCTGTGTACTGCAAGCCAGCAGTGCTGATCAACCATTGTGTGTTAGCTTTCGTGTGTACTTGCTGTGTTTCCTACGTCTGATTCCAGTTACCGACTTCGGCCTGTTCTTAACTATTCCTGTCTGCTCGTGACCCTGACCTTTGGCGTGTCCCCGGCCATCCCTGTTTGCCTGTGACCCTGAACCTTGGCGTGAACTCTGTTGTCCTTGTCTGCTTGTGGCCCCGACCTGGGCTTGTCCCTTACTTTCCTTGTTGTTCCAGCCTGCTGCCTCCTTCCTCTTCTCCTGCAGTCTACCGTGAGCTGTGAGACCCTGGGGGCCGCGGCCTGGAGCCAGACTGCAGCGCAGTCCATCCTCACCACTAGAGGCTCTGGTGAACACCTGCTAGCTCTTAGACTCCGCGCCCTGGGGAATCTATGCTCTAGCTCCCAGTGGGATCTGTGTCAGTGATCCAGTAGACCTGCTTCCTGAACCTCCCAGGGTTCAATCCGCAGCAGTCAGTCCTAGGGTCCACTACTTAGCGGTGCACTTCTGACTCCTACAGAGTGCATCTGTCACCTAGCCTCAAGGTGACCTGACAATATCACCTGTAGTGGGGCATCCCAGAAAGTTCCAAAGAAGGGGATGGTTCCGTCTGTTGTTCCCATACAGTAGTGCATTACAAAGCTGAAGGGGTCCAGCCAGAGCGGATAACAGTCTTCACTGAGCCCAGCACACACTGCTCTATTCACGCTTTCCGCAGACACGCCAGGCACTTCAGCTGTACGGCGCTGGCAGCGGAGCCTGTGTGATTAGGCTCAGGGTGGAAGCTTGTCATTCAGCGGCCGTATACTACTCTCCAGATATGTGCAGGACTTTGGTAATCAGTGCCAGTCTCCTAAGTCTGTAATATGTTTGAGTCCCAAGGGTCCACAGTGTTCCAGAAAGTACATCTATTCACCGGGCAGTAAAGAGGGAGGAGAGGGGGGAGTTCTTTAAGATGGTTCCGTGGTGGGTGCTGTGAATGTAGGGGCGTCTAGCTGAGGCGTTTCAATCAACAAGCGATTTTCATCAGAGCTCAGATGAAAATGATGATGACAAAAATTAACAAGCAGAGGCTTGTTAATGGATGCACATATATATATATATATCTGTGAAACTTGTATGTTATTCAGATGATGTTCTAGCCTGAAGAAGGGCATTTTGTACTTTACCCAGAACTATTTCTATGCTATTTGGAACATAACGTAACTATTGTCTTTTTTGGACTCCTTATACATTTTAAAGTGCAGCATTCCCTGTTTGGATTTCTCTGTATGTGACCAGTAGGATGGTCTGATTGCTTTGCACTAAATCTGAAACCGTTGTGCTGTTCACCGCACCTGCCTTGAAAATATATATATATATATATATATAGATATAGATATATAGATATATCTATATCTATATATATTATGTACAATGGCTTCTTCAACAGATTGACCCAAAATTACCTTAGTACCATCACCTCTACTGTTTATAATTTGACCAGTTTGAGTTTATACAAAGTCTTAAACTCCATCCAAATGCATGTTTCTTTTTACTTTTCTAATATCTCTTATTAATAGTAAATGCCATGTAATCTGAGAAAACATAATTTTTTAATGTACACATTTTTGCAATTTCAGGAATAATGATAGATCTTATATGTCATTTTAGAAACAGGGATGAAAAAATCATGTGCCATTTAGGATTAATACAAGTGCATGACATCTAGAATTCACTTCTGATACAGGTGCAGATTTTATATGTCAATAATTACACATTTCCATCTAAAATATTATTTGCATGTAAAACTGAGCTAAAGCTAACATTGCTGGAATGCTTCTTGCACTGCATTGGATACATCCTTGGCAGTATTGAATTTTTACCTATTAAGAAAGTAATATAAAAAGATTGCTATATCTTTTATTCCCTCAGGCAATAGCAATCCAACATTTACATCACATATTGAATTAAATGGCAATATGGATTGTCTAGGTAAAACATAGAACACTTATTCTCATTAATAACTTTGTTGCATCACACTAAATTGAATCTATGTTGTTTTTTCTTCTATATATGATTTCGCATAGATATGCAGACTGGCATCAAGGGGTAAGCCTGCACAAATAAAACATATGACAATATGGAGTGTCTAGCACAATTACATAGCAAACACACTGAATGTTGCTGCATTCTGTCATAAAATGTTCTCATGATTGATTTCCTTTAGATATAGTAATCGCTGTGTTTGTTCAGTGCTCACATTGACAAAACAGATGTATCTATAAATAACTCACAATCAAGATTGATCTGTTTAATAATGGACGTTCTTTTCATGTGCAAATGGTTGAAAATTATATTTATGTTTTATTTTTTTTTTACCAAGAAAGCATGCATGGTTTTGTGCACTTCCAAGGTTTATTCCAGTGACAACACGATGCCTGTGACATTACAACATCCATTCTCATTAACCTAATGACAGGTTTCAGATTTAGACCTTTCTGTAATAAAACTGAAGCATTAGGGAAACGTAAAACTCACAGCAGCTATTTTATTGGTACATTTCATTGAATTTGTGTCCACTTCAATCAGTGTAATAATTTACATGGTCATACCATTTTGCCTGCAGGCTCTTCCTGTGGAAAAAGATTTTATATGCAGACAGTAATAAAGACATATTGATTTTTTTAGGCTAGAAAGTAATTTCTATATTTTGGGTCATGTTCAAAACCTAGCTGTCCATTTAAAATGTTGTTTTTTTTTTTTTTTTTTGTTCCTATTAGCAGAATCATTTTATGGATAATAAGCAGCTTCTAATATGTTTTGATTCAATTAAAGCAATATTGCTGGATCTTGGTATGAACAACATGAGAATGAATGTCGGGCTACCATTTACTATACAGTATCTCACAAAAGTGAGTACACCCCTCACATTTTTGTAAATATTTTATTATATCTTTTCATGTGACGACAATGAAAAAAGGACACTTTGCTACAATGTAAAGTAGTGAGTGTACAGCTTGTATAACAGTGTAAATTTGCTGTACCCCCAAAATAACTCAATACACAGCCTTTAATGTCTAAACCACTGGCAACAAAAGTGAGTACACCCCTAAGTGAAAATGTCCAATTTGGGCCCAAAGTGTCAATATTTTGTGTGGCCACCATTATTTTCCAGCACTGCCTTAACCCTCTTGGGCATGGAGTTCACCAGAGCTTCACAGGTTGCCACTTTTTCATTCCTCCATGATGACATCACGGAGCTGGTGGATGTTAGAAACCTTGCACTCCTCCACCCTCCGTTTGAAGATGCCCCACAGATGCTCAATAGCGTTTAGGTCTGGAGACATGCTTGGCCAGTCCATCACCTTTACCCATTATCATGTCATGTTGGAATACTGCCCTGTGGCCCAGTCTCGGCTTCAGTATGTCATAGTACATGTTGGCATTCATGGTTTCTTTAATGAACTGTAGCTCTCGAGTGCAGACAGCACTCATGCAGCCCCAAACCACGACACTCCCATCACCATGCTTGACTGTAGGCAAGACACGCTTGTCTTTGTACTCCCCCCCTTTGGTTGCCACCACACACACTTGAGACCATCTGAACCAAATAAGTTTATCTTAGTCTCATCAGACCACAGGACATGGTTCCAGTAATCAATGTCCTTAGTCTGCTTGTCTTCAGCAAACTGTTTGTGGGCTTTCTTGTGCATCATCTTTAGAAGAGGTTTCCTTCTGGGATGACAGCCATGCAGACCAATGTAATGCAGTGTGCTGTGTATGGTCTGAGCATTGGCAGGCTGATCCCCCACCCTTTCAACCTCTGCAGCAATGCTGGCAGCACTCATACGTCTATTTCCCAAAGACAACCTCTGGATATGACTTTGAGCACGTGCACTCAACTTTGGTAGACAATGACGAGGCCTGTTCTGAGTGGAACCTGTCCTGTTAAACCACTGTATGGTCTTGGCCACTGTGCTGCAGCTCAGTTTCAGGGTCTTGGCAATCTTCTTATAGATTAGGCCATCTTTATGTAATGGCCTAAGTAATGTTATGCTATGCATGTACCGATACTTATTGTAGTTTGAAAAAGCAATGGAACAGAGGTATAAATATTGGCCTGATGACAAATGGTGTTCATAAACAAAGGTTTCTATATTAACTGAACGCTAAGGAACCAACAAAGTACTTACTATTCCTTAAAAGGTGGCAGAAATGGATAGGTGTGGGGGCAGACACCAAGTTTGTACAGACTGAGCAACTACACAAGGGTCACCGGGGATTTAGGGGTCAATTCATATTAGATGTGGGTAAGGCAGATGCTGGGACTCCTTGCACCAAGTAGGTAGCAGGTATGGATATTGCTCACTTCTAGAAAAGTGGGAGGCATTCTTTATAATACCATATTCATCCCCTCTAATCTCTTACACTGAGGCCCTTTGATGAATATGTCCACCGCTAGGCGGGTAAGGTGTACCTTCTTGATGTTTTTCCAGCCTAAATGTTGAAACTATTGAGTTGTAAGAATAACATTTTTCTAAATACCCTACATACAGTAATACCAGTGTAAAGTGTTCACAATTCCCTAGGATAGCAAGCACATTTTGAGCATTTCCTATTGTGCACAATGGATGCTTCAAAGACTAGTAAATACAGAGACAGATATACATAATGTACTTGATAAGAAATATTTCTAATAGTGAAAAATGTTCTGCCCTGATCTGCAGTCAGTCTGCCAGACCAGAGAAACATGCTAAACTCTAGGCAGATATAAAAGATTTTATATAATTTTTATATATATATATATATATCATTAGTTGTATCTTGTATACAAGCAGTGTGAGAGCCTGATTTATACTGGGTATTAGCTGCTTGCAATCTTGCAGCGCTCTTACTGGGAGAGGGAGAAATGGCACAGAGACATTAAGCTGTGTTGCAGTACTTGTCTACTAACGTGACAGAATGATGAGCCTTTCCACCACAAACCCAACCTTCTAGCTAGATCTACCCCGCACTTCATTAGACTTCTCCATACATGCCCATCTCTCCAAGGTAATTGACTATGGCCTATTTCTTTGCAATTAAGTAGGGCAAAACTACTAATCCACCCAGGCCGGTTAACCCAAATATTGCCCTCTAGCCGAGTACCTTATGAACTATTGCAGAACTAGACTGGATTTACTTTGTTAAGGTTTATGCATTGTCAATTGACTTGGCTATACTATCGTATTGTATTACCTATTGTCATTGTCACTATACAATCCCTGTTCAATCTATTTGTACAATACGTTATTTTACTTGATTTCATAAATAGAACACTTGTGAAAAAAAAAATATATATATGATGAGCCTTTTAGTATGCTCCTTCTCCCTTTTTTGTCCAATCACAGGATGGGGGAACAAGACTTGTAAGTGCTATTTAACTGCAGTAGAGAAAAATAAGGTCCTTATCCCTGCCAGACAGGGCTATAGTGGGTGGCAGAGTTATCTAAAGTCTATTTACTGGATGAACAGAAATACAAATCCTTTGGCAGGTAAAACTGCTCCTATATACTGTGAAGGGGTCATGAAGAGGCCCCCTTGTGGTTTGTAAGCTAATACACAAACTGCGCCTTTAAAAGTTATCATTGTTGCTGATTTAAGCAAAAATATGTGTTATATAAATGGGTTTTGTGTTGAAAACGAAACCAGACATAGGAAGTTACATATGTGTCATGAGATGTCTGCATTTAAATCTGACATAATAATAATGTGACATGATGGGTTTGCTTAGATAAAGAGTTAATGACTGTGATTGGTTGATTGTAAAGGAAATGTGTCATTTGAATATGTACCCCTTATTGGTGGAAGGTGGCCAGTAATGCCCATGTTTTATACATGCTTAATGTCATGTTGTGGATAATAAAAAGAGGAACAATGTATTGTAGAGCAACTTGTCTTGTGTCAATCATTGGGTCCCCTATATATATAGAGAGAGAAAGAGAGAGAGAGAGAGAAATATTTGGATATGAGGCAACGGAATCGGCCGATGAAAGGTAAGTATAATTAGATAATAAGATGATAGTCAGGACTTGAGTTTAAGGGTGAAAATGCACCTTTCAGTGGTGTCAGAATTTTAAGTACTCAGGAGATTGATTCTTATATTGAAAGGAGAATGTTTTTTTTTCTTGGGTATTTTTTGTTGAGGGGGTGCAGGCCGCTTGGTGACAGAATTAGTTAACTCCTAAATTGCACTTGGTTGTCCACCCTTATAGAACAAACGCCTCAGGTCAAGTACTTGGAAAGTATTTTGAAGTTTATGCAAATTAATATTAGTTCACAGGTAACATAACTTATGATTGCTGGTTGGTATTGCTAGATTACTTACATGGTTTTTATTTTGGTAGCAGCTTGAGGTTTCTATAATGTTATGCCCAGGTTGGCTTTAAGCATTCTGGGAATGCTGTGAAAAAGTGTACACGCCCATTGGAAGCTTGGTGCTCGTGGTAATAAAGGTGCTCGAGCAGGTAGGTAGAAGTTTTAGTCAGAAATAGGAACAAAGTAACTTAGGAATCTCCCTTGCTTATATCCAAGTATTGTGAGAGTGGTAAGTGCTTTTGTATGTATGTTCATATAATCTCCTAAGTTTTTAAAGAATGAAAGAAGGTAGTTCAAATTTGTGTATGTCATTGCTGAAGTGTTAAAAAGACTGAAAAAATCAAGTATAATGTTATTGTTGTTATGCATATGGGACAAAAGGTATTTTGGTTATGCGATAGAAATAAAATTGATTCTACCAGTCAAGGTTACAGTGCAATGTTATATGAGGTATATGAAGTCTCCCCCTAATATTTGTTTATAAGTGCTTAAATTGCTTGCAAGAAGTATAATTGTTTAAATACATGTTTTGATGACTCTTTGAAGGTAAAAAGAACAGTATTTTGAAGGTGTGCTGGCGGGTTGTGTAAGGAGAAGGAGTGTTTTGAGAACACCCTACTTTGTGATAAGGATAAAGTAAATGAGTTTAAGGGTGTTTTTAATGAAAACATTCTACATTGTTGAGGGTAAGGCAAGTTAAGTTTTGAAGGGGAAGAGTAAGAAAGGAGTTATTTATTAATGAAAGTTAAATTAAATTGGAAAAAAAATAAAGAGCAGCCAAGAAAACTCAGAGTATTAAGGTCTTGGGATTGCAGTGGAAAAGTTAATAGAACTTACCACTCGTGGGGCCAGGTAAAGCTCATATCTAGAAGCTTAGGGACACTGTGTCTGCAGTTAACCACTTTCCGACCGGCGCATGCTGATGTACGTCGGCAGAATGGCACGGCTGGGCAAATGGGCGTACCTGTAATGCCCTGTACACACGATAGGTGTGACAGACTCACCCGGGACAGAGGCTTTTGGAGGGGACTGAATGTGAGCCTCTTGCCTACAGATTATGGGCCCTGGCATTTGGGGTACCCTTGAGGTGTTGTTACTTTGGCTTCGGGTCCTTGTCCCCAGGACACACAGACTCTGGGGACCCTGTATTTGCCATATTAGCAATAGTGACTGAGTCATACTGTTGGGACACATACTGTGAAGAGATGCTAATATCAACTCCACTCACCTGTCTGATGTCTGCTATAATTTGTTTAATGTAAATGAGTCTAGACTGGCTTACCACAGCTTCTGATGCCCCATACACACGGTCGGACTTTGTTCGGACATTCCAACAACGAAATCCATGGATTTTTTCCGATGGATGTTGGCTCAAACTTGTCTTGCATACACACGGTCACACAAAGTTGTTGGAAAATCCGATCGTTCTAAACGCGGTGACGTAAAACACGTACGTCGGGACTATAAACGGGGCAGTGGCCAATAGCTTTCATCTCTTTATTTATTCTGAGCATGCGTGGCACTTTGTCCATCGGATTTGTGTACACATGATCGGAATTTCCGACAACGGATTTTGTTGTTGGAAAATTTTATATCCTGCTCTCAAACTTTGTGTGTCGGAAAATCCGGTGGAAAATGTGTGATGGAGCCTACACACGGTCAGAATTTCCGACAACAAGGTCCTATCACACATTTTCCATCTGAAAATCTGACCGTGTGTACAGGGCATAAGAGTATTCCACACATTGTTGTTTGTTCTAGTTAACTCTGTGTTGATGTTTATGGTAATGAGCTAGGAGATGTAGTCACCTAGTCTGAGTAAATGATTTAGTAAACTAGCTCATGTTAATTAGGTTACAGTTGTATTGTTATAATAATATGAGCAGGAGGGGGGACCTCCTCTAACAGCATATAAAGTCTTGTAATTTTGATTATAAATAAAACAGTCCATGTTAGCAGTGAAACAAGTGTCGCCTTGTTTTGTGCTTATGAGCGGTTGGAATATCTGATATCTGTAGCCAGACTGGGAGGAAGTGGTATATGACGGAAGCACTCAAGTGGAGTGTGGGACGTTCCATGACAATAGGATTTTCCGATGGAAAATGTGTGATAGGACCCTGTTGTCGGAAATTCCGACCATGCGTAGGCTCCATCACACATTTTTCATAGGAATTTCCGACACACAAAGTTTGAGAGCTTGCTATAAAATTTTCCGACAACAAAATCCGTTGTCGGAAATTCCGATCGTGTGTACACAAATCCGACACACAAAGTGCCACGCACGCTCAGAATAAATTAAGAGACTAAAACTATTGGCTACTGCCCCGTTTACAGTCCCGACGTACGTGTTTTACGTCACCGCGTTCAGAACAATCGGATTTTGTGACAACTTTGTGTGACCGTGTGTATGCAAGACAAGTTTGAACCAACATCCGTCGGAAAAAATCCATGGATTTTGTTGTCGGAATGTCCAATCAATGTCCGACCGTGTGTACAGGGCATAAGTCCCATTTGAATTCCCCGCCATGACATTGTGCGCACGTGTGAGTCGGGTCGCGGGTCCCGCGGACTCGAACGCCGCGGGGCTACCCGCGATCGCCTCACGGAGAGGACAAATGGGGAGATGCTGATGTAAACAGCATCTCCTCGTTCTGCCTAGTGACTGTGTCACTGATCTCTGCTCCCTGTGATCGGGAGCAGAGATCAGTGATGTGTCACAGCTAGCCCATCCCCCCCACAGTTAGAACACATCCCTAGTACTGACTTAACCCCTCCCCGCCCCCTAGTGGTTAACCCCTTCACTGCCAATGTCATTTACACAGGAATCAGTGCATTTTTATAGCACTGATTGCTGTATAAATGACAATGGTCCCAAAAATGTGTCAAAAATGTCCGATGTGTCCGCCATAATGTCGCAGTCACAATAAAAATCACTGATGGCCGCCATTACGAGTAAAAAAAAAATATTAATAAAAATGGCATAAAACTATCCCCATTTTGTAAACGCTATAACTTTTGCGCAAACCAATCAATAATCGCTTATTTCGATTTTTTTAACAAAATATGTAGAAGAATACGTATCGGCCTAAACTGAGGGAAAAATGTTTTTTTAATTATTTTTTGGGGCTATTTATTATAGCAAAAAGTAAAAAATAATGTGTTTTTTTTCAAAATTGTCGCGTTTTTTTGTTTATAGCGCAAAAAATAAAAACCGCAGAGGTGATCAAATACCACCAAAAGAAAGCTCTATTTATGGGAAAAAAAGGACGTCAATTTTGTTTGGGAGCCACGTCGCACGACCGCGCAATTGTCAGTTAAAGCGACGCAGTGCCGAAACGCAAAAAGTTCTCTGGTCGGGAAGGGGGCAAATCCTTCCGGGGTTTAAGTGGTTAAAATCTATTAAAGAACGTAAATGACTATGCTGTTGATATGTCTGATGCAGTTCAGAGACAAGACACGCAAGAGTAAAATATAATTTTAAAAACGAGAAGTGAAATTACGGAGCTGTTTGAGATTTAAAGGGGACGTTAGAGCACATCACTGGCGATGCATACCAGGCCTGGCGAGTGTCCAGGTTTGCTGTAGCAACGCGGTAATATTAATTTTCATGTATTTATTGATTATGAAGTATATTTGATCTAAGGGATGATCAGGAATGATCATCAAGGACAGTCAAGATCCAAGGTTTTAAGCAGTAGAGGCTAAACTGATTATAAAAAAAAAAAAAAAAAAAAAAAAGGTTTCTGTTTGAAATGAGGAAGTTAAATTTTTACAGCCAGTTTCAATCTAGCAGTAGAGTTTGAGAAATTTTGAAATAGGTGTAAGCCTGTATTAGTATTGAAACTAAGGAAGGGGGAACTTGCCATACAACATATAATATTGTTGGTTGTTTTAAACAATTAATAATTAATAATAATAATAATAATAAAGGTATATTATGATATGATAAGATTGATTCTTAATAATTTTATTTTAATGGTGCACTTCATTATCATGTGTAACGCGAGAATGCATGCATATTGCTATATTTGCATTCCATATTCGGTGAGTCTTCGAGAGACTTGCTGAAATGGAGAGTGAAGATTAAGAAGGGTTTAATTCAGAGAAGTTATCTATATAGATTTAAAGTATGTTATTACATGTTTATTGTTAAAATGTTGCAACTATTGTCAGTCTATTCATGAAATGTGTTCGGCACATATTAAGCCCATGCCCAATGCATAGATAATTGGAAACATTAAAAGGGGAATGTGACACGTCACTATTAAATTACATGTATGCACTGGTACCAGATGTTTTTTTGAGGAATCTAATCAGATATTTAGGTTAAAACAGGTTTAAAATAATTGCAAGATACAAATTTTTAAGAGTAACATTTCAATTTATACATGGAGTATTTTTATTATTTCAGTTAGAGTATGATTTTAAGGAATTTTTTAATTGTGTAATTGCCTGTCCTTACATTATTAAGTTAAAAGGTATTTTTTCAGTATCAACAAGTGTGCTATATTTCGGATTGATATAATTGCCCTGGGCTCTGAAGTGTTTAACAAATGGCATTATAGTGTTATAGAAGAACCTAGAGTGGTGTTTTATTTAGGGAAAAAATATGTTCTTATAAAAAATAGATTGTAAGTTTGAGCGCTAGTTGGACCAATGGGCACATTCGTTGATGTTGAAGTTAAAGAAATTACCTTTGCATTGTATAGGGACATTGCCTGTTATAAAACAAGGGAATGGTTATTTGTGAAAATGGTTTTAATTGTGTTTAAGCTGTCTAACAATGATTGGGGATTTTAAAATGTTTGATTTTTATCCTTTTTGGTTAATACAAGTTTAAGAATATAATTAAGAAGTATATATCCATGCTATGGAAAGAGTAAATAAGGAAGTTATGTATTCCAGGCGCTACGCCAGAGGAATTGTGGTTAGTAAAGAAAAAGGGAAGTAACTTAAGGTTGTGTAATCCTATGCACTAGGGAAAAATATATACTTCAGGTGAAATATGGATTTAAAAAAAAAGAAAATGGAAAAAGGTGTTTGAGGAGAAAATATGGGAACATTTCTAAATGGAGAATAAATGAAATGGCCAAATGAATGTGGAATGAGAAAATGGTTGTGTTTTATGAAGGCACAAGGTATTGTTTGATTAGTAAAGTAGAGTGTTTGTTTAAAAAAGTACACAAAGAGGTTATCTCATGGGATATTGTGTTTTCTTGTTTTGGGAGTAGAGGTTATTAGGTCAATGTTCCTGATAATATATATGAGAAAAAAGCAGAAAATATGAGCATACACATATGTATAAAAATATAAATTTATTAAGACAAAAGCATGATTAAAAAAATTCTCTCTGGGTATATTTTCCATTGTCGTGGTACTGCACATGTGCGTGCGCATGCACAGTCCGAGATCATATCCGGTGATGTCAGTGGCCTGTGGTGCCTGTGGCATTTTCCTGGTAGGAGCCAGGCCTATATAATGGAAGTCTTCTCACAATTACTGGTTGTGTGAAGGTGTGGATGGTAGCAGTGCATCTCCTAGGAGCTGGTTTTGAGGTAGGCGCTATGTGAGGTGTGGGCTGTTCATGATCTGTTCCAATACCTCCCTTTTTATCTTCTACATGTAATTCTTTATTAGGGATGAGCCGAACACCCCCCGGTTCGGTTCGCACCAGAACCTGCGAACGGACCGAAAATTTGCACGAACGTTAGAACCCCATTGACGTCTATGGGACTCGAATGTTCGAAATCAAAAGTGCTCATTTTAAAGGCAAATTTGCATGGTATTGTCCTAAAAAGGGTTTGGGGACCCAGGTCCTGCCCCAGGGGACATGTATCAATGCCAAAAAAACTTTTTAAAACGGACGTTTTTTTGGGAGCAGTGATTTTAATGATGCTTAAAGTAAAAAAAAAAAGTGGAATATTCCTTTAAATCTCGTACCTGGGGGGTGTCTATAGTATGCCTGTAAAGTGGCGCTTGTTTCCCGTGCTTAGAACAGTCCCTGCACAAAATGTCATTTTTAAAGGAAAAAACATCATTTAAAACTGCTTGCGGCTTTAATGTAATGTCGGGTCCTGGCAATATGGATGAAAATCAGTGAGACAAACAGCATGGGTACCCCCCAGTCCATTACCAGGCCCTTTGGGTCTTGTATGGTTATTAAGGGGAACCCCGCATCCAAATTAAAAAAGGAAACAGCAGTATACAGACTCTGTACTCTGAACAGCAGTATACAGGTGGTGAAAACAAGACAGGGACTGTAGGTTTGTTGTTAAGTAGAATCTGTTTGTAATTTTAAACTGGTACATTTTTAAAGTGTTTAGCTCCAGCCAAAAAATCTATTTTAAGCTTTTTTGAAAACATAGGGAAGGGTTATCACCCCTGTGACATTTGTTTTGCTGTCTGTGCTCCCCTTCAGAAGATTTGACCTCACTTTTTGTCCCAATGACAAATGGTTTTTGAAAATTTGTTTTTTTTTGTGAAACAAGGATTGGTGATAAAGCATCAATGGAAAGGAGAAATGTTTTTCCCATATTAACTCTTACAGGAGAGAATTTTCCTTCCTAGGGGTAGATTTCATCTCACTTCCTGTTGTCTCCTTCCGTTTGCAAGTAGGAGTAGTTTGTAAGTTGGATGTTTGAAAGTAGGGGCCTGCCCTATATACTCAGCAGAAATTTGGGCCTTAGGTGTTGTTGTGGCCACAACACTGTAAGCCCTCTCAGGGCCCTGCTGTGAAATATTAGATCAAGAATTGTAATTACATGCCCCATTGAACAGGGGCTGAAAAATTGGGCCTTAGGCACTGGTGCTGGTGCCACAACACTGCAACCCCTCACAGATACTCTATTTGGAACGCAGGAACGAGCCCTGCTGCAAAGTATTGCATCAAAAATTGTAATTACACGCCCTGTTAAACAGGGGCAGAAAAATTGGGCCTTTGGTGGTGGTGGTGGTGCTGGTGCCACAACACTGTAAGTCCTCACTCGCTCTTGGTGGGCGTAGAAACGGGCCCTGCTGTGAAATATTAGATCAAGAATTGTAATTACATGCCCCTGTTGAACAGGGGCTGAAAAATTGGGCCTTAGGCACTGGTGCTGGTGCCACAACACTGCAACCCCTCACAGATACTCTAGTTGGAACGCAGGAACGAGCCCTGCTGCAAAGTATTGCATCAAAAATTGTAATTACACGCCCCTGTTAAACAAGGGCAGAAAAACTGGGCCTTAGGCACTGGTGCTGGTGCCACAACACTGCAACCCCTCACAGATACGCTAGTTGGAATGCAGGAACGAGCCCTGCTGCAAAGTATTGCATCAAAAATTGTAATTACAAGCCCCTGTTAAACAGGGGCTGAAAAATTGGGCCTTAGGCACTGGTGGCGGTGCCCAGAACCAAAAATGTTCTTACAAGCTATCAGCATGATCATTGAGGAGGAACAGGATAATTACTCAGGATAGTCACTCAGCATCAGCATAGGCAGTCTTTGAAGGGATCTGAGATTTCAAAAAAAAATATTCGGTTACATCAGCATCAGGTGCTTGGTAGCTGGTGGTGAACCAAGACTGATTCATTTTTATGAAGGTCAGTCGATCGACCGAGTCGGTGGACAGACGCACCCTGTGATCGGTTACAAAGCCTCCAGCAGCACTGAATGTGCATTCCGAAAGAACGCTGGATGCAGGACAGGCTAGTAGCTCAATTGCATACTGTGCAAGCTCTGGCCAGTGATCCATCCTCAAGACCCAGTAACTCAGAGAATTTTCGGTGGGAAAGGTGTCCAAGTCAGATCTTGCCCCTAGGTATTCCTGCACCATGTAAAACAGACGCTAGCGATGGTTGCTGGAATCGATCATACCTTAGGGTTGCGGACTAAAAAATTGTCTAAACGCATCGGTCAGACGGCCACCTTCTCCACCGCTCCTTCTGTGACTGACCAAAACCTCAGCAACACGTTGTCCAGAAACAGGAGTTTGTAACCTCCCAGTCTCTGGGAATGCCTTGCACAGACCTTTCTGCAAGGCCTCCCGAAGATGTTTCATCCTCTGCTCCCTCTGCGATGGCAAGATAAGGTCCGCAACCTTACCGTTGTAACGTGGATCAAGGAGGGTTGCCAGCCAGTATTGGTCCTTCTCCTTGATACCACGAATACAAGGATCCTTACGCAGGCTTTGCAGGATCAGGGAGGCCATGCAGCATAGGTTTGCTGAGGCATTCGGTCCGGAGTCCTCTGGGTCACTAAGGAAGACATGATCTGCAGCCACCTCCTCCAGCCACGTACAAGTCCATGTGTTTCTTGGGACTGATCCTTTAAAGACTGCTGCTAATGCTGAGTGCCAGGCTCCACCTCCATACTGACACAATCCTCCTCCTCCTCTCCCTGTGTGATCGGCGGGCACGCAGGAACACTGTCTGGATAAAGGGGGCCTTGAGAGCTAAGGAAGTCCTCCTCTTCCTGCCTCTGTTCTGCCTCAAGTGCCCTGTCCATTATTCCACGCAGCGTGTGCTCCAACAGGTGGACAAAGGGGACAGTGTCACTGATGCATGCACTGTCACTGCTCACCATCCTCGTGGCCTCCTCAAATGGTGACAGGACAGTGCATGCATCCCTGATCATGGCCCACTGGTGTGGGGAAAAAAAAACAAGCTCCCCTGACCCTGTCCTGGTGCCATAGTCGCACAGGTACTCATTGATGGCCCTCTGCTGCGTGTGCAGCCACTGCAGCATGGCCAACATTGAGTTCCACCTGGTGGGCATGTCACAGATTAGGCGGTTCTTGGGCAGGTTAAACTCCTTTTGGAGGTCTTCCAGCCGAGCACTGGCATTATATGACCGGCGGAAATGCACACAGACTTTCCTGGCCTGCCTCAGGACATCCTGTAAGCCCGGGTACCTGCCCAAGAACTGCTGCACCACCAAGTTAAGGACGTGAGCCAAACAGGGCACATGGGTCATTTGTTCCTGTCGGAGGGCAGAGAGGAGGTTGGTGCCATTGTCGCAAACCACCATTCCTGCCTTAAGTTGGCGTGGCGTCAACCACCTCTGAACCTGCCCCTGCAGAGCTGACAGAACCTCTGCCCCAGTGTGGCTCCTGTCCCCCAAGCACACCAGCTCAAGCACCGCATGGCATCTTTTGGCCTGCATACTTGCGTAGCCCCTTGAACGGCTACGGAGCACCGCTGGTTCCGAGGACCAAGCACAGGAAGAGGCCATAGAGGAAGAAGGAGAGGAGGGGGTGGAGGAGAAAGGTGTGTCACAATCATTATTAGTGGCATTTTGGAGGCGTGGTGGCGGAACAACCTCCAACACTACTGCACCTTGTCCTGCATCCTTCCCAGCTGCCAGCAGAGTCACCCAATGTGCGGTGAAACTTAGGTAATGTCCCTGTCCATGCCTGCTGGACCATGAGTCAGTGGTAATATGCATCTTACCGCTGGCCGCCCTGTCCAGCGAGGCATTGACATTGCCTTCCACATTCCGGTAGAGAGCCGGAATCGCCTTCCGTGAGAAAAAGTGGCATTTGGGTACCTGCCACTGAGGAACTGCACATTCCACAAACTCACGGAAGGGGGCATAGTCTACCAACTGAAAAGGCAGCAGTTGAAGTGCTAGCAATTTTGCCAAGCTAGCATTCAACCGCTGGGCATGTGGATGGCTGGGAGTGAACTTCTTTTGGCAGTGCAGCAGCTGGGGCAGGGAAATTTGCCTGGTACAATCTGACATTGGTGTACCGAAAGCAGATTGCCCACAAGTACTTGGCTGTGACACACCTAATTCTACACCTTCATTCCTCTCAGTGCAGGTCTCAGAGAGAACTGAATGTATAGTGGGGTTGGAGATCTCAGCTGATGAGGAGCAAGGAGAGGTCCTCTTTGTTCTTTGGTGTGGGTCTTTTAGATACACTTGCCAACGAACTGCATGGCAGGTCAACATATGTCTGGTCAAGCATGTGGTGCCCAAGCGGGAGATGTTTTGGCCACGCGAGATATGCTTGAGACATATGTTGCAAATAGCAGTGGTGCAATCTGATTGCACTTGTCTCAAAAAGGCCCACACCAAAGAACTTTTGGAATAATGCGCAGAGACAGCAGCACCCTGCACATGTGGAGCTTTGGGGTGTGATGTAGTCAGTGTGTTGCCCTTAGGCTGGCCACTGGAGGGCATCCTGCCTTGTTGGTGATGTGCCTCCTCCTCCTCTCTCCTATCAGGCACCCAGGTTGAGTCAGTGACCTCATCATCCCCTCCCTCCTCTTCACTGGAGCAAACCTGGCAGTATGCTGCAGCAGGGGGAGCATGACTGCCAGATTGCTGTCCTTCTTGGGCACCCCCTCTGTCCATGCTCACGTTACTGCCTTCATCTAGCTCAGCATCATCATCAGAGCCTTCTAAACGCTGGGCATCCTCCTGGAGCATGTACCCAACACTGTGGTCAAACAGTTCGAGGGACTCCTCAGGAGGATATGGTGGGGCTAGGGAAGGAGTCACTGATGCCATTGAGCCGAGGGAAGAGGCCGCGTTGGCAGCTGCTTTGCCAGACAAAGTACCCTGAGCATGGGTGAGAGAGGATGAGGATGAGGACGGCTTGGTCATCCACTCCTTTTATTGGCTTGTGACTGTCTGCCTCTCCTTGTTGGCCTTCCAGACATACCAATGGCCTGTAGCTGCACTAAGCTGGGATATATATATATATCTATATATATATATATCTATATATATATATAGATATATATATATATAGATATATATATATATATATATGCTGATACTGCAGCTAGCAAAATCAACTGCCTGCCTGTAGTATGAGAACACCACCAACCTTCTACAGGTAGCTTTAGCTGAACACTTTGCAGAGCTCGCAAAAAACTAACTTGTAGCTTATTTAGCTGCCTGCGGTAGTGATAGGATCAGGAAAACACCACAAACCTTCTACAGGTAGCTTTAGCTGAACACTGTGCAGAGCTCGCAAAAAACTAACTTGTAGCTTATTTAGCTGCCTGCGGTAGTGATAGGATCAGGAAAACACCACCAACCTTCTACAGGTAGCTTTAGGTGAACACTGTGCAGAGCTCGCAAAAAAATAACTTGTAGCTTATTTATCTGCCTGCGGTAGTGATAGGATCGGGAAAACACCACCAGCCTTCTGCAGGTAGCTTTAGGTGAACACTGTGCAGAGCTCGAAAAAAAATAACTTGTAGCTTATTTAGCTGCCTGCGGTAGTGATAGGATCAGGAAAACACCACCAACCTTTTACAGGTAGCTTTAGGTGAACACTGTGCAGAGCTCGCAAAAAACTAACTTGTAGCTTATTTAACTGCCTGCGGTAGTGATAGGATCAGGAAAACACCAACAACCTTCTACAGGTAGCTTTAGCTGAACACTGTGCAGAGGTCGCACTACACTAACTTGTAGTTTTAGCTGAACACTGTGAGGAGGACACGTTACACTAACTTGTAGCGTTGGCTGAACACTGTGAGGAGGACGCACTACCCTAACTTGTAGCTTTAGCTGAACACTGTGCAGAGGTCACACTAAACTAACTTGTAGCTTTAACTGAACACTGTGAGGACGCACTACACTAACTTGTAGTTTTAGCTGAATACTGTGCAGAGGTCACACTAAATTAACTTGTAGCTTTAACTGAACACTGTGAGGAGGACGCACTACACTAACTGTAAATAGTCTAGCTGCCTGACTGTGGTACTAATAGGATAAAAAGAACACCAGCAATTTTCTTCAGGTAGCTGTAAATACTGTAACAAGACAAGCCTGCCTGTCAGTAGGAAGATAACAGGAATGGATCTAGCTAAACTGAATACAGTGTATATATATATATATATATATATATATATATATATATATACACAACACCTGGGATGCATATATATACACAATACACTGTAAGTGCATCTAACTCACTGACTGTCCTGCCTAATCTATGTAACTTAAATCAAATGACATTGTCTCTCTGTCTATCTCTTTCAAAGCCTGAAGACACACTACACAGGGCCACCGTGCAGGCGGCCTTATATAGTGTGGGGCGTGTACTAAATCCCCTGAGCCATAATTGCCCAAAGCCTCCTTGGCTTTGGCCAATTATGGCTTTCTGTTCAGACGGCGCTGTGATTGGCCAAGCATGCGGGTCATAGTGCATGCTTGGCCAATCATCAGCCAGCAATGCACTGCGATGCCGCAGTGAATTATGGGCCATGATGCGCCACACGAATTTGGCACGAACGGCCCATATGGTTCGCAATTCGGCGAACGGGCGAACAGACGATGTTCGAGTTGAACATGGGTTCGACTTGAACACGAAGCTCATCCCTATTCTTCATGCATTGTTAACCTTTAGGGATCCTTTGGCTATCGTTAAGCCCATAAATACTAATCTATCTTACCTGTCTTTGCTTGGACCTTTGCTATAAACGATCAAATATCTGCCTGCATCTTAAACATCTTAACAGGCTGAGTCTCTCCTTATTGACCATTTTTGAGTTTACGCGAGAACACCATGGTCTCTATACTTATTATTTACATGTCTTGAACTCATGGAATCTTGAGCCAAGCTGGGAGATGATCCGCTTCTTTGGATATTAATGAGCTGAGTTACCATTAAGAAAAGAGCCATCTGAATTACCCACCATTGATTAGGAAGAGGAAGTGAGAGCAAAGAGCTCGTGGGGAGATCCGCATATGAGTTTTGACTCATCTGGGAGGTGAGTGCGCATTTTTACTGGTGGTGGTGTGCACTCCTTTTGAGGACGAACAATCACTGTGGGGGAATTGTGTGGATACACTGATCACAAGAAGAGTTTTTTCATGTTTTATTTCTTCATTTTTTCATTTTATGGACTATTCATTTATATGTAGGATTTATTTATTTTAGAGATTTGCACTTTACATTTATAATTTTACACATAGCGTTACATTTATTATTTACTATCTATTTTGAAATTAGTGTGGTGTACCACTTGGAATGTTTAGCAGCTGTGCACGTTTATTATTAGGTTATTTTATTTAAACATCACAATATTTTTTACTTGTGGCGCTGATTGTTTCATCTTATAATATGTTATGTGCTATTTAATTTGAGTTCCTGATTTTGGATTGGCTCACCTCTATGGCAGACTGAGTTGGGTCTTTTGTCCAAAATCTGTGTAACCAGTACTGTAACTATTTGTTTTTCTGTTTTGAAGCTTGATTATGTATATATGTTTGTCTTCTATAGCGATATCTACACACAATATTCTCTGAAGCATACTCCAGAAGAAGCGGTCTCCCTGCAAAACATGTAGAGGTTGAACTGACCTAGGACGACTTTTGGATCCCTCCTTTATGGATGGATACACGTCTGGCTACTCAGTTCTTTTTCAGAGAATTTAGGATATGTGTATTGTACTCTTTCTCTATAGGACTTTTTTAATCATACTTTTGTCTTCATAAATTTATATTCTTATACATATGTGTATGTGAGTCTTTGCATTACCATGAAAGTCCATAGTTGCCTCAGATTTTCAGATTTTTTCTCAAATTGATAGGACAATGGTACATTATTATATTTCTATTTGTTTAGTACCGATAATTAATTTTATCATTAGGGTGGATAACACACCCAGAGGCACACCCATTTTCCAAGCTACCATTATGGCCCCTTTCACACTTATGTGACTTGTCCCACGATTTTGTACTGCAAAATTGTATGACAAGTCATTCTTCATGATTTTCAATGACTACCATTCATATTGGCACGACTTTAAGTCATGCCGACTTGAAAGTAGTCCCTGCACTACTTTGGTCCAACTTCTATGCGAGTTGTACTCCATAGACCTCAATGTTAAACCCTGAAGTAGCATGCAAATCGTGCCTGAATAATATAGACACGACTTCAGTACGACTTTGTAAGCACAAGCCTGGCTCGCTGATCGGGAAAGGAAAACTTTTTTCTTTTCGCGATGAGCGACAGGCAGTGCTGACAGCTGTCTGGTATGAATCCTGAGGGGGAACGCTGCGCCAAGTTTTAAATGAAAAAAATGGCGTGGGTTCCCCCCCAGGGGCATACCAGGCCCTCAGGTCTGGTATGGATCTAAGGGGAACCTCCTACGCCGAACAATCGGCGTGGGGTCCCCCCCAAAATCCATACCAGACCCTTATCCGAGCACGCAGCCCGGCTGGTCAGGAATGGGGGTGGGGACAAGCGAGCGCCCCCCCCCCCTTCTGGACCGTACCAGGCCGCATGCCCTCAACATGGGGGGGTGGGTGCGGACACAGGGAGAAGACGCCGGAGAGACCCCCGAAGTGGGAAGAGGACCCCTGAAGTCGGGAGAGGACCCCCGAAGTTGGAAGAAGACCCCGGAGCTGCCTAATAAATTACTTTAAAAACCTGTGTACTGTGTTTTTTATTGACACTTTTTTGCCTAGGTGAATGGGTAGGGGTACCATGTACCCCATACTCATTCACATAGGGTGGGGGGCCGGGATCTGGGGGCCCCCTTGTTAAAGGGGGCTCCCGGATTCCGATAAGCCCCCCGCCCGCAGACCCCGACAACCAACGGCCAGGGTTGTTGGGAAGAGGCCCTTGTCCTCATCAATATGGGGACGAGGTGCTTTGGGGTGGGGGGGCCGCAGGGCGCCCCCCCATGCCCCAAAGCACCCACCCCCCATGTTGAGGGCATGCGGCCTGGTACAGTCCAGGAGGGGGGGGCGCTCGCTCGTCCCCACCCCCATTCCTGACCAGCCGGGCTGCGTGCTCGGATAAGGGTCTGGTATGGATTTTGGGGGGACCCCCACGCCGATTTTTCGGCGTAGGGGGTTCCCCTTACAATCCATACCAGACCTAAGGGCCTGGTATGCCCCTGGGGGGGAACCCACGCCAGTTTTTTTATTTAAAACTTGGCGTGGAGTTCCCCCTTATGATTCATACCAACTACTGTATGTTTTCATTTGTTAATGCCAAAAATGTGGCAAAGTCGTACAAAGTAGTACTGCTCCCAAATCACGGTAAAATCGCGGCAAATCGCGGCCGCGAACTCGCGGAAAAATCGCGCGACTTTGAAGTCGTATAAGTGTGAAAGGGGCCTATGGGTGTCTTCCTTTGTTAAACTTATATTAGTTTTTGCATGTTAAAAGTAAATTCTTTACATGCGTTTTTCTAGTGCTGTCTTTTCACGCCTTTTAGGGATTTGTTGTAGCTGTCTTTAGTCTGGATTGGGTTGTGGGTATACTGTACATAGGTAGGGATGGACCTTCATGGCACGGCATGGACGGGCTTTATGTCCAATATTCAATCAAGTGTTGAAACATGTAAAAAGGATGATGGTGATCTTGCTCTTTATCTTGGCAGGATACAAGGTCTTTTGAAATGCAAGTCTCATCTTTACTGGCATGTAGATTACTTTGAGAAATATATTGAGAGGAACATTAACCTTTAAGGGCTTTGTCTTAATACCTTTCCAAAAATAAAGAATCCTACCGAAGATTTAAAAAAATATTGTGAGGAAGTCTTAACAACCAGTAGTAAAAGACTTATGACACTGCTTGTTCAACAGTACACTCTTGATATGAATCTCCTTGACAAAGAAATTGAAGCTTTGAATGAGTAGTATCAACATGTTTTTGAACTATCTAGTTTCAGTGACAAATGGAAGGAGATTAAGGAACGTTTGGAAGTTATGAACAGAGATATTGTGACTAAAAAAACAAAAGAAATTCAACTTGGATAAATTAGCCTTTTCACAGGGCTATGCTTATAATGCCCTGTACACAAGGTCATATTTTCTGACGGAAAATGTGTGATCGGAGCTTGTTATCGGAAATTCCAACCATGTGTGGGCTCCATCGGACTTTTTCCATTGGATTTTCCGACACACAAAGTTTGAGAGCAGGCTATAAAATTTTCCGACAACAAAATCCAATCGCGTCAATTCGTGTGTGGACATTTCCGACGCACAAAGTGCCACGCATGCTCAGAATAAATTCCGAGATTGCACGGTCTGGTAAAATTAGCGTTCGGAATGGATATAGCACTTTCGTCAGGCTGCAATGTTTTAAATTGTTTAATGCAGGGCACTCTCTTACACTTTATAATGCTAGAAGAATGAAGTAGTTTTGCTGCTGATATTCACACAGAGTTTTCACAAACTTCTTTCTTTATTATTTATCGTGATTTCATCAATATAATATTTTTATTTGTCACATCTACCGAAAAAAAATTCTTTTTTTGATGTTTTTAGATTAAATAATTTTTTGGGGATTTTTTTAACGCCTGATCTTGTTTTTTTTTTAACTCCAGACTATTTTTGGGTGTGTTTTGTGTGTCAAGTTACCACAACACGATTATTATCTTGTATTATTTAATCTCAAAGAAATTGTTTGGTGTTGGTGTCTCTTGTTAATTTCACATTGTATTTTTGAAATGTCCCCAGGCTGTGGTCATACAAGAGCCTGGATATTTGTCAGACCAGACTGAACCCAGGTCATCACTCTCTGGTCTTCCTTAGACACTTCCTTCCAGGCTGTGGCTCTGGTGTTGGAAGTGTGGCAGGAGTAGGAGGACCTGGAGGAGAAGGACCATGGGTGAGCTCACAAATTTGGCTTTGGCATGTGAGTTGGCCCCTCAACCCCTTATTTAGTGCTTGTAAAATGATAAACTCACATAAGAGGCGTTCCTCCATTTGCTGCATTTTGCATGCTGTTATGTCTGCAAGTCCTCTTCAACACTGTGGGGGGTTCTGAGGGCCTCAGTAGCCTTCCAAAATAGGCCAATTGCTGCCTCCTCCAGGTTACTCCTCTTCCTGTCAAATTTTTTTTTGAAGGCGGAGGGGAGGGACCTGGGTATCGGGCAGGCTACTGGGCCCGGCCACCTCCTGGCTGAGACTTTCCTGTGTATGAAAAAGGGACATCATTTTAGTTTTTGGTTCATCAATCACAATCATAAATTATTAATCCAAGCTAACATAGATTTAACATCATTAATTTGACCAACAGAAATATTTTTAAGAATGCTATACCTGGCTCAAGCTGGGCTCCTCCACATGTTGCTGCCTGGAAGTCCCAGGTTGGGCATCAGAAGCCTCAGCTGGGGGGGAAGGAAGCGTGGAAGGAAGAGTGGAGAGTGCTGGCCTGGGTTCAGTCTAACCTGCCAGAAAATGCAGCCTGTCATAGTACCACAGCCTGGGGACATAAATGTCATCTGCAGCTCCTGATCTCTGGAAATCCTGGACCTTCTTGCGCTCCCTTAGATAAGTACTCCTCATGCCACCAATTAGGATCTTCAAACAGGTCATGTCTGCCGTGGGGATCACCGACTTTACAATTTCCAGCAATTGATCCAGCGTTGCCTTCCTCTTTGTTAAATCCTTTAATGTGGGTGGTTTACCAGCCACAGACAGGGCATCTCTCTGAACATATCAATGAATAAGGGGATAAAGTCCTGATCATTCAATATATCCATTTTCTCTGCAAGACACAACACAAAACAAACCCTAATGTCAGGCTAAAGTCTCCTAATCTTGTCCCAATATAGGACACAATTTCTAAGCAGTATAGGCCCAAGTTTAAATGTTACCTTCGTTATCACGATCGGCGCTTCCTCTACACCTTCCTCCGCTCACAGATCATACGTACTACGCATGTGTGTTACGCTTTATATACACTGCACATCCGTGAAACCTCGTCCACCCCTGACGTACTTTCTAGGCTATTCCCCGGAGACAGAGCAGGTGCGTGCTAATTACAGCATCAACGAGGAGGAGGAGGAAAGCTCGGAGCCAGAAACGTCACGATCCCGGAGGAGACGATTTAAGGCATCAAATATGTCCTTTGTGGAGATGGTGGTGATGGTCGACATCCTGAAGAGGGCTGACTATGACAGGAAGTATGGACCTTACCCCAACCCCAATGTCAGAAAGGCCAAGATCATGACTAAAGTTGTGAAGAGTCTGTACAGGAATTTTGGGGTACGTCGATCCAAGGATCAACTCAGGAATCGGTGGTCGGACGTCAAATTAAGGGAGCACGATCAGTATAGAAGGATCAGTAGAGTGCTGCAAAAAAGTAAGTAGTTGTCCTGTGTTCCTATTCATTATTTTTATAACGTTTGTGCTGCTCCATGTGCTTTTCTTTACTGTTGTACAGTTTAAAATGGCAACTTTCATGTTCATGGACACATTATTCGTTCGTAGGAAACATTGTTCGTATGGCCAATAAAACACCATGTGTTATCCAGATGCATTTTAATACATTTTTTTTCTGGCCTACTTCTCTGAAAATAATGTAATAAATAGAAAAGGAAAGTCGGGTCTCTTCTAAAAATAAGAGTGTCAAAATCTGTGTGTAACCACACCTAAAGCTAGCAATCAACTGAAAGACACTCACCAGCCTGTTGTCTGTGTGCTGATTGTAAAAAGCTCAGCAGACAGACCAGTTCCTCTGAATCCAATATAACATTGTAACACAAAAGACTAAAGGTCAAAAGAGATTCTTCAAAGAGGAACACCTAGGTCTTAAAAAAGATACAAATCGGTAAGCTTTATTAAATACTATAAATTCCGAACAAGTGATACATATAAGAATACATTTCCTCCACCAGTATTAAAATGAAAATAATGGCCAAAACAGACACACCATCAACACACTCCTCATTCACTCTGGTTTACCCAAGATGATGGCAAAAAAGCCTAAAATCTGTTCCCATGCTGTACTATTATGGACTTCTCTTAAGTGGGTGAAAAATGGAATCTGTGCCAAACAGTCTCTATATTAAAATAGATGGAATGAAAATGTACCAGATTTCCCACGTTGCGGCCGTTTTGATGATCAAGGAACACAAATAGTACTTGTATATATCTATACAACGTAATTAGGTGATGGTACACTGTATATCCATGTAGGGGGAAATGTTCATGAGAGTCTACAATTGCATTGTAACATGTATGTGGCCAGATGGATTATCGCATCGGTTCTATAGGAGAAATTCTCAAATGAAATACAGGATCCGCTTGTCTCACCTGATTATGGTCATCCACTCCATGGATGGACAGTACCTCAAAGGTGGGATCCCTAGGTGATCTGGAGATAGTAGATGTTCTTCCATGTGATAATATAGCTGGTGTTTCTCTGAATCCTAAGGTCTGGTCGTTTGATGAAACAGACTGTAATGCTTCGCTGAGCTATGGCCCCACACTGCTCAGTGAACGCTACCAATGGGACAGGCTGAGCCTTGCAGCCGTGCAGCACTAGGAGCGGAGCACAAGTGGACAGGCTCTAAGCCGAAGTCGAAACAGTCTTGACCATGAAGGATATCTTGGATAGTGGAAACTCCACAGCACATATGTCTGGCCCAAAAATAGTCTATGAGTAGGTTCGAATAGAGAAGCACAGAGTCCAAGTAGTGGAATCACCAAGAATCAACCAATGAAACAGAAGTGGGGGAATAACTGGAAGGTGGGAGATGGTCAGGAAATTATTTCCAGATGGTTGCTGTATATGTGGGGGCGTCCAGCTGATGCGTTTCAATCGTTAAACGATTTTCTTCAGAGCTACTTGGAGAACCTGACAGACTGCCCACATTTGAAAACTTAACCCTAAGGGCTCAATATAGCTGTGTGTAAAAAACAAAAAGATATCCCAAACACCCAGGTAATATACACACATACACAAAACCACACATTGGACCCTTCCAAAATAAAAGGAAGGGAATAAATCTTTTAAGCTTTAAAAAAGCTATCATCCAGATCTTCAAAATAAAAAAAAAGCATATAACAATAAACATAATATTTGAATAAAACTTTGGACTTCAACAATACATATATGAAGGAAGCAAAGGGTCAATTCTAAAAAGTAGAGAGGGAGGCTAAACTGATCTGAGCAATGTAGGAAATTTCAGCTTCTAAGACCACCCAGATAGGTTCAAGTAATGCAGGAAGACCTCCGTTGACCCCCAGGCCTGGAGATATCAATAAAGTGACACAGGAGACAGGTTTGCTTAGCCACTTAATGACATCTAATTATCAATTCTCAGACATTCAGTATTTATGTTATTTGAGGGATGGGAGGAGTTTTACTAACCTTATACATGTCATTGAAATGAAAATAGGTTCAGTTAATATTTAACTATTAGCTGGTGTTATAAGACAAAATCTTGCATCATTTCTACTATTAGAATATTCTTTAACAGGTGTTGAAGGACGCACTTATCTTATCAAGAACAAACATGAGCTAGGCCAAACTCCATATTCTAGCTAAAATGTATAGGTAACCTTGAGAAGGTTTTCTATAGATAACAGCTTAAAGATAATGTGGGTTTCAGTTGAAACTCAAATATGAGTTTTCTCAATTTTCCTGTAAAACATAAGATGGTGTCCTAGAACTAAAATGGAGTCCCTCATGATATGTGCTATGTTCTTTACAATCCCCTCTTTGAGACATTATTATATGGCTCACTATCTTTCACAGTTATGTAAATTTTCTTCTATCATAATACATACTCAGATAAATTCTATTCGCAGCAGCAGGATCAGGGGTTCGGGATGCCTTAACAATTATGCACATTATAAGCTTGTAACAGGCATATAGGAACAAAACAAAAAGAGTAATCATAAATATAGTTATGGCAGCACTTTTTATCCATGCCAAAATTCCTATCCCAGAACTTAGGTTTGCAAAAGGATCCCATGTCTTAGCAATGTTTCTAGCTTCATCTTGTAATTTGCTTACTTCTTTCCGGTGTTGTGCAATTATATCATAATAATCTGGTACCTCCATACTTGTGTTATGAAACCAGGTACAACACTCATAATCTTCTGTGTTTTCACATAACCCAGTTAAAGCAGCACTCATGCTTTCTATGGCTAACTCGTGTAGTTCTAATTGTTTTCTAATTGCCCTAGTTTCTATATTTAATTTAGTAATATCATCAGAATTCTTTTCCATTATTTCATCAATGATTCCAGTGTAATTATTCAACCTTTTCATTAAGTCTATTCCCCACCCAGTCCATGAGGGGAACCAAGCCCATGCCATATCTTTTGTAAGAAATAACTCCCTTTTATTACGGTGTTTGAGGGGGTACCTAGGATGTATGCTAGCTTCAAGGAGGTGTCTTCCCTTGCTATCTCCTACTACGCCCATGATGGGGACTAGGGATGCAAGATAACACCATCCTTGGGGTTCGGTGGGGATCCAAGGGTGACAGATTTTTCCACAACAAATATAAATACTGTTTCCTAGAGCTAAGGATCGTTTGTTGAATATTGTCATCATTTCATCAGAAAAACTGGAAAAAGTTAAACTCGACAATAATTGTCCTACTGTGGAAGTGGAACTGGAGTTAAGAAAGTTTATTAGAGTGGAGTTTAGGGCAGGTTCTGAAGTATGAAAGAAAGGGCTTTCAATTGAAGTCATTGAAAAATTAATATTAGCTTGTTGGCAAACTTCAGCTCCATTTGTGGAGTTTCCCAGCCTAAAACACCAGTCTGGGGAATGACTTCTACCAGTAATTTGGAAAGTAAGGGTATTATTTGAAAGTGTTCTTATGACTTCTGTAAGGACGACAGGAGGTGTGCCATTAAGGAGTGGGGTGAAGTTTAGAGGTACTGCCATTAAGGGGATTCTAGCAGTGCTAGGATGGAGTTTACTACATATCCAACATTTTTCAAATCCAGATTTCTGGGCGTAGCTATATTTAAACTTCAACAATAACATTTTATCTGTAAAACTTTCTGAGTTTTCATTTCTCTTGTGTCTGTCATGTGTATTATTCTGTTGTAGAGTGTTAGAGGCCCCACAAATACCCTTTATGAGTCCCAAATCTTCAGAATAATAAATACAGTTAGTTATCAGCCAAGTTGGCAGGAACACAATCAGGGCAGCCCAGCATAGGAGGCACAAGGCCTTCCCAGAAGTCCGTGGTGAAATAAGCGACGTCATCTTGTTCAGAGTCTTGACCACCTGCTTCACTCAGTGTTCGAGGATTTATATCATTTGCTTCACCTCTCTGTGCTTTATCTTTGCCTTGCTTCTTAGGGTCCTGGTTGACCTTCTTTACGCGACTTGCATGCATCCAGGCCTGTTGTCCTTCTACCAAAATAGCTGTCCGGGTGACTGCGATCACTGTGGTTGGGGGTCCGAAGGGAAACTCTTGTTTCTTGGTTCGGTTCAATCTCTGGACCACCACGGTGTCACCCACCTGGAAAGGGTGTGTAGGTTCCTGTGAAGAAGAAGGAGAGGTGCGAGCAACATTCCTTTCAACTTTATCCAAAGTTTCAATAAGTTTTTTTACATATTCTTCCTGAATAAGATCTAGGTCCCCTCTTTCTAACATAAGTGGCTGTCTGGCCCATGGGGTGGGGAATGGCCTACCCATTAAGACTTCAAAAGGAGAGTATCCTGTCTTTTTAGAGGGTGTCATTCTTACCTCGGCTAGTACAGCTGGTAGGACCTTCTTCCAATTTGCATACGTACCTCCAGTGGCCTTCCTGATCTTATCTTTAATGGTTCTGTTCATCCTTTCCACTATACCTGAACTCTGGGGGTGGTAAGGAATATGAAACTTCCATTCTATTTTCAGTGTTTTTACCAGGTCTTGACAAACTTTGGCCACAAATGCAGGACCATTGTCAGAGTTGATCTGTAATGGGCAACCCCACCTTGGGATAATTTCTTGTATCAGAATCCTCACTACTGTTTTTGCATCTTCCTTTGTAGTTACAAACAATTCTATCCATCTTGAGAACATGTCCACTATTATTAGCAAATATTCCTGTCTTTTACCTAGTTTGGGCATGTGTGTAAAATCTATCTGCAGATGAGTGAATGATGTAGATGGATATATCAGATGTTCGTGTTTTGCTTTGTGAGGGTTGCTAGGGTTATTCCGAATGCATGTGATGCATCTGGAAACATATGCCTTAACGAGAGAGGGAAGACCTGGAATGTAAAAATCCTTATCCAAAAGTTCACATGTGACTTTCCACCCTCTGTGACCTATCCCATGGTATTGTGAAATAAAAATGGGTGCACTGGCTACAGGGATACATGGTCTCCCCTCTTGGCAGACAAGGTCAGTTTCTGGGTTTGTCTGCACACCTATTAAGTTCCATTGCTGGATGTCTTGGTCTGTGGCATATGCTTGGAGATCACGCAATGTTTGATCCAAAAGAGGAATTTCTGGTGAGAGTAATGGCATTTGTATGTTTGCAGGCTGTGTGGATGCTGCTTCTCTTGCTGCTTTGTCAGCTAAGGCGTTGCCTTTGGCTATGTCATCCTGTTGTCCTGTATGTGCCCTACAGTGTAGTATAGCTATGGACCTTAGTAATTGTATAGCTTCTAACAGACTTGTGACAAGCGTGGAATGTGAGATGGATTTACCGTCTGCTGCTATATATCCCCGCCTTTTCCATATGACTCCAAAATCATGCGCAACACCGTACGCGTACTTGGAGTCTGTGTAAATGTTTACATCCTGCCCTTCAAAAAGCTGACAAGCTCGAGTAAGGGCTATAAGTTCTGCAGCTTGTGCTGATTGGAATGGGACAGGGTTTGCTTCCAGTATTTTATCAGGCAGCTGTACAACAGCATACCCTGCATGGTATGTGTTATCATTTGGTCTTGAACAAGACCCATCCACAAAGACATTCTGTGCTCCAGGGAGAGCAGTTGAAGACATGTCTGGTCTCGGGGATGTGTCTTGGTGGATGAGGTCCATGCATTCATGTTGAGGCACTACCTCATCTTCTTCACCTTTCAAGCCTAGCAAGGCATTCAGGATTGGAGCTGGGCCAGAAGTGGGAGAGGCATATTTTATCTCAAGTTTTGGGTTAGAAAGTAAAATTACTTCATAACCGCTCAGCCTCTGGGCTGACATGTGCTGGGTATGGATGTTCTTTAGTAGAATGGATACATTGTGAGTGGTGTGTAGTGTGGTGGCATGTCCTAGAGTGAATGATGTAGCCATTTCCACCACCATCGCACAGGATGCCAGAGCTCTGAGACACGCCGGCATTCCCTGTACTGGCATCGGCACAACTTTTGAAAAAAACGCAATTGGGCGGAGTTTCCCCCCATTCTCCTGAGCCAGGACCCCCGCCATTGTTTTACAGTTGTCCCTTGCAAACAAGTGAAACATTTTACCATATTCAGGTAGTCCAAGTCCAGGAGATGTGACCATTGCAGTTTTAAGATACACAAAAGCATTGTACATTTCATCATTCCATTTCACACAATCCGGCATGTCAGTACCTGTGGCTTGCCTCAGGAGATTATCATAGTAGGAACAATCAGGTATCCATTGGCGGCAGTAACCAATCATTCCAAGAAAGGATAGCATGTCCTTCTTAGTAAGTGGGCGGGGAAGACCCACGAGAGCCGCAGCTCTCTTGTGACTGATTTTCCTTTCTCCTTTGGAGAGTACAAAACCAAGGTATTCAACAGTTTCCTGACACCATTGTAGCTTTTTCTTAGAAACCTTGTGACCATTGTCTGCTAACCAATGTAACAGATCTAAACCATCATTTTTACATGCTTTCTGGCTTGGACTACACAACAACAAATCATCAACATATTGAAGTAGGACGGAACCATGGTGGGGTGTCCAAGACCGCAGGGTTGCCTGGAGGGCCACTGTGTACACTACAGGGGAGTCTACATAGCCCTGAGGTAATCTACACCACGTCATCTGTCGGTTTCTGAAATTGAATGCAAAGCTAGGCTGTGTCTCTTCGTCAACAGAAACTGAAAAAAATGCATTACAAAGGTCAATGACCGAAAAATACTCTGCATCGCATGGTATGGAGGTTAAGAGTGATGGCACGTCAGGCACTATGGGAGCGATGGGTATCACTAGGTTGTTTATAGCTCTGAGGTCTTGTACAAACCTGTAAGAGCTGTCTGGCTTCATTACTGGGTTAATGGGGGTGTTGTAGGGTGACAGTGTCTCTTTAAGAATTCCTAGCTGCAGGAACCTTTCCACCATTGGGGCCACTCCTTCCTCTTTTTCTTTTGAAATGGGGTATTGTTTGTGATAAACCGGCTGTGCCCATGATTTTAAAGCTGCCTTGTATGGGGTACAAGAAATAAGACCTACATCCAAGGAGCTTTTTGACCATACCGGATCATCTGGTGGAGGGAGATCACTATCCTCAGTGTAATATATTGGTATTACCTTGGAGTGTACGAAGACCCCTCCTTCAGTAGTCATTTTCAGTGTTATACCCAATCTTCCCATCAAATCTCTACCCAAGAGATTCACGGGTCAATTTGGTATAATCCTGAAACAATGATGCAAGACTGTTGCACCTCCCCTTTCAACATCACTTACTGGTAAAGGTGGTGTTTTGTATGTTTTGGTAAGTATCCCATTAATTCCCATAGAAGGTTCAGCAACTTTAGTCTCACCTCTGTAGTAGTCCTCACTGAGGGTGCTCCGAGTTGCCCCTGAATCGGTTAAAAATGGAACAGGCCTATTTTTGATATATAGGGTCACAATTGGTTGTTCATTGTAAGAGTGTGAGATCAAAGGAAATGCTGGGATACTACCTTCCGGGCAGCTTCATTTCAGTTGCTGTTGATTCCACTGTATAGGGAATCGGGGACCCTGTTGCCTTGGGGCAACTTGATTCGGTTGGCTAGATTGGGGTCCCTGTGTACGCATTTGATCTTGATCTTGAGTATTTGGGTTATTCCATTCATAAGGACATTGATTTCTCCAGTGACCCTCTTGTCCACAGTTAAAACAACATGTGCGGGACTGCTGGGGTGGTCTGGAAAAACCATGCCCTCTCCCTTTTGTTCTTCCTCTTCCTCTGCCTCTGTTTCCACTGCTCCATTGTCCACCATTATCTTGGGGAGGCTGAGTTCGCACTCCACCCTGATAAAGGCTACTCACTGCTTTCTCTTTTATTACATCAAAACACCCTGCTGCTTCTTTCTGTATTAAGGTTTCCTGAAATTGGTCAATCGTCTGTGTGGTCCATTCAGATATCATCTGTTTCACCACCAAGGCGAACTGGGGTTTTAGATTATTCATAAAAGTTTGAATAAACAAAGCTCCCACATCAGTAGTTGTAGCTAATCCAGCTTCTGTTGTCCAATTTTCATGAAACCTTTTCCAGAATTCAACTACAGTTTCTCCTGACTTTTGTTTGCATGCTATGGCAGTAGGGAGGGAACTTTTATTTTTAAATACTCTCATCATTTCAGTCTCTAATTCTGTCCACATGGTGTCCCTACCTGGTACTGTGTTTAGCCCATATGCTCCCGCGTTTCCAGTGTCAATAGTGTTTATACTTGGAACATTTGCCCAGCTCCAGGAACTGGTGTGTCCTATGATACCATCAATGATAAGACGCATGTCTTCCTGTGTGTAATTTCTACCCTTACAGGCCTTTTTTAAGTAAGTTAAAGTGCCACCTGCAGAGGTGGTGGGTTTGGGGCAATGTTTTACTATCCTGTCAATGTCCTCAATGTCTATTACCTTTTTTAATAATTCATTTCCAATGGTCATGAAAGGTGCTTGAAGGCTAGTGTTACTATATACAGTTCCACTCTTTGTTTTAGGGGGACTAAGTATTCTATCCCCTTTAACGTCTTCTTCCTCCTGCTCTTGGCCAGGTGGTGAAACTACCCCTCCTATAGCTCCCTGATCATCTTCTGGTTCACCTACCTCGACTCGGGCCCTCTGTGGGTGCTGTCTATCTTGTTGTGGAGCGGGAGGCATCTGCTGTTGTGGTTGTGGAGCGGGGGGGACCTGCCGTTGTCTGGTTGCATAATGTCCAGCCAGAAGATCAATATCTTCCTTTCTTAAACTCGGATAGACATGTACATATGCAGGTGGAGGATGACTGACTATTGGCAGGGGTGGGGCTATTGGGTCAGGGACAAATCTCTTTTTATCGGCTTCTTCTCTATGTTTCTGGTCATAATCTTCCTTACTTAAACATTTGGTGGGCTTTTTCTGTTTCTTATTATCCCTCTGAAACCAATATGGGGCGTATTTTAACCAGTTCTCTCCTCCCTTTTCCATATAATCCATATCCCATTGAGGATCCCCGGGGTACCAAGGGAAAGCTCTCTTATCTCTTAAACACAATCCTTTTATCATATCTATGTGAAATTCATCATTAGCGCCATCCCGGGGAAAAGGGTCTACACTGTGTATGGCTTCAGTCCATCCCGCTAAATTTGAAACCCAATGGACTATGAATTCATAATTAGTACCACAAATTCTGGCTACAAAATCCTTACACGTTTCTCCTGGATTGGGAAGAGGGGGAGGATCTTCTTTACCTTGTTTCTGACCCATATTGACAGTGGGAGCCGACTGTTCTTACCACCCAGTCTTCTGACCCACACACACACGACAGATTATCTTATAACTTCTAATGCGATAGATAAGAAAAAGCAAAGGATTTTGGGGTCACCGGAGTCTATTTCCTCATTAACCACTTCATATCCCTTCCCAAAAGGAATGTCTCTATATATGTGTATGCAGTACTGCTTATCTTTGTGGGTTTCCCAAAAACCCTCCAATATTAACCTCTGGCGTGGTTCTTATCCCCTACTAATTTACGGGTCTAAAAAGCTTTAATCAGAGCTGAGGCAAGAAATATTTCGTCAATAAAGACAAAATAAAGACTTACCTTCAGATGATTTTTTTTTTTGGCTTTTATCCCAGAGGACGAGCCCCCAGATCTGTAGGAAATTTCAGCTTCTAAGACCACCCAGATAGGTTCAGGTAATGCAGGAAGACCTCCGTTGACCCCCAGGCCTGGAGATATCAATAAAGTGACACAGGAGACAGGTTTGCTTAGCCACTTAATGACATCTAATTATCAATTCTCAGACATTCAGTATTTATGTTATTTGAGGGATGGGAGGAGTTTTACTAACCTTATACATGTCATTGAAATGAAAATAGGTTCAGTTAATATTTAACTATTAGCTGGTGTTATAAGACAAAATCTTGCATCATTTCTACTATTAGAATATTCTTTAACAGGTGTTGAAGGACGCACTTATCTTATCAAGAACAAACATGAGCTAGGCCAAACTCCATATTCTAGCTAAAATGTATAGGTAACCTTGAGAAGGTTTTCTATAGATAACAGCTTAAAGATAATGTGGGTTTCAGTTGAAACTCAAATATGAGTTTTCTCAATTTTCCTGTAAAACATAAGATGGTGTCCTAGAACTAAAATGGAGTCCCTCATGATATGTGCTATGTTCTTTACAAGCAATATTGCAGAGAAGAGAGTCAAGATCTTATACAGACATCAAGCAGATCTCAGAATCTAAGAGTCCAAAAACACTGAAAGATTGCATTCATTGTTCAAGCCAAACAGTTGAAGACTGTTTAAGAGATAGATCCACATTTTTTCTTTTTGGTATAGAACTCGATCATAGTCCCCCCGTCTCAAGGGCAGATTAAGTCTGTAAATACCTTTAAAGTGTAGACCTGAAGGGTCTCCTCCATGTGAGTTAAGGAAATGTAGGGGAAGGGGTCGTTCATCATCTTTTTTTAGGATCCCTTGAATGTGTTCACTGATTCTGATTTTCAACTGTCTTTTGGTTTTACCATTACCTGTATAAATTTTTTTACATGGACAGGTGATCATATATATCACTCAACTTACTTCTCTTAAAATAATTTTGTTGTCTAGATGGGTTTGTAACTAGAATGAAATGCAAACTAGATTCTGTGTAAGGAGAGGACACTCAGCAGCTGTTTACACATCTGGACGCTGGAGCACTAGTGTGGGACACAAGAACACCCTTTTTATTAGGGGGCCCACACAGGTGCTCCAGTGTATACTATAACTAAGTATACCTATTTTATTTTACATAGGGGAGAAAAGACTCAGAGGACACCACTCATCAGAGGAGACAAAAGACCCCCACCTCATGAAGAAGTGGAAATGCCACAAAGCCAACAGCAGGAGGAGGAGGGAGACGTGGTGGAAATTGTCACCACAACAGGTGAGTGTCTGCGACCAGAACTTCAGGTAAGAGATTATTATTATTATTAATATTATTCAGGATTTATATAGTGCCAAAAGTTTACGCAGCGCTTTACAACATTAGGGAGGACAATACAAGTACAATACAATTCAATACAGGAGGAATCAGAGGGCCCTGCTTGTTAGAGCTTACAATCTAGAAGGGAGGGTCAAGTTATACAAAAGGGTAATAGCTGTGGGGGATGAGCTAATGGAGAAAATAGTGCAGTTGTTAGATGGAGGCAGGATAGGCTTCGCTGAAGAGGAAAGTTTTCAGGGATCACTTAAAAGTGGATACATTTGGAGACAGTCTGACAGAGTGGGGTAGGGATTTCCAGAGGATGGGCAAGGCTCGGGAGAAGTCCTGGAGGTGGATATGGGAGGAGGTGATGAGGGAGCTAGAGAGCAGGAGGTCCTGGGAGGAATGGAGAGGCCGATTAGGTTGGTATTTTGAGACTAGGCTAGTGATGTAGCTGGGGGCAGAGTTGTGGATGGCTTTGTAACTTATTGTTAGTATTTTGAATTTAATTCATTGGGCGAGTGGCAGTCAATGGAGGGATTGGCAGAGAGGGGTAGCAGACACTGAGCGGTTTGTAAGGTGGATGAGTCTGGCAGCAGCATTCATGATGGACTGAAGGGGGGATAGTCTATTTAAAGGTAAGCCAATCAGGAGGGAGTTGCAGTAGTAGAGGCAAGAGATAACCAGGGAGTGAATCAGGAGCTTTGTGGTTTCATTGGTTAGAAAGGGACATAGTTTAGAGATGTTGCGGAGGTTGAGGCGGCAAGCTTTGGAAAGTGATTGGATGTGGGGCTGAAAGGAGAGTTCAGAATCCAGGATAACACCTAGTACCCTGACATGTGGGGATGGGTGGATGGTTGTGCCATTGCTCTTGACAGACAAGTCAGGGGAAGAGGCACAGGGGGGAGGAAATATTATAAGCTTATTATAAGTTTTGGCCAAGTTGAGTTTGAGGAAGTGGTGTGACATCCATACAGATATGTCGGTTAGTAAGTTAGTGATGCGTGAGCAGACTGATGGAGTGAGTTGAGGGGTGGAGAGATAGATTTGTGTGTCGTCAGCGTAGAAATGATATTGAAAGCCGTGAGAGGCTATCAGCTGAACCAGGGAAGAGGTGTAGATTGAAAAAAAAGAGGTCCAAGAACTCAACCTTGGGGGACCCCGACAGAGAAGGGAAGAGGAGTGGAGGAAGTAGAATTGTAAGTGACACTGGAGGTGCGTTGGGATAGGTAGGATGAGAGCCACTGAAGAGCACAGTCACGGAGACCGAGGGAGTAAAGTTTTTTGAGGAGGAGGGGGTGGTCAACGGGGTTAAAGGCAGCTGAAAGATCCAGAAGTAGGAGTACAGAATAGTGTCCGTTGGTTTTTGCAGTTAATAGGTCATTTGTGAGTTTTAAAAGAGCAGTTTCTGTGTAGTGTTGAGGGCGAAATCCGGATTGAAGGGGATCAAGAAGGTTGTTTTTAATGAGGTGGTCACTCAGTTGGTTGTAAACCAGGCGTTCAAGGAGTTTAGAGGAAAAGGGGAGCAAGGAGATAGGGCATAGGTTGTTAAGATTGGTAGGGTCCAAGGACAGCTTTTTAAGTATGGGGGGTGACCAGTGCATGTTTTAGAGCATTGGGGAAGATGCCAGAGGTGAGGGAGAGATTGAGGATGTGGGTTAGAGAGTGTAGGATAGAGTCAGAGGGCGACCGTAGCATATGAGAGGGAATAGGGTCCAGGGGACAGGTGGTTAGGTGGGCGATAGAAAGAAGTTCCGCCACTAGATGTTTAGATGTATGCCTGCATATTTATAATACATGGTGTGTTTTTGTTTCTATATTTTAGGTGATCGTGATGTTGTGGATGAAGGTCATTTCACCAGTGAAAGTGCCCAGATCCTGATCGGGGAGATCATGGGGTGTAATAGGGACTTGGAAAACATCAAGCAAAACATCAATGATGTTCAAAACAAAATGAAGAACACCACTGATGTTTTAGGGAGAGTTTAAAACCCCTCGAAATCCCTAATTTTTTCTTTCTTTTTTTTCCCGAAAATTTTTTTCCCATTTTTTGACATATTCTCGAAAAGCCAAATTTTGAAGATGTACACAGTGTGTCAACATGTGCTATCTGCCATCACGGGAGATCAATGTACGTGTTTTGGGGGTAAACGAAAAAGAACAGCGCCCTCTAAGTGCAGTATACAGGCTGGTTTAATCGACAAAAACATGGTATAAAAACATTCACAAAGGTGAAGAAACAAAAGGCATGATAGATCATCCGCTCCCGATGGCTGGGTGAAAGTGGGAGAGGTCCGCAAGATGTGGCGGTGGCTATGTCTCCTGGATCAAATCCTATGCCGGTCACACCGCCGGTTCACTGTGCTGCTGGTGAATAGGAGAGAGGATCGGTGGAAGACACTGCTCGCTGTGGTGGACGTCACTTCCGGGTTGGGTCAGCGGGAGGTGCTCGCGTTCGGGACATGCGTGTCCCTTCCTCAGGCTTGGATGGCGGCTATCTACAGTGTGGGCATATTATAGCCGCACAATGCACGGTCACATGGTTAGTTGCCATGGAGACAATGTACACAACATAACACACGAGGAGAAGGGGGATGGGAGGGGGGTTGACGGGGGATGAGACCATTACTATAAGCGACCTAGTTGGTGTGTGGGGTAATGCAGCAGATGGGGAAAAGAGGGGGAGGGGGATGGGGGGGAAGAAAGGATGGATGGAGGAGGGAGAGATGATGTAGGAAAATTGGTGGGTAAATGGATTGCAGAGGATATAATAGCTGAAATTTGGTAAGATGGTAATTAGATTACATGGATAGAGTAGATGATGGCTCAGAAATGATAATAACGAAAATAAAATTAAATTATTAGAAAAAATTTGAAAAAATAATGACTCGGAAAAAATGGCTGAAAAAAATGTGTGAAAAAAATTGTGTGGATAAAAATAACAATGAAAATAATTATGAAAGTAATTATAGAAATATAAATGGGAATAGAAATAAAGTAAAACATTTTTTAATGAATATAATTGGTAATAAAGATAAATGGATAGAAAATGAAAATAATAAAAGTAATTGTAAATAAATATTAAAATGAAAATAAAACTAAAAATAATCATAATACTAAAAATAAAAATAAAATAAAAAAATAAAAAGAAGAATAAAAAGAAATAAAATAAAATAAAATAAAATAAAAATAATAAAAATAAAATAGATATAAAAATAAAAATAAGAATAAGTAGAAATGGGGGAGAAGAGAAATGACTATTGGGAAGGAGAGATGAGACTAGTAAAAGTCTGGATCGGATGGTGATGTGTGGATGTGGCAATAAAACAAGAAAACACAAACTTAAAAAACAAACAAAACAAAAATATAAACAAAAATATCAGCTGGATCGGACTAAAGGATGAGAAAATGGACCAAATTATGGGTGAGAAAGGTATATTGGGAGTTGCACAAGGGTGATGTGTGATATGTAACGTATGCATATCTGTATATGCAAGAGGAAACCTAACAGAAGTGCCTTGGCCTTATTATTTGCGAGAACAGATAAAATACTGGGAGTTGTGTATTGTCTGAATCATAGTAAGGTGTTGATTTCTATGGTTTCGTTGAGGCTTCCAGGGGACAAAGTATCCAGGGTGTAAATCCAATAATTCTCTCTTTCGCAGAGTTTTTTGTATCGTTCAGCGGGAGGGAAGGTGTTCGGAATGGCCTTGAGTATCCAAACTCGTAATCCAATGGAGGACTGGTCGTGAAATTCCAGGAAGTGTCTGGGGACGCTGTGTTTGTCCTTTCCCTGTTCAACCAGGTTGCAGTGTTCTCCAAAGCGTTTATGTAGGGGTCGGATCGTGCGGCCGACATACAATAGGTTACAAGGACAGGTCAAACAATAGATTACATATTCTTTGGAACATGTGAAGAAGTCTGGTATTATATATTGTTTGCCTTTGTGGGTGAAGTCCTTCTGTCTATTTGTAACGTGGGCGCATGTTAGACACAGAGGTTTCCTGCATTGGTACATACCCTTGATGTTAAAGAAGGTTAGGGATGTACTGGTGATGGGGTGTGAAGATTTAATCTTGCTTGGTGCTATTTTTGCTGATATTTTTTGCTCATCTGTACATGATTAGAGGACGGTCACTGACTGTAGCTTTGTGGTGAGGATCTTCTCTCAGAATAGGCCAATGTCTATGAAATATTTTTTCCATCTTCTTGAATTTGTTATGGAACTGTGTCACGAACCGGGTGTGTTGGGGGTTATCTGTAGGCGAGACTTCTTTTTTGATGTTAACATCTTTATAGAGATATTGTTGAAAGGCTTCTTCTATGATGTCGTCGGGGTATCCTTTTTCTTTGAATTTTGTTTTGAGTATCTCACTGTGAGATATATTATCTTGTGTCAAGGTACAGTTGTGTTTGAGCCTACAGAATTGACTTCTGGGGATGTTGTTTATCCAGAGAGGATGATGGCAGCTGTTGTAATGTACCTATGAGTTCCCTGATGTAGGCTTGACATAGTTTTTTGCACGGATGACATTTTTTTGATGGAATAGTTCTAAATCCAAAAAAGTAAGCTTGTTGTTGTCTGTCACAGAGGTAAAAGACAGGCCCATGCTGTTGTTGTTGCAGTGTAGTAGAAATCAGGGATGAGTGAATCAGGACCATCCCAAATGATGACCACGTCATCAATGTATCGCCCATAAAAGACCAGATGTGCTGCATAGGGGTTATTGTGATGGATGAATGTGTCCTCCCATTGACCCATTGTGAGGTTGGCATAGCTGGGGGCAAAATTTGCCCCCATAGCTGTGCCATGGGTTTGGATGTAAAATTGGCCGTTGAACTCGAAATAGTTATGTGTGAGACAAAATTCAAGAATGTCCAACAAAAATTGTGTCTGGCGTGGGTTTAACTGGAGGTCTTTGTGTAAATAATATTTTATGGCCTGGAGACCCACCGTGTGTAGGATGGAGGTATATAATGATACTACATCTAGTGAGAGCCAGCGGTAGGTTGGCTCCCATGTGTAGTGCTGCAACATAACCAACAGATGAATACTGTCCTTAATATATGAGGGGAGGTTGCAGACTATGGGTTTCAGGAAGTGGTCTAGGTAGATGGAGAAATAACTGGTAACACTCTCCATAGCTGCTACTATTGGCCTGCCCGGAGGGTTAGTGAGATCTTTGTGCACTTTCGGGAGGTGGTAGAAATAAGGTCTTTTGTAAAAGTCGTGTTTGAAAAGGCAACTTCCGATTTGGTGATGACTCCATCATCCGAAGCTCTTTGGATCAAATCATGTGCTTCAAGTAGAAAATTGGGTAAAGGATCCGAGGGTAATTTCTTATACGTGAATGTGTCGGCTAGAAGTCTGTTGGATTCGGTTAGATAATCCGTGCGATTTTGGACAACAATACTGCCCCCTTTATCGGCTGACCGAATGATCAACTGTCGGTTGTCAGAGAGATCTTTAAGGGCCTTGAGTTCCGATGTAGACAAGTTGGAAAAATTGTTGTGGGTAGTGGACTGTTGACATAAATGCAGTATGTCTGCATACACGACTTGATAAAAGCTGTGAATATAAGGACCTTTAGCAAGGTGGGATTGAAGATGGATTTTGGTTTAAAGGTTGTGTGCTGAATGGGTGGAGAGGTGGGTAGGTATTGTGTCAGCGATTCAACCTGACTGCCCAAATCCCCAGTGTATAGATCCTCAAGGTCTGCCAGTGCGTTAAGTTCTAACTGGTCCTTCCTGTCCGAGCTGGATGTAGATGAGAGAGTGGTGTTGAGATCAATATTGGTGGGGTTGATGGTATTGTTACTGACGGTGTAGTTTTTGGAGGCTTTGATATTGAAGTAGCATTTGACAGTGATGTTCCTGATGAATCTGTTCAGATCAAGGAATAAGGTGAAGGGATTGGGTGCTGCAGTGGGTGCAAACGTGAGGCCCCGTGCCAATAGTGACTGTTCGGACGGGGACAACACATGATCTGACAGGTTGAAAATCTTTACAGTCTGCGTATTTTCTCTCTTCTTGTTGTTTTTGCATCTTCCCCCTCTTCTGCCTCTGACATGAGCTTTCTTTTTGGGCAGGAGAGGGGGGAGAGCCACTAAGAAAGGAGACCTGGGGGGATGGGATGGACTGGATCTGTCAATATGAGGATCTGTGGAAGAGGATGGGTGTATGGTGGTATGTTCAATAGGATTAACAGAATCTCTGCAAAGGTTGATGTTGCTGTTGTTGCCAGATGTTTCTGGAGCTTTCTCCAGAAACATCTGGCAATGTGTTGATGGGGTAACTCGATCCAGACATAGGTGGAACAGAACCTGGTGGTATGTTGGTATCAACTATGTAGGTGTTGGGGGACAGGGTGGTGGCTATGGTGGGTGTGGCAAGTGGATGTTTTATGGTAGTCTGAGTTCTGTGGTTGTGGTGAAGGACTGGAGTTTTCTGTTTCGTCAGATTTATCTCATGACTGGTAGAGAGTACAGGAATCTGTTGATGGGGAGGATTGGAATGGGCGTTGTGATTTTTTGAGTTTTTATAGTTGTTCCTATTCTTGTGGTGATAAGCTGGGGTATCCCGATGTTTGGGATGATGGGTGGGGGGTACAGGAGTCTGCAAACAAGGAGGACGACGGGGAAACTCCCGTTGGGTGGGGTGTTCATGTGGAGGAAGGGATAGGGTAGGTCTGTGTTTACATTCCATGAGGGGAATGGGGGTAGGCACTTTATGCATATGAACACCATGGTCGCCGGTATGGGTGCTGGTGTAGGGGGGTGAAATGTGTGGGAAGTTCCATCTGGATGTTTTCCAGCAGAATACTCTATTGTAGTTATAGTCATCAAAGTTATCATTGTTATTTTCATCCACACAATTTTTTTCACACATTTTTTCAGCCATTTTTTCCCAGTCATCATTTTCTAATTTTTTCTAATAATTTAATTTTATTTTCGTTATTATCATTTCTGAGCCATCATCTACTCTATCCAGGTAATCTAATTACCATCTTACCAAATTTCAGCAATTATAGCCTCTGCAATCCATTTACCCACCAATTTTCCTACATCATCTCTCCCTCCTCCATCCATCCCTTCTTTCCCCGACATCCCCCTCCCCCTCTTTTCCCCATCTGCTGCATTGCCCCCCACACACACACCAACAAGGCTGCTTATAGTAATGGTCTCATCCCCTGTTCCACCCCCCTCCCATCCCCCTTCTCCTCGTGTGTTACGTTGTGTACATTGTCTCCATGGCAACTAACCATGTGACCGTGCATTGTGCGGCTATAATATGCCCACACTGAAGATAGCCACCATCCAAGCCTGAGGAAGGGACACGCATGTCCCAAACGCGAGCACCTCCCGCTGACCCGACCCAGAAGTGACGTCCACCACAGCGAGCAGTGTCTTCCAACGATCCTCTCTCCTATTCACCGGCAGCACAGTGAACCAGCGGGGTGACCAGCATAGGATCCGATCCATGAGACATAGCCACGACCACATCTTACGGACCTCCCCCACTTTCCCCCGGCCATCGGGAGCGGATAATCTATCATGCCTTTTGTTTCTTCACCTTTGTGAGTGTTTTTATATCATGTTTTTATCAATGAAACCAGCCTGTATACTGCACTTAGAGGGCGCTGTTCTTTTTTGTTTTTCCATTCCAGAGTTCTTGTACATTCTTACTCCGAACTGGCAGCCCTCTGTGGACAGATAGACTTTATTTGCATCTGATATTCTAATTGTTTTTTAACTCCAATTGTGTTTATATATCATTTTTAACCATTGTATAGTGTCACTGTTCACCATACAGCGGCAAAACACTATCCATATACTACTGTCACATTGCTTCATGACTTTACATAAGATTGTTGTAACCTGAGAGCGCCGTATTATTATATTCTTTTTGCATGTGTTTGTTTTAGAAATGTTCTCCATACGTGCAGCCACTGGTTACATATCTTATCAGCCTTATCACTGATTAATCTTTATTCATTTCTTTTCTGTGATTATATAATTTTGATATCGGTTATTAGAATAACATATACTTCCATTTCATTTCCCACAAGGGTCCATTAATGCTTGCGGGCATTCGGGCCCCCCCTTCCAAACCCAAACCATTTAATGATAACATATCAGTGTCCCTCTGTATGTACATACATGTATAGTCTCCTCTCCCGTTTCCATTACTAACCCCGGTACCGCCTTATATAAATTCACCCCCGCACTCACCCCCCTTTCTCCTTTTTCCACTACCTTCAGTCCCAATACACTTGGTCAACATGGAAATCATACACAACATTGAAGCAGCCAAATATTCCATTCTAGACCACGTGTACACATTGTTTCCAGATGGGTTCTTTCACTCCTCCACATCTGTCCCCAGAACTTCCTATAGACTTATATGTGCCAAATTCAGAAAGATTGAAGACAACATCAATGCAGCCAACCAACAGTGGTGGGATAAGTTCTTTCTCAACTTATACCTTACACATAAAATTACACCTAGAGGTCTGAGAAACTTGAAGGTCTGTTCCTTTCTCAGTGCGGATTTGTCCAAAGAGTGGTCTGCCATATCAGAATTTTGCATGCAGAAATGGATAGAACTTATCATCAAACAGCGTGACACCCTTTACAATTCCTTACTCTCAAAAATCACAGACCTTATTAAGGCTCTCAAATCAGACCTCCCCTCTCTCCCCCTTTCTTGGTTCAGGAAAATAAAATGGAATACAAAATTCTACGAAGACTGTATGATCAAAACAAAACTACAAAAAATACGCAGAGAAGAAAATGAAGAAGAGAAGAACAGAAGAAGAGAAGAAGAGAAGAAAAGAAGAAGAGAAGAAGATGAAGAAGTTGAAGAGAAGAGCGGGAGCCTCCCCCCATGCCATGGGTGTGGAGCGGCCTGAGGAGAAGAAGATAGAAGACGCTGCGGAGGAGATGCTGGGCGAGAACGCCGGAGGAAGAACCAGAAGAAGAAGATGAAGGAAGATAGAAGAAAGAAGAAGCATTTAAATAAAGGAATTGTAAAAACTGTCTCTTGTCATTTTTAACATTTTTAACAGTTTTTTAGTGAAATGGTAGGGGTAAGTACCCCCTTACCATTTCACACAGGGGGGGGCCGGGATCTGGGGGTCCCCTTGTTAAAGGGGGTTTCCAGATTCCGATAAGCCCCCCGCCTGCAGACCCCCACAACCACTGGCCAGGGTTGTGGGGATGAGGCCCTTGTCCTCATCAAGCTACCCCAAAGCACCCTCCCAATGTTGAGGGCATGTGACCTGGTACGGTTCAGGAGGAGGGGGGCCACACTCTTGTCCCCCCTCTTTTCCTGCAGCCTGCCAGGTTGTGTGCTCGGATAAGGGTCTGGTATGGATTTTTGGGGGGACCCCATGCTGGTTTTTTTTTTTTTTGGCACGGGGTTCCCCTTAAAATCCATACCAGACCCTTCAGGTCTGGTATGGAATTTCGGGGGAACCCCACGTCATTTTTTTTTTAAATTTTGGCCGGGGTTCCCCTTAATATCCATACCAGACCTGAAGGGCCTGGTATGGAATTTAGGGGGACTCCCACGTCATTTTTTTTTTAAATGTTGGTTCAGGGTTGCCCTGTGGGGAATTCCCATGCCGTTTTTATCAATGAACTTCTATGTGTATTGTCAGCAATGCAATAGCCATGAGTAGTTTTAAATGGGTTTTTTCCTTCGAAATGTCATTTTGCTGTCAGACTGTTCTAAACACGGGAAACATGCGCCCCTTTACAGGCATACTATAGACACCCCCCAGCTACGAAATTTAAAGGGATATTACACTTTTATTGTTTGACTTTAAGCATTATTAAAATCACTGCTCCTGAAAAAACGGCCGTTTTTAAAACTTTTTTTTGCATTGATCCATGTCCCCTGGGGCAGGACCCGGGTCCCCAAACACTTTTTATGACAATAACTTGCATATAAGCCTTTAAAATGAGCACTTTTGATTTCTCCCATAGACTTTTAAAGGGTGTTCCGCGGCATTCGAATTTGCAGCGAACACCCCAAATTGTTCGCTGTTCGGCGAACTTGCGAACAGCCAATGTTCGAGTCGAACATGAGTTTGACTCGAACTCGAAGCTCATCCCTAGTACCAACATACCACCAGGTTCTGTTCCACCTATGTCTGGATCGAGTTACCCCATCAACACATTGCCTCTTTCTCCAGAAACATCTGGCAACAACAGCAACATCAACCATTGCAGAGATTCTGTTAATCCTATTGAACATGCTACCATACACCCATCCTCTTCCACAGATCCTCATATTGACAGATCCAGTCCATCCCATCCCTCCAGGTCTCCTTTTTTAGTGGCTCTCCCCCTCTCCTGCCCAAAAAGAAAGCTCACATCAGAGGCAGAAGAGGGGGAAGACGCAGAAACAACAAGAAGAGAGAAAATACGCAGACTGTAAAGATTTTCAACCTGTCAGATCATGTGTTGTCCCCATCCGAACAGTCACTATTGGCACAGGGCCTCACATTTGCACCCACTGCAGCACCCAATCCCTTCACCTTATTCCTTGATCTAAACAGATTCATCAGGAACATCACTGTCAAACGCTACTTCAATATCGAAGCCTCCAAAAACTACACCGTCAGTAACAATACCATCAGCCCCACCAATATTGATCTCAATACCACTCTCTCATCTACATCCAGCTCGGACCAACTAGAACCTAACGCACTGGCAGACCTTGAGGATCTATACCCTTGGGGTTTTGGACAGTCAGATTGAATCACTGACGCAATACCTACCCACCTCTCCACCCATTCAGCACACAACCTTTAAACCAAAATCCATCTTCAAACCCACCTTTGCTAAAGGTCCTTATATTCACAGCTTTTATCAAGTCGTGTATGCAGACATACTGTGTTTATGTCAACAGTCCACTACCCATAACAATTTTTCCAACTTGTCTACATCGGAACTCAAGGCCCTTAAAGATCTCTCTGACAACCGACAGTTGATCATTCGGTCAGCCGATAAAGGGGGCAGCATTGTTGTCCAAAATTGCACGGATTATCTAACCGAATCCAACAGACTTCTAACAGGCCATTCCGAACACCTTCCCTCCCGCTGAACGATACAAAAAACTCTGCGAAAGAGAGAATTATTGGATTTACACCCTGGATACCCTATCCCCTGGAGGCCTCAACAAAACCATAGAAATCAACACCTTACTATGATTCAGACAATACACAACCCCCAGTATTTTATCTGTTCTCGCAAATAATAACGCCAAGGCACTTCTGTTAGGTTGCCTCTTGCATATACAGATATGCATACGTTACAAATCACACATCACCCTTGTGCAACTCCCAATATACCTTTCTCACCCATAATTTGGTCCATTTTCTCATCCTTTAGTCTGATCCAGCTGATATTTTTGTTTATATTTTTGTTTTGTTTGTTTTTTAAGTTTGTATTTTCTTGTTTTATTGCCACATCCACACATCACCATACGATCCAGACTTCTCCCCCCATTTCTACTTATTTTTATTTTTATTTTTATTTTTATTTTATTATTAATTTTAATTTTTATTTTTATTCTTATGTCTATTTTTATTTTTATTATTATTATTTTTAATTTTATTTATTTTATTCGATTTTATTTTATTTTATTTCTTTTTATTCTTTTTTTTATTTTTATTTTTTTTATATTTATTTTCATTTTTATTTTTATTTTATTTTTAGTATTTAGTATGATTATTTTTAGCTTTATTTTCATTTTCATATTTATTTACAATTACTTTTATTATTTTAATTTTCTCTCCATTTATCTTTATTACCAATTATATTCATTAAACATTTTTTTACTTTATTTCTATTCCCATTTATATTTCTATAATTATTTTTATAATTATTTTCATTGTTATTTTCATCCACACAATTTTTTTCACACATTTTTTCAGCCATTTTTTCCGAGTCATCATTTTTTCTAATGTTTTCTAATAATTTAATTTTATTTTCGTTATTATCATTTCTGAGCCATCTACTCTATCCATGTAATCTAATTACCATCTTACCAAATTTCAGCTATTATATTCTCTGCAATCCATTTACCCACCAATTTTCCTACATAATCTCTCCCTCCTCCATCCATCCATCCCTTCTTCCCCCCATCCCCCCCCTCTTTTCCCCATCTGCTGCATTGCCCCCCACACACCAACTAGGTCGCTTATAGTAATGGTCTCATCCCCCGTTCCACCCCCCTCCCAACCCCCTTCTCCTCCTGTGTTACGTTGTGTACATTGTCTCCATGGCTACTAATCATGTGACCATGCATTGTGCGGCTATAATATGCCCACACTGAAGATAGCCGCCATCCAAGCCTGAGGAAGGGACGCGCATGTCCCTCCCGCTGACCCGATATCTGCCACAGCGAGCAGTGTCTTTCACCGATCCTTTCTCCTTTTCACCGGCAGCACAGTGAACCAGCGGTGTGACCGGCATAGGATCCAATCCATGAGACATAGCCACTGCCAAATCTTACGGACCTCCCCCACTTTCACCAGGCCATCGGGAGCGGATGATCTATCATGCCTTTTGTTTCTTCACCTTTGTGAGTGTTTTTATACCATGTTTTTATCGATTAAACCAGCCTTTATACTGCACTTAGAGGGCTCTGTTCTTTTTCGTTTTTCCATTCCAGAGTTTTTGTACATTCTTACTCCGAACTGCCAGCCCTCTGTGGACAGATAGGCTTTATTTGCATCTGATATTCTAATTGTTTTTAACTCTAATTGTGTTTATATATCATTTTTAACCATTGTATAGTGTCACTGTTCACCATACAGTGGCAAAACACTATCCATATACTTCTGTCACATTGCTTCATGACTTTACATAAGATTGTTGTAACCTGAGTGCGCCGTATTATTCTATTCTTTTTACGTGTTTTGTGGGTGAAACCCCTTCCTCAATAATAAAGTAGCTGAGAGGAAAGGGTTGCACCCACAAAACATGTCCATTGATCCCCCATGATGGCAGCTAGCACATGTTGACGTTCAGCAATTTGTGTGCATCTTCAAAATTTGGCTTTTCCAGGGGTGACTTCACCCCATCTGAACGCAATATCAAACACAGTTTATAAATACTCATGTCTGATATTGCTTTCAAGTTCTACAAAAGTTGAACTTTGTAAGTTCCAGATTTGTGTATTTCTTGTTGGTTTTAACCATGCCTGTTTTACCTTAAAAGGACATTTCTACTTTTAATGTCACCGAAAAAATTGTTATACAACAAACATGTTGGTTTGTTTTAAAAACCTTTTATAAATGCACATGTGATTGTGCTTTGATTAAAAAGATTGAGATTAAACAATGTGTGGTTTCTTCTTTCAATGCTCAAAAGCATTTTTGTTTTGTACAATTGGTGTTTCCATTGACAATGGGTGTTATTTACTAAAGGCAAATCCACTTTGCACTACAAGTGCAGTTTCAGTGCAGTCTCAAGTGCACTTGTAGTGCAAAGTGTCTTTGCCTTTAGTAAATAACACCCAACAGTGCTTTCTAATTTGACACAATCACACCATTTTCAGGACTCCCCAAATTTCAGTCAGGGTCAGCTAAAAGAAAACCAAGCAGTAAATCAAACCAAATATTTGTTTAGTTTAAAAAATGTTTTATTTAAAAAACGTCTCAGACATTGTCTGGCATATTGATGGCCCCCCTACCCGCAAAGTATTCCATGTATCTTATACGGACCTTGCGGGCACTCTGGGGGGCAAGCCAGGACGGCCAGCTTCAAGCACCGTCAGGGTTGGTTCAGTGAGATTAATAATTCCGGCTTCATGCCCAACTAAGCCAGCATAGTTCACAGAATTTCTCCTTAAAAAGTTGTGGAGAACACAGCAAGCCAGGATGATGTGATTGAGTTTATACTCCGCCATGTGTATCAGTGTAAGAAATAGGCAGAACCGGCTGGCCATTATTCCAAACGTGTTCTCCACCACTCTTCTGGCTCTGGCCAGCTGGTAATTAAAAACTCTCTGGTCCGGGGTGAGGGTCCTCATAGGGAATGGCCACATAAGATGGTCCCCCAGCGCAAACGCTTCATCCTCAACGAAGAAGAATGGGAGTCCTTCCGCATTGTCTTCTGGAGGTGGCAAGTCCAAGCTGCCATTCTGGAGACGCCTGTAGAACTCTGTGTGGGCGATGACTCCACCATCTGACATCCGCCCATTTTTCCCCACATCCACATACAGGAACTTGTAAGTAGCCGACACCACCGCCAACATCACAATACTATTGAACCCCTTGTAGTAATAGTTGGGTGGTGGGACGATGTGGACGTGTTTCCCATCAATTGCCCCTCCGCAGTTAGGAAAGTCCCACCGCTGGGCAAAGTGGGAGGCCACAGTCTGCCAGGAAACTGTGGAGTCAAACAAGAATAAAAGATTAATAATTTTGCACATAAACATGGAAAGCAGATTAGACACAAACATTCTTGGCCAACATCAGTATAACATTTATTTTAGGGAGTATTTTAAGACAAAGGTATAAGGTTCACCTATCAGATTCCCCCTCCTCACATGGACCATTTTAGAAATTTTATGGGTGGGGAGATGTTTTGGACAGGTAACCCTCTCCACTTCATTGAGAGATGAATACATAAATAATGTGTGTTACTTTGGCCAGCCCCTCATTACTTACACTATTGGCAGCCCACTGGACAGGTAAGAAGTGTCATAATACAAAGATATAAATACACACTGTACACATTTTAGCACATTTTTACATTCTACTATTATCTATCAAGATAATAATAGGATACAAAAACTTTGAACATTACCATTTGAAAGTATTCAGGCAGGCCCTTGCACTACATACTTTGGGGAATTCATCCATAAATCTGACCACAAAAGAGGTAGGTATAGTGTGTATGGGTTTGGCAAAGTCAGCAGATAGAGGATTGGTATCAGCTGAGTTAGCAGCTGGGGGGAGGGAGGGTTCCAAATGATTTTGGCACCCAAAAAAACCCCTCTGGCACCCTGCCTGAATTTAAAGCACAAATCACAATTTTACACATTTTAAGGGGTATTTAAGGTAAAGCACTAATATGGAGCTGACAAAATACATTGTTAAATGACTACACAAGGTGAATATAGGGCCAGGAGAGCATGCTGGGGAGGTAAGTGAAGGCAAATATGTATGAAGGACAAAAAAAAACCTAAAAATCCAGCATGCATGTGGACAAAGGGGACATTCACAGCATATTACAATCATGGTAATTAGGGAATGAGGAAAGAAATACAATACATTAGCAAACATTCTATACAATAAAATGTGATGTTAGAGGATAAAAATCTTACCTTAATATACTCCTTCTGCAGGACCTGGATGATGGCAGAACAGGTCTCTGGGATAATGATCCCCAGAGCCTGGGGGAGGTGCCTGTCGAGAACTTAAGGTCCTACAGGCTTCTCCCTGTCGCCAAGTACCGCAGGGTGGAGACTAGCCTCTGCTCTGCAGTGATGGCTTGCCTCATGCAGGTATCCTGCCTGCTAATATAAGGGGTCAGCAAAGCCAACAAACGGTGAAATACGGGGTCCATCATCTGGAGAAAGTTCCTGAAATCATCACAATTATTCTCACGGATCTCACGGAGCAAAGGCATGTGACAGAACTGGTCAAGCTGGAGCAAGCAATTCTTGGTCCATGAACTCCTCTTCACCCTGTTCATGGACTGGGCTTGTGTCGAAGTAAGAACCCCAACACCAAGCCCCCGCACAGCACGAACTCTACAATGAGTACATACACGCAACATGGCTAGAAAACGGTCGGCTGCTCAGAACGAAGTAACAGAACGCACTGAAGAACAGCAAGGCCTGTGAAGAGCGACCTGAAAATCAGTAACAAACGAACAAGAACACAATGACAAGTCAATGGCAACTCGCTGCACGCACTGAATAACAGATACAAACCCACAAGCACAAACTGAACACCAGAAAAACGAACTGAAAACCACGAGTCTGAAAAAGCATGAATCATCGCTCACCAAACTTTTACTAACACGAGATTAGCAAAAGGAGCCCAAAGGGTGTCGCGCTTGGTTCTGAACTGCCCTTTTATAGTCTCGTCGTACGTGGTGCACGTCACCGTGTTATTGGCGTTCGGAAATTCCGACAACTTTGTGCAACCATGTGTATGCAAAACAAGTTTGAGCCAACATCCGTCAGAAAAAATCCATGGATTTTGTTGTCAGAATGTCCGATCAATGTCTGACCGTGTGTACGGGGCATAAGTAGTTGAAAAGGGGTAGGGGTATGGGGAGGAAACAGGGGAGGACTACATATGTACAACCTCAAACGGATGAAACCACTCAGTCAGACTCACCACTATCTATGTTTTCTCTTTCACAGGCGCACAACTGTCCCTCGGGAGCACAGGCATCATGTCCGGTTAAGCACACATGGCATGGTGGTGGGTATTCACCTTCTGACCCCAAAAATAAAAAAACGTCCTGAGGTGCCCTCCCAATTGAGGGAGCAGGCTACAAGTAGTAATCTAACACCGGCATTACAGAATATTCTTTCCAAGGGTACCCCTACTATCGGGGGCTCTATTCGACCAGCGGCGGCTGTGGGAGATCTTTTAGATCCAGCATTGGCCCTTTTGGAGGCCAAAAAACAGGGGAATCTGAGCGCCTTTGCCCTTCGTCCAAGTCAATCCGAATTAAATATTATAAATGTAACTACTTCTAAATTTAGTTCTGTACAAATATCTGTTCTACAGCTTGAATTAGGGTTTTGCCCTGCAAAACCTATTAGTGTATCAGAAACTATCAAAGATTTATATCTGTTTGCATGTAGACTAACCTATAAAGCACTTAGAGACCTCATGCTTCTTTATGAAGAAAGTTCTGGTCAAGCCCCTGCTCCCTCATTGGAGACTGCTACTCAGGATATGACTAGCACTACCACTAACACCCATTTCAAAACCAAGTCCTGTCATATCCCCGACTTACTAACCTGCCCTAATGTTTGGGCATTTCTTCAACTCACTGTCAGGGATTTAAAATCCCGACAATGGCCCAGACCTGACTTCAATTTGACATCGGAGCAATTGCAGACCCTACAAGTCACTTTGTTCCCATAATGACATTGTAATTAAGCCCTCTGATAAGGGTAGGAACATTGTCATCATGTCCAAACTCAATATCAGAGGATGTGCCTGAATATCCTCAGGAATAACGTCTGGTACTGTCGTATCGGGAATGATCAAATTTCCCTATATGCGAAAGAACTATGATCTCTGTGTACCAATGCCTATTTGAAGGGCTTGATCGATCTCAAAACTCTTGACTATCTGAATCCTAAGCATATATGCTTGGCTATGTTCTATGCACTTACTAAAGTGCACAAAGATCTTTCCAGCCCCCCAGGCAGACCTATTTTTTCCGGTGATGAATCTCTTACAGAAAAAGCTAGCAGATATGTTGACTCTGTGTTGATGCCTCATGTGACCTGCCTTCTCTCCCATGTTCGGGATACCTCTGATCTCCTGCGACATGTGGAGGGGACCCATGCTCCCCCGGGTGCTCTGCTCATGGCAGTGGATATAGAGGCTCTATACTCTAGCATCCCACACAAGCGGGGTATCCGGGGGATTGGGTCCTTCCTTATGGAGCAGGACAGAACCACATGGCCACACAACAAATTTGTTTTGGATCTGCTTAGATTTATTTTGACACACAATCACTTTACTTTCATGGATCAGATGTATTTACAAAGACAGGGAGTTGCGATGGGTACTTGTTGTGCCCTGTCTTTTGCAAACTTGTATTTGGGAGGTTAGGAAAGATGGATCTTCGCAGACGAGCAATTCCATCAATGGTTAACTAAAGTACTCTATTGGTTTTGTTACATTGATGACCTGCTCATTATTTGGACAGAATCTAAGGACAAATTGTTATCTTTTTTTGATGTTTTGAATATCAATGATTTAAATTTGAAATTTACCTATAGTTTCAGTTCTAGTCAGATCCCCTTTCTTGATCTTACCATTATGATCAATGATAAAGGGGATATGGCGACTGATCTATATCGGAATATGGCGACTGATCTATTAAACAAACAATAAAAGTGCAGCGCAAAAACATGAGAAAGAAAGTCCTCTATAGGGCAGAAATTTTCTCCTCTGTAATGTATCTTCTTACTATAAAACACTTGAGGCTCTTCAAAGTGACTGAACAAATACACTGCTTACCAGATGAAAGATCAAAGTAGGCATAATTACCACCAATGCTGGATACGCCCGGATCAGATGATCTGCTGGTGTAAGATGACAGCCCACAGCTTATCCTCCAGTGTGACAGATGATAAAATTACCTCCAGGGTGCGGTAAAATGGAAAAGAAGAAGGGACATCTAAGAGCGTTCCATAAGGCTCAAAAGATATTTTATTTTATGTAACAAGTCAAGATACAGTCCATGTGAAAGCGCGTATAAATAGCGCTATTTAAACCATATAAAATCCAAGAGCGGGGATGCAACAGACTGTTCGCGTCCGAACAGCTGTGAGATGACAGCGGGTGACGTCAGACTCCGCCCCCGTACGCGGCGTTACGTCCAATGGACTTCGTCAGCAGGGGTGGAGTCAGGCTGTCACCCGGGATCTTAAATACTTGCCGACTGTCAGCAAGAAGTGTGTCACAGAGCGGAAACGGAAACGAAGTTCCAAATTGACTAATTCCTGAGCGGGGACACTTGCTGGCAATGTGGAAATATGATAAAAACTCCCACTTAATTATAAATACAGATTCGATCATGCACACTTACTAATCTTCACTTAAAGCATAGATCAATCATTTACCCATATAAATAGGAATGGTCGGAATGGTCACCCGCTGCCATCTCTAATAAATTACAACAACACTCAATGTACTAAAACAACAAATGCATTAAACTAGTACAAGGTGTTATTATAAAATCTTTAAAAAATCTTAAAAACATGCATATGATAAAAAACATACAATAAAACTTATAAATATACAGCATTATTTTAAAAAACTCATTTATCAGAAATAAAACAATTGAGGTCGAACTCAATGTTTAACCCTCTAGGAACTCCTACTTTTGTTTCATGAATCCATAGAGATTCTCGGCGACTCAATTGCCTAATAAAATTTCCGCCCCTCCAATGTTTCGAAACTTTTTCTATACCCCAGAAATGCAATTTCCTCGGGTCCCTATTGTGGCATATTCTGAAATGTTTCGATACATAATGTGACTTTAAACCTTTTTTGATGTTATTCACATGCTCCGCTATACGGACGCCCATAGGTCGGGAGGTTCTTCCTACATATTGCAGTCCGCATTCGCACTGCAACATGTACACTACTCCCACCGTATCGCATGTAATTAAGTTTTTGATCTGATAGGTTCTGTTAGTGGCAGTAGCATTAAATTCTTTTCTTTTCTTAACATTAAACTTACATTGCCTGCATGCTGGGCATTTACCGCAGGCATAGAATCCTGACATGAAGCTAAAAATTCTACTCTCTTTAATCACCGGAGGATCAACCACACTTGGGGCAATAATGTCCCTCAAGGTGGGAGGTCTCCGATATACAAACCTAGGACGGGCAGGGAGGGTGGGGCCTAAAATATTGTCCTTTTTTAAAATATCCCAATATTTTAGAATAATCTTTTCAACCTTCTTATGCTGAATGTTATAATCCAGGATAATCCTGTATTGAGGACTCTGTTGTTCTGTATTCATATTATTTCTTCTGTCCGAGTTTTTTACTAAAGAAGATCTATCCATACTGCCCACTTTTAGGACTTCCTCTGCTATAAGCGACCTAGAGTATCCCTTCTGTAGGAATTTTTCTGCCATATGGTTAGCTTGTGAAAAATAGTCATCATCCAGATAGCAGTTTCGCCGAAGACCAATAAACTGTCCCCTGGGGATGTTAAGCAGCCATGAACTGTGGTGGCAGCTATCTAGGGGTATATACCCGTTCCTATCCGTGGGTTTACAATAGTTTTTAGTCCTGAAACCCCCATCATGTTTAAAAATCTCCAGATCAAGGAAGGCTATACTAGAAGCATCAGCCTTCCATGTGAGACAAATATTCTTAGTATTCCCGTTTAACCGAGACATAAATAACAGGAGACTGATCATGTCCCCCTCCCAAATCAGGAAAATATCATCTATATACCTTTGGTAGCAGACCAGTTGAGCCGGTCTACTACCAAAGACGCAGTCATCTTCCCAAAGTGCCATAAAAATATTTGCGACGCTCGGGGCGAAACAAGCGCCCATAGCAACCCCGAGTATTTGCAAAAAGAATTTGCCGCCGTACCAGAAATAATTCCTGGCAAGGCAAAACTCCAAGGCATTAAGCAAGAAGTCCTTTAATTTACCTGGCAGATCCGATTTGTCAAGAGCCCACTGTACTGATCTGATAGCATCGGCATGCCCAATTATCGTGTAAAGTGAGCTGACATCAGCTGTCACTAATAAGCTATTATCTTTACACGGTACTTTCTCAACAACTTGTATGATATGTTTTGTATCTTTTAGAAACGCTGTGGTGTTGGACACCAGGGGTTTCAAAAAGTAATCGATATACTGACCCAAACGTGCTGAGACAGAATCGATACCGTTTACTATAGGTCTGCCTGGAGGTACTAAGGGGTTTTTATGAATCTTAGGCAGGAAGTATATGATTGGTCTTCTACAGGCACTAGGATTAAGGTAAGATGCCTCCTTTTTATTCAGCACTCCCCTAGTTTTACCTAAGGAGATGAGGGCCTCCAAATCTTCTTTATACTGGATAATAGGATCCTTAGTCAGAATTTTATATGTCTTCCTATCTGATAATAGACGATCCATTTCTTTCTGATAGTAGGATTTACTCATAATTACTAACCCCCCTCCCTTGTCTGCGGGACGGATTACTACGTTCTTGTTTTTCTCCAAAGAGCTAATACCTCTTTTCAAAAAAGCAGGATCTCCTACTTTTCTGACCTTCATTACCTCCAAATCGCTAATGACCATGTTTTTAAAGACTTCTACATGTTTATGGTCATTTTTTGGAGGATTGAAGACAGACTTGTTAGCGAGGTTAGAATGTATACCAGGGGGAATCATAGGGCCCGTCAGGGCAGACCTCTCTCCAGGTTTGGATAGAAAATATCTCTTTATATTTAGGGTCCTTACAAACTTCTGTAAACTAATATATGTCTTAAATTTGTTAAGATTACATGCCGGGGCGAACTTTAAGCCCTTGTCTAGGACCTTTAATTCTTCATCCGTCATGTCTATACCACTAATGTTGAAAATACCAGTCCCTAGTGGGATCTTTGTTTTTTGTGTTTTTCGTCCTGCTCTTCTCCCTCTCTTTGTCTTCTCTTTCCCCCTTGTCTGTTTCCTGTTGGGGTGTATTCCCCTCGGTCTGGCCATTGGGGTTGAGGGTTCTCTAAAAAATGATTCAGATGGTATATCAGAAACCTGGTAACACAATTTTACATGCCTCCAGTTCACACTCAGCCCCACTTATTTGAAGCATACCATATGCTCAATATCTACGTTTACGCAGAAATTGCTCGACAGACGATAATTTTTTTAATCAGGCTGACCTCTTAAAAAATAGATTATTGGCCAGAGGCTATTCTAGATCACTTCTAAGGAAGCCGTTCAACAAAGCCAGATCAAGACCTAGGCTTGATCCTTTGTATAAACTTTCCCCCAAGACCTCCATCCATACGGTTACATTTATTACACGCTTTTCTGCTCATGAGTCATGCCTACGAGCATCTATTTCTCACTATTGGCACCTCTTGGCTGAAGATCAAACACTTTCTAAATACGTATGTCCAACCCCCAAATTGGTGTTCAGATGAGCTACTTCTTTACGAGATACGTTAACATTTAGTCATTATTTGAATATTTCAGATCGTTCCCCCAGATCTATCTGGGGAAAATACCAATGTGGGAAATGCAGCCATTGCCCTTGAGTTACAGAGGGTAGAGGCATCTGCTTACCCAATGGAAAATGGCACCAATCCCGATGCTAAGGCGACTGTTCCACCCGAGGTGTCATTTACCTAATGACATGTAAATGCCATGTTTTTTACATTGGCAAGACCATCCGTGAATTTGGCAAGAGAATCAGAGATCATGTGTATTGCTCTGGATCTGGCAAAATTGTCACCTCGGTTACAAGACATATTGGTTTGCATCATAGGTTCGATAACAGTTCAGTTTCTTTCTTTGTGCTCAAAGTTATTCCTCCCAATCCTAGAGGAGGTGATTGGGATAATATGATTTTGAGAGCAGAAACAATATGGATAGAGAGATTATCAGCTACCCACTATCCTGGAATTAATTAGATGAATTCATGTAAACCCTTTTTATAGATATGAGTTCATTAAGACAGGATGTGATATGTGGGTACATGTCTCTATACCCCCCTTTTTTTAGGGGGTTCTTTACTTATCTTCTCCCTGCTTTTTCTCCCTGATTGAAACTATGCCAGCTGTTGCTATTACTGTTTCCCTAGCTGTTGTTCAGTTGTCCCTAATCCTTTTTGGGACTGGATGATTGCTATATGCTCCCGTATTTTCATAAAAAAGATATATATCGGCACTAGTCTATCAGTTTTCTCAATCTACACAATTACCATTTTAGGTGTTTATATAGTTATCTATGTTTTTGTTTAAAAAAAATATTTTTTCCCCTATGCTGTTTACCCATGTTTGGGAATGTGTTGTTCCCTGCGGTACTGTCCCCTGCCATTGGATGTCCAAGTTATTCTGGGCAAGTGTGATCTTCTGTCCCAGGACGTTCCCTGTCCATCCACCAGATGGTGGTGTTGGACGTCGGTCGTCAATTGGGACAGGTGAACGGCATCCTAGAGAATGAAATTCTCTCTGGGTATATTTGCCACTTTCGCTGAAATGCACATGCGACATCGTATCTGGTGACATCAGTGGCCGGCGCCAGTGCGCCGGGCCGTGGCGTTTTCCGGATAGGAGCCAGGCCTATATAATTGGAGTCTTCTCCCATTTACTGGTTGTGTGAAGGTGTGGATGGTAGCGGTGCATCTCTTTGGAGCTGGTTTTGAGGTAGTCGCTATGTGAGGTGTGGGCTGTTCATGATCTGCTGCAATACCTTCCTTTGAATCTTCTACATGTAATTCTTTATTAACCTATCTTACCTGTCTTTGCTTGGACCTTTGCTGTAAATGATCAAATATTTGCCTGCATCTTAAACATCTTAACAGGGTGAGTGTCTCCTTACTGACCATTTTTGAGTTTATGCTCCCAATGGGATTGTCAGTTGTGTCTTTTCAATTGAACACACAGCGTTCTCAATATCGAATACCTTAGAATTTGTTGCAATATATTCTTTATAAAATATACAAAAAAGTGTAGCGCTATAAACTCCAAAAAATTAAGTTAAATATATGGTGTTTAAACACCATATAAAAGTGTATATCAAACAGTTAGATTTTATTATCAAGAACTGTGATGTACTATATATGGTACAAATACTGTGTACATATTAGAAAACAAAGTGAACAAACAATGCACTATTAGTGTAAACTACTTAATAGGCTGTATACATATATACACTCGGCTCTACGGTTCTTTAGCAGAAACGCGTTGGGTGGACCCCTCACAATTACCGCTATTTGAATATTGTGCCTTTGATGATCTTCTAATATGTGAGTCTATTTTTGATAATTTTTAAAATAAACCAGTGCTTACGTTATCACGCTATGTGGGTTTTTTTATCTATTTCTCGCATGATATACGAATACCCATTTGTGGTCTTTATTGGAGTATAATTTGTATGCCGTGTGGGTAACTGTAGAGGCTCAATTGCTATCTTGGTTTGGAAACCACTGAGGATATCAGAGAAGACCTATCATCTTGACCAGTTGGTCATCAAGCCTGTTTTGACTTGGATGACGTAAGTCTTCCCAAGTCAACTACCTCTGGTAAGCCTCTTGATGCCTTCGGTGACGGCTTTTGAACCACCAACAGCTTTCCTGCCCACTTTTGTTGCTTTCATACTTTCACCTGCCTGTTTGATCCAGCTGATCCCTTAACCATAATATTCAGATTGACATTGGTCTCTTCTAACTATTTGCCTTCGGTAAGCCCCCTAAGGCCCTCGGTGGTGGCTTCTTCACTTTTATTTCATATCTTCTCAACAACATTGGTGGACTGTACTTTATATTATCTTTAAATGGTGTCAACCTCATTTGAACTCTTTGGACTTTATTTTATCTATATTATCATTTTCAGATTTATATTATTCATATATGTACACAGTCTATTAAGTAGTTTACATTAATATTGCATTGTTTGTTCACTTTGTTTTCTAACATGTACACAGTATTTGTACCATATATAGTACATCATAGTTATTGATAATAACATCTAACTGTTTGATATACACTTTTATACGGTGTTTAAACACCATATATTTAACTTAATTTTTTGGAGTTTATAGCGCTACACTTTTTTTGTATATTTTCTAAACACTTGGGTCCATAGGTGTGTTGGCTGCTATTTTCATTCCAATTTTTTACGTAGCGCCATATTATTTATATTCAATATATTCTTTATAGCTACCCCTCATTAACCTCAAGCTCCCGAATTCCATCTTTGAGAATGCCGCTCCCCCCAGGCTTCATCACCATGTCCTCTATGATAAGCATCTAGTAGGTGCGTACTGTTTGAGATTTTTTATATATTATTTAAATTTTAATCAAATGTGACTTACTGTGCATGGTGACCATGCGAACTGTAGGCACACTATATCAGCAATAACCTTTTTGCTGTATCATTTATATTTCTCCTGTGTGCTTATTTTTGACAGTTTTTGTTTATTCTGTGTATCGGGACCTGGCTTAAACACTCGCCCAGGAATGGCTCTTAGGGGCCTAGGATGCCCTACTGGTTTGGGTTGGTCCTGTGTTGGTAAGCGTCACATATCCATTCTATTTGGGGAAATATATATAGGGTGGAAACTATATGTTATGTGCTATTTAATTTGAGTTCCTGATTTTGGATTGGCTCACCTCTATGGCAGACTGAGTTGGGTCTTTTGCTTGTCCAAAATCTGTGTAACCAGTACTGTATCTATTTGTTTTTCTGTTTTGAAGCTTGATTATGTATATATGTTTGTCTTCTATAGAGATATCTACACACAATATTCTCTGAAGCATACTCCTGAAGAAGCGGTCTCCCCGCAAAACATGTAGAGGTTGAACTGACCTAAGACGAATTTTGGATCCCTCCTTCATGGATGGATACACGTCTGCCTACTCAGTTCTTTTTCAGAGAATTTAGGATATGTGTATTGTACTCTTTCTCTATAGGACTTTTTTAATCATGCTTTTGTCTTAATAAATTTATATTTTTATACATATGTGTATGTGAGTCTTTGCTGTACCATGCAAGTTCATAGTTGCCTCAGATTTTCTGCTTTTTTCTCAAAGATTTCCCTAAAAGTTGGAGGTTAAAATTAAAATTTGATAATGGGATTTTGATTAAAAAGAGTGAAATTATAAATGCGTGAAGAGTTACTGAAATTAAGTGATGAGTACTAAAATAAATTGCTGCATATGTTGAGTCCATGAAATGCTAAAATTTGAGAGAAAGTTTGTTTGAATAACAGTCAGAGTGACTGTTCTGGATATATTGAACTTTTGAATTCCCAGAATTTCAATCGTTAAGTGTTAATGATATAATGTTGTTTATTCATCAGTGTTTTGTTGTTGATGATCAGATATAGTTGCAAATTTGGGAGGCTGACTTCTGAGTCAGAATATGTGTTTGGGTAAAATGTTCTGTTCGGAGACCCTCGGGTCCGCTTGGGTCCTGGGGATGGAAGGAACTGCAAAAAGAAAACTGGGAATGCTATGGGCCCTTCCTCATTTTCCTGATGAGAACAATGGGTTTTCTATCCTCCTGGACTAATAGATGTGTAATAATGTGAGAATATTGGTCAGCCCAGGAGTACTGTAAGTCAAGGTTGTGCGACAAAGCACTCCGGGGAAAGGGTTTTCTTTTCTTTTTTTTTCTTTTTTCTCAATTTTTTTTATTAAATTTTAACAGAGTACAATTATAGACAGTAATCATTGTCATACAATTATATATATTCTTATCAGGTTCATTATACAGAGAAGTATGACAAATTAAAACTTAGATATTTGAGATGAGATTCAACAGTAAGATACCCAAGTGGGTTTATTGGAAAAAGTTCTGAGTGCCTTCGGTCGGCTCCGAACACCCCAAATGGGTTCAAACTGTGTCCGGAGAAGAGAGATGGCACCCTCCATTTCTGACTATTATCCGGCCTCATCCTTCTGTGATATGTAAGGGTAATGATTACAGAAATTGTGGCTGTTCTAAGCTTATTAGAGTGTTGCATAGTGAAAGAAGGGACCGAATATTTACTTATGAAGAAAGGGTGTTTATTTGAATTAGATATCTCTAGAGTGATGTAGGCTGAGGTAAGTGGTAAGAGAGAGGGGGGATAAAATAAAAAGGGGGAAAGGGGAAGAGTGGAAGGGCCTGGATAAGTTATGGGGGGGGGAGGAGGAGGGGAGGGCGTTGTGATCAGGATCCTCTCCGGCTTCCATCTTCTTATTTATTAGGGTATTTTGAGGACCTGTTTGGGCGATGTAGATTTCGATAGAGCTAATATGATGGGTAATAAAAGAACTATTTTGGAAAGGGGCTTAGAAAATTAAGGCTAATGTACATTGTTTTAGGTGTATTAGCCGTATTTATTATTTTGAAGGGTTATTGAGTTTACTATATTCAGATGACGATTGAAAGTGGAGCCAACAACTCCATTTTTGGGTAAATTTAGAAGGGTTTTCTTGAGCAATATGAATTAGTTCTTCCATTTCTGATATTTTCTGGATTTTAGCAAACCATTCTCTTAATGTGGGTGTATGTGGAGAGTTCCAGTGTAGGGGGATGCATTGTTTCGCTGCGTTTATTAAATGCATTGCAAGTGATTTGTGGTATGTTTTATGTGGTAGGGGGGAGAGATGAAGCAAAAATTGGGCTGGGGAAAATTCCAGATCATAAGATGTGACTTGTGAAGTGATTCTATGTATCTCCCTCCAGAACGTTTGTATAAAGGGGCAAGACCACCAAATGTGTAGTAGAGTTCCCTCGTCTGCCTGACATCTCCAGCAGTTCGACGATGTCTCAGGGTAAATTTTGTGTAGTAGGGAGGGAGTACGGTACCACCGTGAGAAAATTTTGAAGCCATTTTCTTGTGTAGTAACGTTTCTTGATCCTTTATGTATGTTGAGGAATGATTGTTCCCATTGAATCGCTGAGGGTGAGATAGAGAGGTCTTTTTCCCATTTTTGACAAGCTATGTCCTGGTTAGTCTGTATGTTTGTGAAAAGGAGATTGTGAGTTATAGAGATTAGGTGGGGTTGGGCGCTTGTTTGGTTACATAATGTTTCAAAAGGGGTAAATGGTCTCGAACAAGCAGATTGTTTGTCTTTTGATTGCAGGTAATGAGCAATTAGAGTGTATGTCCAGGGAGAAATGGGTGGTTTTCCTGTTTGGGCAGAGATTTGGGAGGCAGTAAGGATTTTCCCTTGATGGAAGAATTGGTGTGCCTTTATGTTGTCTTGTGGGAAGTTATCAGAAAGGAAGCGTTTATGCATTCCTGGAGGAAAATCTGGATTGAGTTTCACAGGAGTTAGTGGGCTTGGAGTAGAGGATATATTCACTTGAGAGCAAACTTTATTAAAGCACTTAAGAGTGGGTCCTATTAAAGGATGGGAAAATAGTGTCACGGGGATATGCTGTGAATTCATCCATGGCAGGGAAGCTAAAAGTAGTGTTGTAAGGGATGCTTCCAAGGCAACCCAGTCTTTGTGATGTGAGTGAATATTCCAATCTACTATTCTAGTAAGATGAGTTGCATTGTGGTAGTTGAGAATATTCGGAAGACCTATGCCGCCTAGGTGTTTTGGTTTGGTGAGTTGTTTAAAGCTAATTCTGGGTTTACTTGGCCCCCAAAGGAATCTGGAGCATGCTGATTGATATGCTTTGAAGAACGTTTGAGGAATTAAGATGGGGATTGTTTGAAGGATGTATAGAACTCTTGGTAAGGCATTCATCTTTAGTATCGCGGCTCTGCCGAACTATGAGAAGGATGGGTTATTCCAAAGTTTGAAGTCTGAAATCAATTTGTTCAAGATGGGTGTATAATTTCTTGTGTATAGGTCTGAAAGTTTAGAGGGAAGTTGTATTCCCAAGTAGGTTATCGAATCTTATCTCCAGTGAAAGGGAACATTTTTTTTGCATTGGTCTACTATTTGGTGAGATAGGGAGATGTTGAGTGCGAATGATTTTGCGAAATGTATTTTAAGGTTGGATAATAATTGAAATTGTTTGAATTCTGATAGTAGGACAGGTAAGGTAATCAAAGGTTGTGATAGGAACATTAATATATCATCCGCAAAGGCGGCATACCTGTATTCCTTAATGGGTGTGTTTATACCATGGATGTCTGGATTGAGTTTTAACTTCGGAGGAGGGGTTCAAGGGTAAGAACAAAAAGAATAGGGGACAGGGGACAGCCTTGTCTTGTCCCATTACGTATGTGGAAGGCATTCGACAGAGTGTTATTGACTCTTACTTTAGCTGTAGGATTCGTATATAGGGACAGGATCAAACCCGAGAAGTAAGGTCCAATTCCTATGGCTTGTAAGACTGCTGCCATATAGTCCCATGCCACTCTATCGAATGCCTTCTCGGCATCTAATGAAAGAAAAAATCCTTTTTGGTTGGTATGAGTGATTATATGATGTAAATTGATTGCTTTGACTGTGTTGTCTCTATCTTCTCTACCTATGACAAAACCTGCTTGATCTGTGGACACAAGAGAGGGGAGGAGGGGAGTTAGTCTATTTGCCAATATTTTGGAGAATATTTTGACATCTACATTCAGTAGCGAAATGGGTCTGTAATTTCCTGTATTTGTGGGGTCCTTACCTTCTTTGGGGATGACTGAGATATGGGCTTCTAGCATTTCTTTTGTAAGTGGATTAGTAGGGGATAATGCATTAAGACAGGGGCTTTTAAGTATATCTGCAAACGTCTCGTAGTAGACTGCTGAGATGCCATCTGGGCCTGGACTTTTGCCAGGTTTCAACTGTTTGATTGCTTGTTCCCATTCTTCTGGGGTGATTGGAGATTCTAGGGATGTAGAAATTTCGTCTGGGGAGAATTGCTCTAAAAAGGCCTTAATTTCGTCATGTCTTTTGGACAGGTGTGTAGGCAGAGAATTTGTCGCATTTAGGGAGTATAGAGATGTGTAATAGCTCTCAAACTCTTTCGCTATTTCATGATTTTTTGTGATTGCTGAACCTGTGTGCGAGCTTAGTCGATGTATTGTGTTATTGGATCTTTTTGTGCGGAGGGCCTGAGCGAGCAGGCGGCTACATTTGTTTCCGAACTCATAAAAAAGTTTCTGAGAGTGCAAATTTCTTCTTAAGTTTATGTCCTAGCTCTTCCTGTATTTGCATGCGCGTTTCTATTAAGTCTAGATGTGTTCTCTGAGCTAGGTTCTTTTTATGAGAGGCTTCTAGTAGTTTAAGTTTGGAAAAAAGGTCTGACAGTACCCTTTTCTTTTCTTTTTTTATTGCCACTGCCATGGAAATTAGTTTACCTCTTATTACACATTTATGAGCTTCCCACTGTGTCAATTTGGTGGTTTCTGGGGTGTCGTTTTCTTTAAAGTAATTGGTTAGGCAGGTGCGAATTTCTATTTCATTTATTTTGTCTGTTAGGATAGATGGATCTAGTCTCCAAATGGGAATGTAGGTGGTCTTTTCTGGGAAGACAAGAGTGAGCGAAATGGGATGGTGGTCGGATAATGTCATTGATTCAATGGATGCAGCCTTTAGTGTTGGAAGGTCTTGTTGTGTGAGAAAGAAGTAATCTAGATGGGAGTATTTATTGTGGGGGGTAGAAAAAAAGGTATAATCTTTTTCTTTTGGGTGTAGGGTGCGCCAGGTATCGTGAAGTAGTAGCTCTTGGAGGCACCGTCTGATTTGTTTGATCGCTTTGTAAGGTAGGTGGGATGTGCCTGAGGAGGTATCTATTAGAGGGTCGAAAGTCACTGTACCAGTCTGGAACATCTTTAAAGTCTCCCCTAATATCAGAATTCCTACTTGGAAAGTAGAAAGAAGGTGGGTAATTTTGCGGAAGAACGGCACCTGGGCCGAATTGGGGCTATAAATATTTGCAAGTGTGATTGGTGTGTTTCTAAAGGTGCCCTTGAGAAAGATGTATCTGCGCTGTTCGTCAATTAGAGAATCCGTAATTTTGATTGGCACATTTTTGGACAGAAGTATAGAAACCCCTTTGGATTTCAAAATTGGAGAGGTGGCATGAAAACTGTGGGGAAAGGAATGATTAGAGAATTTTGGAGTTGCGTTAGTGCGGAAATGGGTCTCCTGAAGGTATATTACGTCAGCCTTCATTGTCCTCATGGCCGTCAGTACTTGGGAGCGTTTCTCTGGAGTGTTGAGACCTTTTGCGTTAAGGGACAGTATTTTCAATGATATATCGGACATTTTGGGCTTCAAGGACGTCATTATGATGAAAGAGGAGGAGTTAGGGAGTGTTGATAGAGCTTCTGGGAATGGAAAGCCGGAGAGGATCCAAAAAAAAAAAAAAAAGGGGGATAAAAGGGAGAGAAAGAGAGGGTGTGTAGTGGGGTATGAAACCGGATGTGGAGATGTAAGTACACATCCACTAAAAATATTAGGGGGGGAGAACCGGTACGTGTCAACGGTCAAAACAAAGACCGCTGTATGGAGTAGTGGTAGGAGTCATTCAACTAGTGGAACAAGGTGAACGTCTCCACGAGGTCAATGAAAGAGTAAGTTTGGTGCATCCTGTTTATGATCAGGGGACCAGCAAAGATGAGAAAAATTTTTCTCCCCTTCCCCGGCCCTCCAATTTGGCAGTAGATTATTTGTTTGTAATTGATTGGACATGAGGAGGAGTCCGAGAAACTTGCAAGGGGGAAGGTCTGTCTGGACTTTGTTTTAGTATATTATGTATATTTGAAAGGTAATGTATGTAAACTTAGACCTAAATGGTCGTACTTAGAATATAAGCTAGTTAGTCAGCTAATTGTGTAAATAACACTTTAATACTTTAAGATAGCCATCTTGGATAATATGTCACTCGTTGACTCATTACTGTAAAGTATATCTTAGTGTGGCAACTAGTTAAAACATAGAACCGTAACCATTATAACCATTATAAACATTCCAACTGCGGTGATACTGGGTTAGAAAATGCTGCAGTGAGGGACCCTTGGGTCACTGTTTGTATTGTCCGAGAGGGGCACGTAAATCTCTAGGCCCATTAGTTGGGGCAGTTTCCCCAAGTAGTGATTACACATGTGTGTATTACGCCAATGCCTTCCTATAGGGAAGGTGTTGTGTGAGAAATTGTCATTGCCTACTGTGGAGAGGCAGTCTTTTATAGGTTGGAAATAAAGTGGAACCTTTACCTTTTCGTGGCCCTCTCGGATTTCACCCTATTCGGACATCAGTGTAACATTTAGGTATTACAGGTGAAGTATTACCAACTATAAAAGAGAATAGGAGTTAAAACAAAAACAGTTAATAAAACTATAACCACCTTATATCTCTATCGTGCTTTCAGCCTATAATGGGGAGGGAGGGGTAGGTGAGAGGGGAGAGGGTGGGAGTGGGAGAAAGGGATGTGGAGAGAAGAGAGGGGATAAGGGAGGAGGGGGGAAGGGGGAGGGAGGAGAGAATAAGGGTTGTAGTGAAGCACGTGTATAGCTGGTTATGAATGACAAAAATAAGTTCAGCGGTTGTCTTCTGGCTGTCTTCTGGAGTCAGGTCCTCCGATCAACTTGTCTGTATCAGTCTAGTATGGGCCTGTCTCCTTGCTGAACTTTTTGCTTGAAAAAGACTAGTGTTCTTGTCGCCTTGTGTAGTAGATGTAGTTGAACAAAGTTTGAAACACTGGTAATCCTTTTCTGGTTGTGACATCAGTTTCCTAGTGTCTAGGGTATGATAGCGTCATGTCTGATCCAGAAAAGTAGGGGGGTTATCCGAATTATGGCAATAATATAAAGTCTAATAGTTATTGGATGATCCATTTGGTGGCCTGAATGTAATGCAATCAAGGAAAAGGTTGTTAAGGCTGTGGAAGTTCTAGTTAGTGGTATCCCGTTCGTTGTTTCCTCTTGGGGGATATATGGGCGCAGTGTTCCATCATTTGGATGTTAGGAATGAGTAGAATATACATGTTGATTGTGTAAGAGCAGTAAGTCTCAGGTTAGTGAGGGGAATACTTGGTGTCATATTCATGTTGTACAGCAGGTATGAGCTCTACGTATCTCTCTGGTTAGGTTAGACGTGCCCTGCGGTGGGCTGGTGAAACAGTTGGGCTGCCATTACGAGGCATTTCTGAGGATCTCGTATTTGTGCGAGAGGGAAAGTGGTGTGGGCGGCGGCGACCCAAAGTGAAATTGCCTGCTTCATCTATTCCTTCCATGGATAAGGCTCTGTTGAGGGGAGGTAGGCGAAAGTCACTGTACCAGTCTGGAACATCTACAAATGGGATGTCCAGGGTACTGAAGAAATGTTCCAGATCTTCTGGTACTCTGAGATTCGCAGTGTGACCTTGATGAGTCGCAGATAAACAGAATGGGAACTTCCAGCGATATAGGATTGATCTGGCCCTTAATGCTTCCAGCAGGGGCTTTAGTTCCCTTCTGCGTTGGAGTGTGATATTAGAGAGATCCTGGTAGATTTTAATTTCTGTGCCTTGAAAGATTATTTGGTTGCGACCTCTGGCTTTTCGAAGGATTTCTTCTTTAAGTGGGAATTCAGAGAGACAGCAGACTGTGTCTCTGGGGGGGTCTGTGTCTCTGCCTCTCGGGCGCAATGCTCTGTGGATGCGTTCGAATGAAATCAGGGTACCAGGGGGCCTTTCCAGGAGATTATTAAAGATGTCTGCAACTGTTTGAGAAAGACGACTGGGGTCTATGGCTTCTGGGACACCCCTTACTCTCAAGTTGCATCTTCTCCCCCTATTGTGTAGGTCTTCCATATGGCGATTAATCTCCCTCAGATGGATGGCATGCGATTCTGTGACCTGTTGTACTTGGCAGAGGGAGACATCATGGCGGGCCTGTGTTGATTCTATGTCATCCACTCTCAGTGCTATTGCCTGGATGTCTGATTTTAAATCAGAAATGTCTGCCTGCAGTGTACATTTAATATCAGCAGCTACACTGCGTAAGTCATCTAGGTTAAGAGCAGGAGGGGTTGGCGGTGGTCCCTGTTCTGTGTCTATTGCGGCCGCCATGTGAGCTCCGGCGCGCTGTGGGCTGTAGCTGGGGGAACGGGACGTACGAGCGGAGGTGGCTTGTGAGGCCTGCACTCTTTCCCTGGGCCGTGAGCAGAAGATCTCGGGGATCTGAGCACTTAACTGAGTCCTCAGAGAGCGGGAGCGGGTCACTGACATACTCCTCGGCGTCCTCACCATGTCCCAGTAGCTTTTTGAAGGGGAAAGTTCTGTTCAGCTGTAAAACGCTAATGTATAAGGACCTCGTGGAGCGGGAGCTCTTGTCTCACACGTCCATCTTGGATCGGCTCCAGGCCACGTCCCCCGGGAAAGGGTTTTCTATGACAGTCTGGGCGAGATGAGTTGTGTGATGCTTGTCTTAGTTGAACTCGGGCGATGCAAAATGTCAGAGTGGTATGTTTGAAGAGGACAATGCCAGGGTGATTACTGCAGTAAAAGTTTGTGGCTTATTGCTGTTTCCTGCAAACGAATATTGTTTTTTTTTACTATATAGAGCTTTCTCTTGCATTGTCTCTGGAGGTAAAGAGTGGCTTGAAGGTTCCTATTATAATTTCAGTATGTTTCTAAATTATTTCCCTTCATTTACACCCGCAGAAAAAACATAATAGAGACATAGAATAAACATGTCATTTTTTCAATGTATGTTTTAGAATAACACTGTCTAAAAAATATGTAAAATAGCTTAAAGCAACACATTTTATTAATTGAGGTCAAGACAAGATACAAGAATAATAGATACTCGAGTTGGTATAGCTATTGATGCACTGTATTTACACAGAGAATGTTTCTTAATACAGCACTAAGATGTCATAATTGACTGTGCTAATGTTATATACATTCTATGTACAAAAGGTTAGCTGTGACACCCCTGCTGCATTGAACCTTATAACTTGATATATTTTGATTAGTATATTTGCTTTTAGTATTTCCACAGTTACACATACAACCAAGTAACCTTGGTTCATTTAATTAAATCCTATTATAAACAGTGCATTATATTCAATACAATCATTGCTAACAGAACATAAATATTAGAAAAGCAAAGAAAGAAATGGGTTTAGACGTTTGCAACACTGCAACAATTCACAAGAATGTGAGAATGCCATTAGAGGGACTTTTTGATGTGAGGTTGGAGAACATACCACAACTCGTGTTCAGATTTACATTCAGGTTCAAAATACTTTATTAATCCCAAAGGAAATTATAAAGATACAGTTACATTCAATAAAGACACAAAATCAAAATACTGAATGAAAACAAGACACAATAACAAACAGCAAGTTAATGTTAATTAATAAAACAAATTAAAACTAAATTAATACTGTAAAATCCATATCATCCTTTGAAAACATTACATATAATAATAATAATAATAATAATAACACAGATTAAAATATTGCTGTGGCAACTCCTGTAGGTGGGTTTTGGCTTCTAAGGAAGTTTTCTGTTTACTTTCTGTCTCAGTGACACCTTGTCTAACGCTGACTAGGGATTGTTAAATCTGCCCAGGTTCGATTTGCAGAAGGTTCATTAAACCCTGTTTGAGATTTACAAAATCTGAACTTTAGCAGCAGATCTCATTGAAGTTTATGGGGGACTAAATTTAATACTTAATTCTGGCCATTTTCAAGGCAAGCTATTCTCAAAAAAGAGCATAGGAAGTTGTTTTCAATCTCTCTTTATTAGATTTTCACTTTTTTATATAAAACAATTAATAATACCATTACATACCAATTAAACATAGACAATTTTACGACATATCCTCCATACATCAGGTATAATTTTTTTTTTTCCTTTTTACAGACTGTAAATACATGTATATTCGAACCTGATCCTTAACCCTTAGGTTCTATCCCCCCCTCCCTATTCCCGCCTTACTTTTGCCTAATATTTACATCCGTACCTCTTTCATACAGACAACAAAACCACATACACACAAAAAAAAAACAAAAAAAAAAACCCTCGTTCCTTCTATATATTTTATAGAAATTCTAATATTTCTCTCGATGACCGAAACTCACCCCATTTTTGCCAAATTACTGGTATTTGATTTGTTATAAACCCTTCATCTCTTATCTGTTTTTCCATATGTTGAATTTCGTTCATTTCGCATATCCATTCTGCTATTGTTGTTTTTTCCAATTTCTTGCTATTAGTGTTCTGGCTGCAGATGTCATGTGGTGGATGATATCTGTTTTAATTGTCTTTATTAATTTGGATGTCAATAACAAGATTTCCATACTTGGGATCTCCTCTTCTCCTGATACTTTATAATAAATCTTGAATATCTTATTCCAGAATCCTCTCACCAGACGACATCCGTACCATATATGTTCCATCGTTCCTTTTTCTGTTTTACATCTGCAACATAAGTCTGTGTTTCCTTTATTAATTAAGTTTAAGGCTACTGGGTGCCTATACCATCTCATTGCAATTTTGTAATTTCTTTCTTGATATCTATTTGCTATAGTTTTTCTGTGTATAATTTCGAAAAAATTTTCCCATTCTTCCTCTAATAAAGACTTACCCATTTCTGCTTCCCATTTCTTTATGCTAGTTATCTCTTTAAGGGGGCTATTCAGAATTAGTTTGTCATATATCTTTGATAGTTTCTTAATTGGAGCCTGTTCTTCCATCAATAATTTTTCAAATTTAGTTAGTGGTCTATTTATCTTAGATAGTTTAGGCTCTATAAACGTCCGTAATTGTTGGTATTGCAGCCACTTATTCTTGTTTTCCAATCCCAGTTCCCGCAACCTGGGTATTTTCTCATTCACAAGGACTTGTACCAATCTTGTGTGTTCAGTTTTATTCCATTTCAGATAATTTGTGACCCCCATAGTTGGAGGGAATTGAGAAACAATGGGGTCATAGGTCCGATCATTGTGGAGAGCTTTCCCCCTTTCACTATAGCGTCCCATATCTTTAATGTAGCATTTACAAAGAGTGTTAATTCATTTCTTTTTGGTCTTAAGTGGGGTTTTATCCATGGAAGAACTTTTAATTGGGGCCCTATTATTTCCTCCTCCATACTAACCCAATGCTTCATTTTTTATTATGATACCAATCTACTATACTGGTCATTGATGCTGCCTACAGATATTTTACACAATCCGGTAACGCAAGTCCTCCGTTTCTTTTTTTCCTGATTAGATTTTCTCTTTTTATCCAGGGTATTTTATGAGCCCATATAAACTCGACTATAGCTTTTCTTAACTCCATCATCAATTTTTTGGGGGGATCTAATGGTATTGTTTGAAAAGTATATAATAGTTTTGGTAATATATCCATTTTTACTATATTGATTCTTCCTGTCCATGAATACATTAACTTATCATATTTCTGTAATAATTTAATAGCATTTCGGATTGTTTCCTCATAATTCATCCCCTGTAGTTGTTTCAAATCTTTTGTTATAAAGACTCCCAGATATTTAATTGCATTTTGTTTCCATTTGAATGGAAAATCTTCTTGCAGGAGTGAATATATTGTTTCGTTTACTGATATATTCAATATTTCTGATTTATCATAGTTAACTTTAAAATGGCTTAATTCCCCGAATCTTCTAAATTCTTTCATTAAATTTGGGGTAGTTATAATAGGGTTAGTTATGTATATTAACAAGTCGTCTGCATATGCAGCAATCTTGTATTCTTTATCTCCCACCTTTATCCCCTTAATGTCTTTATTGTTTCTGATTGCCGTGATTAGGTGTTCCATTATTAATACAAACAGTAAAGGGGAAAGGGGACAGCCCTGAAGGGTTCCGTTTGATATTTTTATAACCTTTGATAATACACCAATACAGAGCGGAAATCCTACTGAGCATTTTCGGGCCCATACCTAATTGTATTAGTGTTTCTTCCAAGAACCGCCATCCTATCCTATCGAATGCTTTTTCCGCATCTACAGCCAACATACATGTTTGGATGGCTGTTCTTTGGGCATATTCCACCAATGTACAAGTCTTTATGATATTATCCTTAGTTTCTCTCCCTTTTGTAAATCCAGCTTGATCTAAATTTATATAATTAGGTAAAATTGGTGTTATTCTGTTTGCGATGATTTTAGAATATAGCCTTATATCTATATTAGTTAAAGAGATGGGCCGGTAGTTTTTACATAGTGTATGATCCTTCTCTGGCTTTGGAATCAAAGCAATGTGAGCTTCTGTGCTTTGTGGTACAAAGCCTTGTATATTGGATATGGAATTGTATGTTTTTTTTCAAGATGGGGGTAATTATATCCTGAAAGTTCTTGTAAAATCTAGTGGTATACCCGTCGGGTCCTGGACTTTTTCCTGGAACTAATTCTGTAATAGTAAGGACGATAGGGGGCGCTAGATACCATATTATTCAAGTGCTCTAAATAAATAAATAAATCTCCTGCATTACCAAAAAATGGAAATGTAAGAAAGCTAGGGGGCGCTAGATACCATACTATTCAAGTGCTTTAAATAAATAAATATCCTGCATTACCAAAAAAATGAAAAACATAATAATGACAAATCATAATTAGATTACACATTGGAGTGCCCACAATAGTGAAACAAATATATAGTGATTGATTGTCCACATAAAAAAGTGTTTTGAAGTGGTTGAAATGATATCTTTCAATAATATCCCAATCTTGTTGCTGTAAACGAAAGGTTTTCCATCACCAAAGGAAAATAAGAAAAAGGAAAACACCTTGAAGTAGTAGATATCTGCTTACCAGATACCAATGACTCCTTTAGTTAAAAAGAGAGTCACTAGCGCTTGTGCAGGGTTGTGCCTGCTCACATGGATGGCCGGACTGTGGTTGGTATTATAGGCATGGATCGTTCCCGTCAAGCTCATTCAAGATAGGATAAGGATACATAGGAAACAAAAACAGTCTCCATAGCGTAAAACCATTTATTAAAAAAGTAAACAAATTAAAAAGCCAAATGGCCGCTTACATTGGTGGGTGCCTACCCGGCACTGGGGCTGCTTGCATGTCAGGGTGACTTCACAGTCAAAAAAAGCCTTTCATGTCTCCTCCACGCTGGCGTGCGTTCCAGCTTACACAGGGGGGCAGCCAAAGGATCCGGATGTTGTTGGGTGATAGGACATGTGACCACGTGGACAATCAATCACTATATATTTGTTTCACTATTGTGGGCACTCCAATGTGTAATCTAATTATGATTTGTCATTATTATGTTTTTCATTTTTTTGGTAATGCAGGATATTTATTTATTTAAAGCACTTGAATAGTATGGTATCTAGCGCCCCCTAGCTTTTTTACATTTCCATTTTTTTGGTAATGCAGGAGATTTATTTATTTATTTAGAGCACTTGAATAGTATGGTATCTATCGTCCTTACATTCCTTTTTTTGATTATCTATTTTTTTGATTATTCAAAAATTGGGGAGCAGCTTACACTGATTGTTTATATATTTCCACAAATTTTCTTTATTGTTGGGAATGTTTTTTTACTAGATGTATCACCAGTATATGTAATTCATATATATTATCTGCTATCGACACCATTGGCGCGAAGGTTTTTACTATTTTCTAATTCTGTAATAGCTTGCTGGATCTCTTCTATTGAGATATCTTTTTCCAGGGCCTCGAATGTTTCTTTAGTGAACCTCGGCAGGGCTGTTTCTTCAATATATTTTTTAATCTTCTCCCTATTTGTTTCCTCCTCCTTAGTCCCCCGAAGTGTTTTAATATTATACAGATTAGAGTAATATACATGAAATTCTTCTAATATTTCTTTTGGGTCATATGTATACTCCCCATCTGGTTTTAGTATTTTAATTATGGATGTTGTGGTTTGTTGGTCTTTTAATGTTTTAGCCAGTATTTTCCCTGTCTTGTTTCCATGTTGGTACCATTGTGCTCTATTTTGATCCCTGATCCTTAGAGATTCCTCATCAAGCATGGCTTGCAATTCCATTCTTTTCCCTTTTAATTTTATTTTATCTGACGAATTAAGATTCTGTTTATGTTTTTTCTCCAGTTCCTATATTTCTATTATTAGCTGAGATTTCTTTTGTTCCTTTCTTTTTTTTAATCTTGAGCCATGCTTGATGAACGTCCCTCTTAATACACATTTTAATGTTTCCCATTGCATGGGAATTGATGTTTCATCATTCTCGTGAATCAACAGAAATTCCCTTATTGTTTTGCGTATATCCTCTGCGCACTCTTTATCTTTTAACAAGTTATCATTTAATCCCCAGTTACCCTTTATTTTTGCTTGTTCTATTACCTTAATTTCCAAATATAGCGGGCCATGGTCTGACCATAAAAACCCCCCTATATCTGATGATGGAGTCATCAACATTCCAGAGTGGTTAATAAAAAAAGAATCTATCCTGTGGTAGGAGTCATGTATGTTAGAATAGTATAAATAATTCTTTTCCGTTTGATGTTGGGCCCTCCAGATATCCACTAGATGGTACTTCGCTAATAGCCCTTTAAATTCCTCTATTTTACTATTATTTCTGTGAGCGTGGGTGTTAGTTGTATCAATTTTTGTATCCATAATAAAATTAAAGTCCCCACCCATAATCACTATACCTTCCGCTTTCTCCATTGTGTTGTTTAAAGTCCTCATCCCCATCCTTATCTGATCGTAATTTGGTAAATATAGATTAATGATTGCAAAAACTTTCCCATATATCGCTACTTTTATAACCAAGGATCTACCATCTTTACCCATATATTTTTGTAGTATTTGATGGGGTACATTCCTATGGAAAGCAATGGATACCCCTCTTGATTTAGAATAAGAAAATGTATCATGTACCCAGTTATTATAGTTTCGATTATTAAGTTTCGGAATGTGATTTGAACGAAAGTGTGTCTCTTGAAACAGTATAATATCTATTTTTTGTTTATTAAATAAATTTAGAATTTGGTTTCTTTTATTAGGAGAGTTAAGGCCTCTTGCATTGAAGGAACAAAACTTAATTTCGGCCATAAAAAAAAAAAAAAACACACTCTCACACACCCCACACACTCAATCTACTCTACGTCTACTTGACTAATAAAAAAGTCTGTCTTACTAACTAAAGTATTAGTATACCTATTGTGGGGGACTTTGAGTCTGGTGACCAAGAATTTTCGCCCGATCGTCAGCCACATGCCGCACTTTAAATGCTGGTTTTTTGCTTTTACAAGCTGTCTTCCTTTTCACCTCTTCCACCTTTATTCCATCATACTTCTCATTTTCCACTACTATACCCTCTATCCTTTTTATTACTTCATTATCTCTCTCTTTCCCTCTTTTTCATTTTTATATATCGGGATTGGAGATTTCCCTAATCTTTGGAGATGGGAGGGCGCGGGGCGGGGGGGGGCCTTGTAAATTGTAGGTCATTCCTCCCTATCAGAAAAAAAAAATGTATTAATCCCTCTTATTAAAAACATCAAATTCAATTCAATATCCAAGTGCAAGAAACATATATGTTATCTCCTATGTATGTTTCCTATTATAAATTATTATTCCATGTCACACCTTTTCCAAAAAAAAAAAAAAAAAATACACACTCGTGTAACAATTTACATCCTCCTTTTGATACCCTCTGTGTTACGTCTTATACTAAAAAAAAGAAAGAAAACATTTATTAATCCCTCTTATTAAATACATCCAATTCAATTCAACATCCAGGTGCAAGAAACATATATGTTATCTCCTATGTGCTTATTGTTTCCTATTATAAATTATTATTCCATGTCACACCTTTTCCAAAAAAAAAAAATACACACTCGTGTAAAAATTTACATCCTCTTTTTGATACCCTCTGTGTTCCGTCTTATATATAAAAAAAAAAACATTTATTAATCCCTCTTATTAAATACATCAAATTCAATTCAATATCCAAGTGCAAAAAACATATATGTTATCTCCCATGTGCTTATTGTTTCCTATTATAAATTATTATTCCATATCACACCTTTTCCAAAAAAAAAAAGCCAAAAAAAACCACACCCGTGTAAAAATTTACATCCTCCTTTTGATACCCTCTGTGTTCCGTCTTATAAAAAAAATAAAAAAATTACATCCATATATTATTATTCTCGGTGCTCTAGCTTAAATAATATTATCACATGATTGACCTCTATTCCTCTAACCCCCCTTTCTTCCCCCCACCCTTATTAATCCCTTTTATTAGATACGTCCAAATAATTTCAGTATCTAAGTGCAATAAACATATCTGTTATCTCCTGTGTGTTTTTATTTCCAAAAAAAGAAATAAATCTAATCTTAAAATATCTAATTTCCCCCTCCCCCTAACCCGCCCACCCCACACAGATTCAGACCCATTTATGATTTTTTAAGTGTTTTCATATATGGAATGGGCCAGTCTGGTAGTGCTATTTCTGGAATTTTAAGTCTTCCAGGTCTCTGAATGATGTAGTAAGTCCTTCCTTTAGAACTTGTAGTTGAAATGGAAATGGAAATTTCCATCTGTATTGAAGATTATTCTTTATTAATTGCTCCACAAGGGGCCTTAACGCTCTTCTACAGTCCAGTTTGAATTTTGATAAATCTTGAAAGAACAATAGTAGGTCTCCGTCATATAGGATATTTTTGTTTTGACGTGCTGCAAGCATAATTTTATCCTTTGTATGGGCAAAATGCATTTTGCAAATAACATCACATGAGTTATTCAGGTCTGGTCTTCTCATTCCTGTTATTCTGTGTGCTCGATCAATGATTAAGTCTTTTATATCAATATCCTGGACAATTTCCTGAAAAATATTTTGTAATGTTGTTATAAGTTCTTTTGAGCTCACCTCTTCCTTTAAACCTCTAATTCTTATATTGGATCTTCTATTTCTATTTTCTTGTTCATCTAAATTGTTTATTACTTGCTTTAGTTGTTTTCCTTGCTTCTGTATTTTTTCCTTTATCTTTATCAATTCCTGTTCCGTTCTTGAGACTCTCTTGTCTATTGTGTTCATTTTTTCTTGTGTATTTTTTGTGGATATTTTAAGCTCTTGTATCTCCGTTTTATGTAATTTTTCCAGCCTATACACGTATTGATCCATATCTGCCCTAGTTGGGAGTGATCGAATGTATGTTCTTATATCCCATTTTTCTTTATCCTCCTCCTTTTGTTCGTTTATTGACCCTGTTGTGTCAATTGGTGAACTATTTCTGGGGTGATTTATTTGTTCTTCCCCTGATGATCTAGATGTCACAGATGATTCCGCTATATTTGATAGTTCCTGTGATGTTTGTAATGCTTGTGTTGCTTGGGGAGACTGTGGTTGTAACTGTTGAAAGAACTCCTTGATGTCAGTTGTTTGCATTGGTTGTGCCCCTGTAGTGTTTTTATTATTGCCTTCTGCTTTATCTTTTTTACTCCTTTGAGGTTGTGATGTTTTGTAGCCTTTCTTGGGTGCCATATTAATTGCTCTCTCCTTTTCCTTCCCTCTGTATCCTTTTGCTAGATGTTTATTAAGCTTGTGGGTGTTATACCAGGCTACCCTTTATTTTTCCTTTCTTTCTTTTTCTCCCCCTCTTCCTCTTTACACCTTTATCAAACCTTTATTTTCGTATTTTCTATTTGTATTGGAGCAATGGGGGAGGGCACTGAGGGAATCCTATTGCCTTACAGTCCCTTTAATTCCTCCGATTTTAAACTGTTCAAAAAATAGAGTATAATCAAGTCTGTCCCCGATACTGTTAAGCTGAAAATTTTTTTAATTGTTTATATTCATTTATTTTGAGCGCTATGTCCCTTTGTGTATTTATCTTCAAAGATAAGAAATACAGTTCTTTATATTGCTTCCAATGTCATACCTGTTGCTCCGGTTTCGGTGTGATTCCCCGTTTTTGGAGATATGTATTATATTGTAGTGTAGGCGGCTAACCTTCAATATGCTGTTTTTTTGTCATGGAGATCCCCAGATCCGCCTGATCTCTGCCGTTCAGTTCTCGAGGCATCCGCCGGAGATGACGTTCTCAAACGAGCTGTCCCTGCCATCCGCTTACGCAGACCCACAGAGACTCCCGCCCGGCCACGTCCGCTGTCTCCTGGCTCTGTCCTCGGAAGCAATCACGGCACCCCACAGGCTCGTCTCCTCTCGGATCTCCCAGATCTCCCGTTCCGCCTCAACCGCCTTTGCTGCTCCGACCGCTCCCTCTATTGTTCCAGCTCCGTTGTGTCACGGCAGGATAAGTAGGTGGGTAGACTCTCGAGGAAAGCCGGCAGCATGTTAGGTGTGTGCGTTGGCTACACAGACCTCCAGTGTCTGCAGCATGTCAGGCGCTCGATCTCCCTAAGCGGCCATCTTGGTCAGCATCTCCTCCCCTAGATTCAGTAATTCATCCTGAAGGTCCCAGGGCATGGGAAGTTGAACACTGCAATGCAGGATATTTAACAAAACATAGTACTGTCTTTTTCTTGGTAACATGGAAAAATCACAAAACATTTAAATTAAATGCTTGGCAGATGCCTTAAAGAACACTATATGAGATAATGTTTCCCTACAAGGGTCTCTGCCCACCGGATACCTATTAGGGAAGAGTTACATGCCCTCTACATTATACTAGGCGTAAGGAATTAAATTAAGGTAAGAAAATAGACATACTCACTTTTCATATATGTATTGTTTATATGTCTTTTGGCATCTCCACTTGACTGGTTTTAACCAGGATATTTATCCCCAATGTAGGTTACTATACCCATACTTAGTTAAAAGTAGGGTGCGTACTTATCTACCCCTAGCTACACTGATTATACCCCAGTAAGTACACTATGATATTCCATCCTTTAATAGTGTTTACAATGTATATGTAACGTTTCCACTCCTTTTATATCAACTTTGCTCTGTTCATTCTAGATGTTCCCCCATATCTACCTTTAGGGGGGCTTGGACTACTACTCACACTCTCTCCATACTTATTACTGTGTTTCTGTAAGCAATTTGCATTCTAAACATTAGTATGTACAGTATGTTTTATACAGTATCTTACAAAAGTGAGTAAACCACCTCACATTTTTGTAAATATTTTATTATATCTTTTCATGTGACAACACTGAAGAAAAGACACTTTGCTACAATGTAAAGTAGTGAGTGTACAGCTTGTATAACAGTGTACATTTGCTGTCCCCTCAAAACTACTCAACACACAGCCATTAAGGTCTAAACCGCTGGCAACAAAAGTGAGTACACCCCTAAGTGAAAATGTCCAAATTGGGCCCAATTAGCCATTTTCCACCCCGGTGTCATGGGGCTCATTAGTGTTACAAGGTCGCAGGTGTGAATGGGGAGCAGGTGTGTTAAATTTGGTGTTATTTCTCTCACTCTCTCATACTGGTCACTGGAAGTTCAACATAGCACCTCATGGCAAAGAACTCTCTGAGGATCTGAAATAAAGAATTGCTGCTGTACATAAAGATAGCCTAGGTATAAGAAGATTGCCAAGACCCTGAAACTGATCTGCAGCACAGTGGCCAAGACCATACAGCGGTTTAACAGGACAGGTTCCACTCAGAACAGGCCTTGCCATGGTCGACCAAAGAAGTGCACATGCTCAGCGTCATATCCAGAGGTTGTCTTTGGGAAATAGATGTATAAGTGCTGCCAGAATTGCTGCAGAGGTTGAAGGGGTGAGCCTGTCAGTGCTCAGATCATACCCACACACTGCATCAAATTGGTCTCTTCTAAAGATAATGCTAAAGAAAGCCTGCAAACAGTTTGCTGAAGACAAGCAGACTAAGAACATGGATTACTGGAACCATGTCCTGCGGTCTGATGAGACCAAGATAAAATTATTTGGTTCAAATGGTGTCAAGCGTGTGTCGCGGCAACCAAGTGAGGAGTACAAAGGCAAGTGTGTCTTGCCTATAGTCAAGCATGGTGGTGGGAGTGTCATGGTCTGGGGCTGCATAAGTGCTGCCAGCACTGGGGAGCTACATCTCATTGAGAGAACCATGAATGACAACATGTACTGTGACATACTGAAGCAGAGCATGATCCCCTCCCTTCAGAGACCAGGCCGCAGGGCAGTATGCCAACATGATAACGACCCCAAATACACCTCCAAGACAACTACTGCCATGATTAAGAAGCTGAGGGTAAAGGTAATGGACTGGCCAAGCATGTTTTCAGACCTAAACCATCTGTGGGGCATCCTCAAATGGAAGGTGGAGGAGCACAAGGTCTCTAACATCCACCAGCTCCATGATGTCATCATGGAGGAGTGGAAGAGGACTCTAGTGGCAACCTGTGAAGATCTGGTGAACGCCATGCCTGAGAGGGTGTAAGCAGTGCTGGAAAATAATGGTGGCCACACAAAATATTGACACTTTGGGCCAAATTTTGACACACTTTTGTTGCCAGCAGTTTAGACATTAATGGCTGTGTGTTGAGTTATTTTGAGGGGACAGCAAATTTACACTGTTATACAAAAGTACACTCACTACTTTACATTGTAGCAAAATGTAATTTCTTCAGTGTTGTCACATGAAAAGATATAATAAAATATTTACAAAAATGTGAGGGGTGTACTCACTTTTGTGAGATACTGTATATACTTTACGAGTTGTGTACCTATTTTGTCTTTACCTTTATTGTAGACTTGAGTAAATTTTAATGTTCAAAAGGTCCTGAAGAAGCGTATGACACGTGAAACATGGTCAAGCAATGATGAACTTTTTTAAATGAACATCATCATCCCTCAGTTAGCCACCTCTTGATATGAGGCAACTAGGAATTGTGGTTGTTTGCAGTATTGTGTATGTACTGTAACCACTTGGGGGCTCTGTAATTCTTACGAACAATATACTTTATACCAATAGTATAAAAGTATTCTTTTTTGCCCTCTTTTACCATTGGGGTGTTTAGTAGACATGTGCACACTGAAATATTTTGTTTCGGAATTTCGTTTTTGTCCGAAAAATAAATTTATTTAGTTACTCCCGAAATTCGTTTTTATTAATTTTGTTTTTCGTTGAAAATTGCATTCGTCCGAAAATCCAAATTAAGGTCGAATCTGTCATTAAAGGATTATGGTGTCTGTTGAATGTTCAAAGAAGATTCGACAGAGCAGCTAAACTGTACGACACCGTATAGTTTACCTGCTCCGTCGAATCTTCTTAGAACTTTCAACAGACACCATAAGCCAAAGTATGTGTGTACTTAGTTCTAGCTATTTTACTGCTCCTCCTCTTTGGTTACAATCAGCCAATAACATTCATCATCATCATTATTTTTATTTATCTTTTCTCCCCTACGTCAAATCTTTTCTCCCCTACATTGAATCTTTCCTCCCCTACGTCGAATCTTTTCTCTCTACGTCAAATCTTTTCTCTCTATGTAGAATAATCTTGGACTAATAGAGTTAAGGTTAGGCACATTCGACCACAGGTTTAATGGACACAGATTGTTATTGTTATCATGATGTCGAATCTCCTATCTATATCGAACTGTTGTAGCAACGAAAACGAAAATAAAGCATTTTTTTATGTCGGATCTTTCGTTTTTCGGACTCTGCACTTTCGTTATTGTTTGTTAAAACGATAACGAAAATACCTGAAATTCGGACGAAAATGCATTCGGACCAAAACGAATGCACATGTCTAGTGTTTAGCATTGTTGTTTTCTACTTCCTTCTGTTAGAATCTCTGATTTTCTATATAAGGTTGACTATGGAGTCTTCTGTCTGTTAACACTACTACTGGAGCAGCACAGCGGGATCCCGTGTTTCTCATCAGTTGGAGTCCGCCTTGCTCCCCCATTTGTCCTCTGGCTGCAGCGGAGGACTCCTGAGTCGATGTTGCTACTCAGGCCTACACATGATATTAGGTCTACCTTTTTTAGGCCAACCCAGCATTTTTGTTATTTTGCAGCTACACATCCTCAGAACTTTTTTTTTACTTTTTTTATTTAAATTTTTTGTTATTATGTTCTTTTTTTTCTTTTGCCGTGTACACACGGGCAAATTTTTCGGCAGCAAAGGTCCGACAGTGTTTCCGACGGACTTTCGACAGACTTCTGACAGACTTTCTAAAGAACGGACTTGCCTACACACAATCACACCAAAGTCCGACGGATTCGGATGACCAGACTAAAATAAGGAAGTTGATAGCCAGTAGCCAATAGCTGCCCTAGCGTCGGTTTTCTTCCGTCGGACTAGCATAGAGACAAGCGGATTTTTCGACCGCGGACTCGAGTCCGTCGGAAAGATTTGAAACATGTTCCAAATCTAAAGTCCATAAGATTTTCGACAGAAAAAGTCAGCTGAAGGTCCGATGAAGCCCACACATGGTCGGATTCTCCGTCGGACTGGGTACGTCGGACCAGTCCGGTCGAAAAGTCCGTTTGTGTGTACACGGCATTACTCTTTTTTACCTTTGACATTTTTCTAATGTTTTCCACAGTACGGTATGGTATGTTGATTACTATAAGGCTATTAACCTATAATCCCACAGTTGGAAAGCAACCTGTTCCACTATGTCTGCATTGGCAACATTTTACTACCTTGGTATGTATAGCTCTGAAGTTGTTGTCATACAATGTGAAAGGCCTGAACTCCATCAAAAAACTATGGCTGGCTTTGAAGGAGTTCAGGTCCTCCGGTGTGGATGTGATCCTGTTTTAGGAAACCCACTTCCTCGCTGGAGGTTCCTTTAAATTTGTATCCAAATATTTTCTGATCTCTCACATGGCGTCTGATTCATCTGGTAAGGCTGGCGTCTCAATACTGATTAGACGCTCCTGCCCTCTCCAGATCCAGTCCACGCATCTAGACCCACACGGTCGCCACATAATAATGCAGTGTGTTTGTATGTCTTGTTCCCTTTACAATTATGAATGTATATGCACCTAACTCAGGTCAGATCAAATTCTTAACTGAAGCATTTGAATAGCTCCAAAGCTTCTCACAGCCCTTCACGGTGATAGATGGAGACTTCAATGCCATACTCTCCCATACACGAGATAGGAAATAACTATTCCACACTAAACTACCCCTTCCAGCACAATCTTTATCCACATCCTTTCGCAAACCAGCACGTGCCCACCACCTGTTTGACACTTGGCGGATTTAACAACCTACTAGCAAACAGTTCTCATTCTCTTCTCCTCCCCACAAAATGTTCTCTAGACTTGACCACTTTTCTGTGACGGCCCCTCTCCTACCCAACGCAGTGTCAGCTGAATTAGGCCATCACCTGGTTAGACTATGCCCCCCTGACTCTAGACCTTTCCCTCACCACTGCATACCCTAAGAAATGTCACTGGAGGCTTAATGAATCACTGCTAAATGACCCCAAAACTAAAGATGTACTTTCCTTCGCTCTGATAGAATACTTCCAGCTCAATATAGGCACTGTCTCCAGTCCATCCACTCTATGGGAGGCTCACAAGGCGTATATGAGGGGGCAATGTATTTCAATAAGCTCCCATAGAAAGAAGGATGCCACCCTCCTGAAATCGTCCTTACTGGTTGAACTGCAAACAGCTGAGCACTCCCTAGTTCACTCTCCCACCGTGGGTCGACTGCGGACAGTAACCTTGCTACAAAACAGGCTAAAGTCCCTGGAGATGTCAGCTATAGACAAATCCCTCCTATGGGCTAAGCAAAAGTTCTACGAGTTCTCCAACAAACCACATATAATGTTAGTTTCCAGACTCAACCCTAGGCCCTTCCATTCCTTTCCGGATCACCTTAAACAATCCAATGGGACCCCCCACCCACTGTCCACAAACCATGACTCGGGTCTTTGGTGAGTTTTGCACTAAACTTTACAATTGCTTAACCCCATGACTCCATCCCCCATTTGATCAGGAGACTTTTGAGACTTTTCTGTCAGACATGAAACTACCAAAACTGACCAAACTGGACCTACACATCTTAAACTCCTCCATTACTGGAGAAGAATTAGCTAATACTATTAAACACCTACCTCTACACAAATCCCCTGGCCAAGACTGTCTCCCCTATTCCTACTACAGGACATTTTCACAGATCTTGTCACCTCATCTATTATCTTTATACAACTCTCTTCTACAGGGCAAGGCCCCCACCAACCTTTTCTTCATTCCTATATCTCGGTCATTCCTTAACGAGATAAATACCCCTCTATCCCAGACAACTACCGACCAATTGCACTCCTAAATTCAGATTACAAATTCTTCACCAAAATTGTGGCCAATCGCCTATCCCAATTCCTAATCAAACTAATTAAGAGAGATGAAGTAGGCTTTGTTCCTACTAGACACGCTGGGGACAACACTAGGCACACCATCGATATAATCGATATACTGAACAGAGTATGCAGACCAGTATTGATCCTCAGCCTAGATGCCCAAAAGGTGTTTGATAGACTAAGCTGGCCCTACATGTTTGCTTTCCTTTCCAAAATTCATATATATCATATTCATATCTGCTTTATCAGCCCTCTACTCCAACCCCTCATCTCAGGTCCAAATGGCCTTATTTATGTCCCAAACCTTCCCTATGTCAAATGGTACCAGACAGGGCAGCCCTCTATCCCCGCCCGTATTCATTCTATGTCTGGAACCCTTGGCAGAAGCTATACGGTCCCATCCTGATATCTGAGGGGTTGCAATGCGCCATAGGGAATATAAATTATCCCTATTCACGGATGATATTCTGCTGACCCTCACCCACCCTCACATTTCCCTCCCATCCCTACGTGCCCTCCTTTCCCTGTTTAGCTCCCTATCTGATTACAAAATCAACACCTCTAAAACAGAAGCCTTGCCTTTACATATCCCCCCGGAATATCTAACATCCCTAAAAATCTCATACCCATACCACTGGTGCACCTCATCTCTTAAATATCTAGGCGTACAAATTACCCCTACCTACTCCTCCCTGTACTCAACGAACTACACACCACTGTTTAAGAACATCAATGCCATGTAAACTCGCTGGAATTTACTTCCAATATCATGGTTAGGCAGAATCAATGTGTTGAAAATGTCAGTCATGCCTAAACTATTATACTTTTTTGAGACCCTGCCAGTTCCCATGCCCATGTCTCAACTGAAACTTATAAAACGATGGTTCCTAAGATTCATATGGGGAAATAAGGCACACAGAGTAGCAAGCTCAGTGATCTCTCCCAGAAACTGAGGGGGTCTGGGGGCCCCAGACATTCACAAATCTACTTGGCCTCACATCTTTGTGCAGTGGTATCCTGGTCTAGCCTCTCGCCGCCAAATAGGTGGTCGGAGATTGAGATGGGTTCTCTATTCCCTATTCATCACTGCTCCCTATTCTGGTCACCCCCACTGCACCAAGATCCCAAACTTCAAAGTTTATGCCTGGGTCCTATGCTATTCTCATTAAAGATATGGTGTACATGTGCTACAAGGTTCTATTTCTCTTTGTCATGCCTCCCCCCTCTCCAATGTACTTTACAACCCTTTAATCCCAGATAGCCTATCCCACATGCTTCCCTGGGCTCAAGCAGGTCTGTTTCAGCTCCACCAATTTGCTCATCCAATTACCCGAAAGCTCCAGACCTTTGCGGACCTCCAGTCTAAGCACCAGATACCTAACAATTTGTTCTACTTATATCTCCAAGTGAGTCATTTTCTATCAACTCTCTCTCTGACCCATACTCTACCTAAACCAATGGCCTTTGAGCTCCTTTGTTCCCAAGGCTCCCATCAAAAGCGGCTAATATCTGCCATATATCTATTACTGCAGGAGTCCTCTCCACTCTCTGAAGACTTTCACACTTATATGCGAAAATGGGCCTGTATCACTCAAACACCAATCTCTCTCCCTCAATGGGATAAGATCTGGACTTCAACGTCCAAAGTATCCAGGTGCATTACACAGAGAGAGACAGCACTTAAAATATTACTCTTCTGGTACAGGACCCCAGAAATACTGCCTCATTATGACCCCTCCCTCTGTCCTCTTTGTTGGAGATGTGGTAAATCTAGAGGCACCCACTATCACATCTTCTGCCAATGTGAATTAATTGTGTATTTTTGATCCATGGTGATGTCTCTGCTTCAGCGTATATTTGAGCATCCTCTTCCGCTGGATCTGTTACATCTCCTTCTGGGTCTCCTCTTCTCTGGACTGGGGAAAGCTTCAAACAAATTAGCCTTCAAAATCTTGCTGGCCACCAAGCAAGTTATCCCAATCTGTTGGTTGTCCCCCACCCCCCATCTCAGGATCAACTTTTACAGGTTATTGCTGAAATACGTAGAATGTAACACATGGCAGCCCAGGTGGATGATGCAGTGGACAGATTTGATAGAGTTTGGGATTTGTGGGACAAATCTGAGTATGGCACCACACCCCTAAACCGAACCTAATACCCACATATCAACCCAACATTTCAGTCCCTTATCTTCAGTTTTCAACTACTTCTTGGTTATAGCCCTCTGATTATACCCCTTTGTATACACTTTAATTTTGTTATATCTTTGTACTAGATCTGTTTGATGTTGCTAGATCTACAATTGATTCTTTTGAATTTCAATGTACTAGATGTGCTTTTCTTTGCATTTTTAGTTTCTGTACTCTACTATGTTCTATATGCAATAAAAAACACAATAATAAAAAAAAGGGCCAAGATACATCCCTGGGAATTACAGACCAGTTAGCCTAACATCAATAGTATGCAAGCTCTTGGAGGGGATGATAAGGGACTATACAAGATTTTAGTAATGACAGCGGTATCGTTAGCAGTAACCAGCATGGATTCATGAAGAATCGTTCTTGTCAAACCAATTTATTAACCTTCTATGAGGAGGTGAGCTGCAGTCTAGATAAAGGAAGGCCAGTTGAATTGAGGACCGAAATGAGAGGTGTCAAAATTAGGGAATATTCCCCACCATGTGACAATACCTGACCTTAAGCATACCTTCACTTTTCATGCCTCTGCTTTCTAACCTTAGTCTCATAGTTTCCCCATCCTATTACAACATGTTATCATAATGTGTAAATAAAAAATACTTTCCTACTGTTCATACTATGTTCTCATACCCGAACAATGATAATATTATAATATCAGACCGCATCTTAATATCTAAATTATTTACACTGGAAGGAATGTTTTAATAAGTATATAATTTTTTTTTTTTTTGGTGGTAATCAGGAGCAGTGCTCACTGTACGTTCCATTTCCCCCACTGGTGGTAATGTAGTTCATGTACACCACAATTAATCTGCAATTTGGGTGTCCCAGTTTTGAGACTACCTAGAACTGTGGCCTACTCAACGCATTTTCTTTATTGGATACATTTAACTAGCCCTAAAACCACTATTATCTTTCTACCCTCTCTTTCCATCCTCCACTTTATTTTTATTCTTATATAATGTCCCTGCCTCATTCCTCTGCACCTTTGCCTTTCCTCCAGGGAGTTACTCCCTATCATAACAATGCTGACCCTCCCTCTTTACTCAGTGCTTATTGACTCTTTCAGTTCCTTTGAAAAGGACAAGGAACCCATAGTCTCACCTGCAATAAACAGTATGGCCACATAGTGTTTAACCAAGAGATCCATTTAAAATAGCATCCATTCCCCAAAATGACCAACCACTTTTTTACAGGGTGGAAAATTAGGTTATGGTCCAGTTAAAGAGAAAGATTTGTCTGTTTGCAGTACAAGGTGGAAAGTAAAAATAGAAAAAAGAAGGAATTCCAAAGGAGAAAGAGGGGAGATTGATGGTATAGCCCCTAAAGGGAAGGAGCATGTTTGACCTCTAAGTATTTATGGGTTAACAACAGAGGTGAGCGCACACAGAGGGGTGAAACACTTTGGATAAAGTCTATACTGTAGTACCTATTTCTTTCTGAGCACTGGAACTGGACTGTTCTATATATAAACGGACTGGTATTTCACACTGTGAAATTTTGGTCTATAGTTTGAATTCTTTAAAATAATAATTGTGAATATTATATATGTATAGTGTTACATAAGCTGTAAATGAGAAGGTTTTGTTGAGAGATAATTAGCACTAATTTTCCAGCCCACAAGGGAATTTTTGATATTTATTCACATTGAGTTGCATTCACTGCAGCACTGCACTTTATTTAACCACTTCAGCACCAGCCTATTGTCAAATGACGTCCACAGATGGGATCTCCCATCCTGGGTGGACGTCATATGACGGCCTCGGGTTCCTGGCCGCCTAGGGGGTGCGCGCTCGCCGCCGGGGGCGCGCGCGTGCCCGCCGCGTTACTCGGGACCCGGTGCGTGTGCCCGGCGGCCGCGATGTCGGCCGGGCACCCGCGATTGCCCGTTAACCGGGCCGGACCGTGGATCTGTGTGTGTAAACACACAGATCCACGTCCTGTCAGCTCCCAGAACGGAGGAACACTGATCAGTCTCCTCCCCTTGTGCATCCCCTCCCCCTACAGTTAGAAGCATTCCCTAGGAAACACATTTAACCCCTCCCCGCCCCTTAGTGGTTAACCCCTTCACTGCCTGTCACATTTACACAGTAATCAATGCAATTTTATAGCATTGATCGCTGTATAAATGTGAATGGTCCCAAAAATGTGTCAAAAGTGTCCGATGTGTCCGCCATAATGTCGCAGTCACGAAAAAAAATCATGATCGCCGCTATTACTATTAAAAAATAAATAAATATATATTTTTTTAAAATGCCATAAATCTATCCCGTATTTTATAGACGCTATAACTTTTGCGCAAACCAATCAATATACGCTCATTGTGATTTTTTTACCAAAAATATGTAGAAGAATACGTATCGGCTGAAACTTAGGAAAACATTTTTTTTTTTTTTTAAATTGGGATATTTATTATAGCAAAAAGTAAAAAATATTGTGTTTTTTTCAAAATTGTCGCTCTTCTTTTGTTTATAGCGCAAAAAATAAAAACCGCAGAGGTGATCAAATACCACCAAAAGAAAGCTCTATTTGTGGGGAAAAAAGGACGTCAATTTTGTTTGGGTACAACGTCGCACGACCGCGCAATTGTCGTTCAAAGTGCGACAGCGCTGAAAACTAAAAATTGGTCTGGAAAGGAAGGGGGTGAAAATGCCCGGTATTGAACCGGTTAATGATATTATATATTGTATATACACAGTGTCTTGAAAAAATATTCATATCCCTTGACATTTTTCCACATTTTGTCATGTTACAACTAAAAATATAAATGTATAAATGTATTTTATTGGCATTTTAGTGATAGACCAACACATAGTGTCACATAATTATGAAGTGGAAGGAAAATGATAAATCATTTTCAAAATTTTTGGGTATGTCTCTACCAGCTTTGCACATCTAGAGAGTGACATTTTTGCCCATTCTTCTTTGCAAAATACCTCAAGCTCTGTCAGATTGGATGGAGAGCATCTGTGAACAGCAATTTTCAAGTCTTACCACAGATTCTCAATTGGATTTAGATCTGGACTTTGACTGGGCCATTCTAACACATGAATATTCTGTGATCTAGACCATTCTATTGTAGCTCTGGCTGTATGTTTAGGGTCATCGTCCCGCTGGAAGGTGAACCTGCACCCCAGTCTCAAGTCTTTTGCAGACTCTAACAGGTTTTCTTCTAAGATTGCCCTGTACTTGGCTCCATCCATCTTCCCATCAACTCTGACCAGCTTCTCTGGCCCTGCTGAAGAAAAGCATTCTCACAACATGATGCTGCCATCACCATGTTTCATGGTGGGGGATGGTGTGTTCGGGGGAATGTGCAGTGTTACTTTTCCGCCACACATAGCATTTTGCTTTTAGGCCAAAAAGTTTCATTTTGGTCTCATCTTACCAGAGCACCTTCTTCCACCTTTTTGTTGTGTCCCCCACAAGGCTTCTTGCAAACTGCAAACAGGAATTCTTATGGCTTTCTTTCAACAATGGCTTTCTTCTTGCCACTGTTCCATAAAGGCCAGAATTGTGGAGTGCATGACTAATAGTTGTCCTGTTGACAGATTCCCCCACCTGAGCTATGGATCTCTGCAGCTCCTCCAGAGTTACCATGGGCCTCTTGGCTGCTTCGCTGATTATTGCTCTCCTTGCCCGGCCTGTCATTTCAGGTGGATGGCCATGTCTTGGTAGGTTTGCAGTTGTGCCATACTCTTTCCATTTTTGGATAATGGATTGAACAGTGCTCCGTGAGATGTTCAAAGCTTGGGATATTTTTTTTATAACCTAACCCTGCTTTAAAGGTCTCCACAATTTTAGCCCTGACCTGTCTGGTGTATTTCTCGGCCTTTATGATGCTGTTTATTCATTACGGTACTCAAACCACTGAGGGCTTTACAGAACAGCTGTATTTATACTGTGATTAAATTACACACAGGTGGACTCTATTTACTAATTAGGTGACTTCTGAAGGCAATTGGTTCCACTAGATTTTAGTTAGGGGTATCAGAGTATAGGGGGCTGCATACAAATGCACACTACACTTTTAAGATAGTTATTTGCAAAAAAAATTGAAAACCATTTATCACTTTCCTTCCACTTCACAATTATGTGCCACATTGTGTTGGTCTATCACAGTGATATGCAATTAGCGGACCTCCAGCTGTTGCAAAACTACAAGTCCTATCATGCCTCTGTCTCTGGGTGTCATGCTTGTGGCTTGCAGAGTCTTGCTATGCCTCATGGGACTTGTAGTTCTGCAACAGCTGGAGGTCCACTAATTGATTATCCCTGCTCTATCACATAAAATCCCAATAAAAAACATTTACGTTTTTTGGTTGTAACATGACAAAATGTGAAAAATTTCAAGGGGTATGAATAGCTTTTTAAGGCACTGTAGCACTTATTAGTGCTTTCTTTAATGCGTCCTGAGAAAATGTAACTTATTTTTAAAGCACCGTGGGATGCTGAGGCAAAGTCCTCTGAACAAATTTTTTTGACACCTTGAAACCGACGTTTAAAACGCCCGTTTAGCCGCATTTGCATGCCACGTTTAGTCGCGTTTAGCCGTGTTTAACCGCATTTGCGTCTAGAAGCATTTATTAAGATTACCTCATTTAAGACCCTCCCCAAGCTCAAAAAACATTGTTAGTTACCTGTTTCAGCCATTTTGACCAGAGTGAGTAGCAGCAGAGAGCAGTTGTCTACTTGTATTTGCCTCTATTTCTGTGCTTTTTTTTTGCAATGGATTCAATAATGAACATAATTTGGATACAGCAATGCCAGTGGTGTATTGCATTGCATCAAGGGCTATATATGGTCAATGAATCATCGCAAGTAATTAAAACATTTTTAACTTTTTTATATTTTTTTTTTGTTTTTCATCATTTTTTGGTCTTTTCAGTTAAAAAAAATAGTGTACCTTTAAGTTGTGGATTGTCATTTGCCATGTCACCTGCCTCAAGTTGTGGATTGTCCACTTACCATGTCACCTGCCACAAGTTGTGGATTGTCCACTTGCCACGTCACCTGCCACAAGTTGTGGATTGTCCACTTGTCACGTCATCTGCCACAAGTTGTGGATTGTCCACTTGCCACATCACTTGCCACATCACTTGCCACGTCACCTGCCCCAAGTTGTGGACTGTCCACTTGCCACGTCACCTGCCACAAGTTGTGGATTGTCCGCTTGCCACCCACAAGTTGTGGATTGTCCACTTGCCACGTCATGTGCCATAAGTTGTAGATTGTCCACTTGTCACGTCACCTGCCACAAGTTGTGGATTGTCCACATGCCACACCACCTGCCACAAGTTGTGGATTGTCCACTTTCCACGTCACTTGCCACAAGTTGTGGATTGTCATTTGCCACGTCACCTGCCACAAGTTGTAGATTGTCCATTTGCCATGTCACCTGCCACAAGTTGTGGATTGTCCACTTGCCACGTCACCTACCACAAGTTGTGGATTGTCCACTTGCCACATCACCTGCCACAAGTTGTGGATTGTCCACTTTACACGTTACTTGCCACAAGTTGTGATTTGTCCACTTGCCACGTCACCTGCCACAAGTTGCAGATTGTCCACTTGCCATGTCACCTGCCACAAGTTGCAGATTGTCATTTGCCACATCACCTGCCACAAGTTGCAGATTGTCCACTTGCCATGTCACCTGCCACAAGTTGCAGATTGTCATTTGCCACGTCACCTGCCACAAGTTGTGCATTGTCCACTTTCCACGTCACTTGCCACAAGTTGTGGGTTGTCATTTGCCACGTCACCTGCCACAAGTTGCGGATTGTCCATTTGCCATGTCACCTGCCACAAGTTGTGGATTGTCCACTTGCCACATCACCTACCACAAGTTGTGGATTGTTCACTTGCCACGTCACCTGCCACAAGTTGTGGATTTTCCACTTGCCACATCACCTGTCACAAGTTGTGGATTGTCCACTTGCCACGTCACTTGCCACGTCACCTGCCACAAGTTGTGGATTGTCCACTTGCCACGTCACCTGCCACAAGTTGTGGATTGTCCGCTTGCCACCCACAAGTTGTGGATTGTCCACTTGCCACGTCATGTGCCATAAGTTGTAGATTGTCCACTTGTCACGTCACCTGCCACAAGTTGTGGATTGTCCACATGCCACACCACCTGCCACAAGTTGTGGATTGTCCACTTTCCACGTCACTTGCCACAAGTTGTGGATTGTCATTTGCCACGTCACCTGCCACAAGTTGTAGATTGTCCATTTGCCATGTCACCTGCCACAAGTTGTGGATTGTCCACTTGCCACGTCACCTACCACAAGTTGTGGATTGTCCACTTGCCACGTCACCTGCCACAAGTTGTGGATTGTCCACTTTACACGTTACTTGCCACAAGTTGTGATTTGTCCACTTGCCACGTCACCTGCCACAAGTTGCAGATTGTCCACTTGCCATGTCACCTGCCACAAGTTGCAGATTGTCATTTGCCACATCACCTGCCACAAGTTGCAGATTGTCCACTTGCCATGTCACCTGCCACAAGTTGCAGATTGTCATTTGCCACGTCACCTGCCACAAGTTGTGGATTGTCCACTTTCCACGTCACTTGCCACAAGTTGTGGGTTGTCATTTGCCACGTCACCTGCCACAAGTTGCGGATTGTCCATTTGCCATGTCACCTGCCACAAGTTGTGGATTGTCCACTTGCCACATCACCTACCACAAGTTGTGGATTGTTCACTTGCCACGTCACCTGCCACAAGTTGTGGATTTTCCACTTGCCACATCACCTGTCACAAGTTGTGGATTGTCCACTTGCCACGTCACTTGCCACGTCACCTGCCACAAGTTGTGGATTGTCATTTGCCACGTCACCTGCCACAAGTTGTGGATTGTCCACTTGCCACGTCACTTGCCACGTCACCTGCCACAAGTTGCGGATTGTCATTTACCACGTCACCTGCCACAAGTTGTGGATTGTCCACTTGCCACATCACCTGCCACAAGTTGCGGATTGTCATTTACCATGTCACCTGCCACAAGTTGTGGATTGTCCACTTGCCACATCACCTGTCCACTTGCCACGTCACCTGTCACAAGTTGCGATATGTCCACTTGCCATGTCACCTGCCACAAGTTGCAGATTGTCCACTTGCCATGTCACCTGCCACAAGTTGCAGATTGTCATTTGCCACATCACCTGCCACAAGTTGCGGATTGTCATTTGCCATGTCACCTGCCACAAGTTGTGGATTGTCCACTTGCCACGTCACCTGCCACAAGTTGCTTGTTCAAATCTAACAACATATGGGTCAAATTACAATTATACTTCTGATAACAGCAATGCTAGTGGTGTATTGGATTGGATCAAGGGCACGTTAGGGTATATAAATAGTCTATGAATCATTGCAAGCAATTACAATTTTTGAAACTTTTTTAATGGTTTTTCATCATTTGCCATCATTTTTGAGATTTTTAATGTAAAAAAAATAGGGCACCTTTAAAAACACTTATAAACAAAAACGCCGGTACCGCGTTTAGCCGTGTTTAGCCGCATTTGGCGTCTGAAATGTGGAAATCTTCTGCGTCTGAACCCATTTTTTTGCTTCCAAAGAAACGCTGTTAAATGCAACTGCAAAAAAATGGCCACTTGCCACCCACAAGTTGTGGATTGTCCACTTGCCACGTCACCTGCCACAAAGTGTGGATTTTCCACTTGCCACATCACCTGTCACAAGTTGTGGATTGTCCACTTGCCACGTCATTTGCCACGTCACCTGCCACAAGTTGTGGATTGTCATTTGCCACGTCACCTGCCACAAGTTGTGGATTGTCCACTTGCCATGTCACTTGCCACGTCACCTGCCACAAGTTGCAGATTGTCATTTACCACGTCACCTGCCACAAGTTGTGGATTGTCCACCTGCCACATCACCTGCCACAAGTTGCGGATTGTCATTTACCACGTCACCTGCCACAAGTTGTGGATTGTCCACTTGCCACATCACCTGCCACAAGTTGTGGATTGTCCACTTGCCACGTCACCTGTCACAAGTTGCGATATGTCCACTTGCCACGTCACCTGCCACAAGTTGCAGATTGTCCACTTGCCATGTCACCTGCCACAAGTTGCAGATTGTCATTTGCCACATCACCTGCCACAAGTTGCAGATTGTGATTTGCCATGTCACCTGCCACAAGTTGTGGATTGTCCACTTGCCACGTCACCTGCCACAAGTTGCTTGTTCAAATCTAAACACATATGGGTCAAATTACAATTATACTTCTGATAACAGCAATGCTAGTGGTGTATTGGATTGGATCAAGGGCACGTTAGGGTATATAAATGGTCTATGAATCATTGCAAGCAATTACAATTTTTGAAACTTTTTTTAATGGTTTTTCATCATTTGCCATAATTTTTGAGATTTTTAATGTAAAAAAAATAGGGCACCTTTAAAAACACTTATAAACGAAAACGCGGCTAAACGCCGGTACCGCGTTTAGCCGTGTTTAGCCGCATTTGGCGTCTGAAATGTGGAAATCTTCTGCGTCTGAACCCATTTTTTTGCTTCCAAAGAAACGCTGTTAAATGCAACTGCAAAAAAATGGCAATAAACGAAACTGTGTACATGGTCACATAGGATAACATTGAATGAGTTCAGGGGCAGTTGAAAAAAGTGTCCAACGTCCTCTGAACGCGTGTTTAGAAGCATCCCGTGTACATGGGGCCTAATGCATTGTCATAGCTAATGTCATGACAGAAATGTGGAAGCTGCCATTGTGGACCTCCTTTTGAAAATACTAGTTGCCTGCCTGTCTCTAGTTTAATTTTCAGTCTTGTCCACGAAAAAGTATGTAGTTAGGGAGAATCAAAACAAAGTCAAAAGGAAACTCAAGAAAGGTCTTCTTTAAACTGAAGTCTAATTTTTGGGGGCATATAATACCCAGTATTACATAAATGGATGATAATGTTTCTGTCAATAATTCTTCATTTACAGAATGAATTCTGGAAAAATAATCCTAATGCCTTGTACACACGGTCGGATTTTCCAACAGAAAATGTGCGCTCGGAGCTTGTTGTCGGAAATTCCAACCGTGTGTGGGCTCCATCGGACTTTTTCCATCGGATTTTCCAACACACAAATTTTGAGAGCAGGCTATAAAATTTTCCGACAACAAAATCCGATCGCATCAATTCCAACCATGTGTGGACAATTCCGATGCACAAAGTGCCACGCATGCTCAGAAGAAATTCCGAGACGGAACTGCTCGGTCTGGTCAACTTAGCGTTTGGAATGGATATCACACTTTCATCAGGCTGCAATGTTTTAAATAGTTTAATGCAGCACACTCTCTTCTTCTTTATAATGCTAGAAGAATGAAGTAGTTTTGCTGCTCATATACACACAGACTTCTCACAAACTTCTTTCTTTATTATTTAGCATGATTTCATCAATATATTTTGATTTGTCCCACCTGACAAAAAAGATATATATTTTATTTTTTTGGTTTGTATTTTTTTCAAGCCTGATTTTTTTTATTTGTTTTTACTCCTGAATATTGTTGGGTGTGTTTTGTGTGTCAAGTTACCACAACACCATTATTATCTTGTATTATTTAATATCAAGAAGGTTGCTTGGTGTTGGTGTCTCTTGTTAATTTCACATTGTATTTTTGAAATGTACCTGCCTCCTCACAAAAAAACTGTCCTTTTTGAAGGAAAACACACATAGGCAAGTATAATTGAAACAAAAATCCTTTATTAAGTGCTCAGAACCAAACAAAGAGGGAGGCAACGTTGGATAAACATCAGAAATCGGTGAAGCCTTTGGCCCCCAGGGCACACATCAATTATTTTACTGCAAAATTGGTGGCCTGAGGAGTCCATATATAAGGGAGTGCAGTTTGGTCCACAAGTCCAAGAGATCCTGAACAGCAGCAGATGACATGTATTGTCCCCAGGCTGTGGTCATGCAAGAGCTTGCATCTTTGGCCAGACCAGACTGAACCCAGGCCATCACTCTCTGGTCTTCCTCAGACGCTTCCTTCCCAGCTGTGGCTCTGGTGTTGGAGGTGTGGCAGGAGGAGAAGTAGGACCTGGAGAAGGAGGAGGAGGACCTGGAGGAGGAGGAGAACCATGGGTGAGCTGACAAATATGGGTTTCACATGTGAGTTGGCCCCTCAACCCCTTATTTAGAGCTTCTAAAATTACAAACTCACATAAGAGTCATTGGCCCTCCTCCATTTGCATCATTTTGCATGCAGTTAGCTCAGCAAAATCCTCTTCCACACTGTGGGGTGTTCTGAGCACCTCGGTTGCCTTCCAAAATAGGCCTATTGCAGCCTCCTCCAGGTTACTCCTCTTCCTGCCACTTTTTCTTTGAAGGCAGAGGGGAGGGACCTGGGTATTTGGCAGCCTGCTTGGCCCGGCCACCTCCTGGCTGAGACTTCCTTGTGTATGAAAAAGGGACATGGTTTTAGTTTTTGGTTCATCAATCACAATCAGAAATTAGTACTCCAAACTAACATATATTTAACATCATTAATTGGACAACCATAAATATTTAGAAGAATGCTATACCTGGTTCAAGCTGGGCTCCTCTACATGTTGCTGCCTGGAAGGCCCAGGTTGGGCGTCAGAAGTCTCAGCTGGGGGGAAGGAAGCGTGGAAGGAAGAGTGGAGAGTGCTGGCCTGGGTTTAGTCTGACCTGCCAGAAAATGCAGTCTGTCATAGTACCACAGCCTGGGGACATAAATGTAATCTGCAGCTCCTGATCTCTGGAAATCCTGGACCTTCTTGCGCTCCCTTAGATAAGTACTCCTCATGCCACCAATTAGGATCTTCAAATAGGTGATGTCTGCCGTGGGGATCACCAGCTTCACAAATTGCAGCAAATTATCCAGCGCTGCCTTCCTCTTTGTTTGGTTCTTATAATCAGGGTGGTTTACCTGCCACAGACAGGGCAGCACCCTGAACATATCTATGAAGATTGACATAAAGTCCTGATCATTGACTAGATCCATTTTCTCTGCAAGGCACAACACAAGACAAACCCTAATGTCAGCCTAAAGTCCTCTAAACTTGTCCAAATACAGGCCTCAATCTAGAAGCAGTATAGGCCTAATTTGAAATCTTACCTTCGTTATCATGATTGGCGCCTCCGATACTCCTTCCTCCACACACAGATCGTATGTATTACGCACGTGTGTTACGCTTTATATACACTGCGCATGCGTGAAACTCCGCCCGCCCCTGTAATTCTTTCTAGTCTATTCCCCGTCCCTTCTCATTTGGCGCAGTGGGGGAAGAGCACATGGCGGAGACACAGCAGGTGCATGCTAATTACAGCAACGAGGAGGAGGAGGAGGAAAGCCCGGAGCCAGAAATGTCCCAATCCCGGAGGAGACAATTTAAGGCCTCAAATATGTCCTTTGGGGAGATGTTGGAGATGGTCGACATCCTGAAGAGGACCGACTATGACGGGAATTATAGACCTTACCCAAACCTCAATGTCAGAAAGGCCAAGATCATGGCGAAAGTGGTCAGGAGTCTGCACCGGAATTTCGGGGTATGACGATCCAAGGATCAACTCAGGAATCGGTGGTCAGACCTCAAATTAAGGGAGCATGATCAGTATAGAAGGATCAGGAGAGTGCTGCAAAAAGTAAGTAGTTGTCCTGTGTTACTATTCTTTATTTTTATTAATGGGGAAAGTACGGGTGCTGCAGAAGTGGTGGGTTCCCAATTAGGATTGGCGAATGCAGCAGGAAGGGCATTATGGGCACGATGGGCCTGTGTTTGTCTTTTTCTTGGTGGCAGCGGGACACTACTTGTGCTTGCCACCTCACCAGCTTGAACTGCACTTATGGGACTCGCCACGTCACCAAATGTTACTGCAGTGCTGGTTTGACTATGACCAAGGTGTACTAGGCCGCTGGTGCTTGCCAGTTCACCAAAACGCTACCAAAAAAACTGTTAGCGATCGCAGGGATCAGGCCTAACTCTGTGAATGCTGCAGTTATGCTGTTAGTGTTTTGTAAGTGACAGTGATTGATCGATACTGCACTTGGGTGGGCTGGGCTGGGCGGAGGGGCAATACGCAGGTGCTAGCAGGTATCTGGGCTGATCCCGCTAACACTGCATTTTTGGGAAACCTAAACTGCTGGGGACGCTAGTATACATCTAATCGGATCAGATATTGATCCGTTCAGATACTATACCACTAAGGGAGGTGTATGGTGTGTGCGTGGGTGTTATTGCTACTGGCACTAACCTGACGCTGCCTGGGGCTGGTGCTTGCCAGTTCACCAAAACGCTACCAAAAAAACTGTTAGCGATCGCAGGGATCAGGCCTGACTCTGCAAACGCTGCAGTTATGCGTTTAGTGTTTTGTAAGTGACAGTGATCGATCGATACTGCACTTGGATGAGCTGGGCCGGGCGGAGGGGCAAAACACAGGTGCTAGCAGGTATCTGGGCTGATCCAGCTAACACTGCATTTTTGGGAACCCTAAACTGCTGGGGACGCTAGTATAGATCTGATCGGATCAGATATTGATCCGTTCAGATACTATACCACTAAGGGAGGTGTATGCTGCGTGCGTGGGTGTTAGCGGTACTGGCGCTAACCTGACGCTGCTTGGGGTGACGCAGACCCTATCTGACCCTAAAACCTAACTTATATCACCGCCAGGTGATCAGGGGCTAAACCTTTATTAGGTAATAAATGGCGGGTGCCCTGACACTATAAAAAATAAACTAACTAACCAGCGTCACCCATAACAGTTATACGGTGATCACTGGTGAAAGGGTTAACTAGGGGGCAATCAAGGGGTTATAACCTTTTTTAGGTAGTATATGGGGGTCCCTGACGCTATGAAATGCTGACGGCGAACCTATATATTTACCTCCCTAACTAGCATCACCAGTGACACTAATACAGCGATCAGAAAAATGATCACTTAGTGACACTGGTGACGGGGGGGGTGATCAAGGGGTTAAAACTTTATTAGGGGGGGTTAGGGGGGTACCCTAGACCTAAAGGGGGCTAACACTAACTGCCCTACCACACTAACTATCACAAACTGACACCAATGCAGTAATCATGGGGGGGGTGATTGGGGGGTGATCAGGGGGTGATCGGGGGGTGATGGGGGTGAAAAGTATGCCTGGCATGTTCTACTGTGTGTGTTGAGTTGTGCAACTCACTCAGATGTCTTCTCTCCTCGGCACCAGAACGGAAAATACCGAGCCGAGGAGAGATGACATCACTTCCTCTGCAGCTGTTTACTATACAGCAGCAGAGGAAGGATTTCATTGGCTGGGAGAGATTGCAAGGGGGGGCCACGAATGGATGGCCTCCCCCTCACCTCTGATCGCTCCCGGACAGAAGCCGACCGCCTCGGGCACCGGCATCGGCAAGTGGTTAATATACTCCTTCTGCAGGACCTGGATGATGGCAGAACAGGTCTCTGGGATAATGATCCCCAGAGCCTAGGGGAGATACCTGTCAAGAACTTGAGATCCTGCAGGCTTCTCCCCATCGCCAAGTACCGTAGGGTGGCGACTAACCTCTGCTTCGGAGTGATGGCTTGCCTCATGCAGGTATCCTGCCTACTGATATAGGGGGTCAGCTAAGCCAACAAACGGTGAAATACGGGGTCCGTCATCCGGAGAATGTTCCTGAAATTGTCAGGATTATTCTCACGGATCTCTTGGAGCAAAGGCATGTGACAGAACTGGTCATGCTGGAGCAACCAATTCTTGGTCCATGAACTCCTCCCCACCCTGTTCATGGACTGGACTTGTGTCAAGGTAAGGACCCCAACACCAAGCCCCCCGCACAGCATGAACTCTACGAGGAGTACGTATACGCAATGTGGCTAGAAAACGGTCGGCTGCTCAGAACGAAGTAACAGAACACACTGAAGAACAGCAAGGCCTGTGAAGAGTGACCTGAAAAACAGTAATGAACGAACACGAACACAAGGACAAGTCAATTGTACTCGCTGCACACACTGAAGAACAGATACAAACCCACAAACACAAACTGAACAGCAGAAAACGATCTGAAAACCACGAATCTGAAAAAGCGTGAATCGTCTCTCACCAAACTTTTACTAACACGAGATTAGCAAAAGGAGCCCAAAGGGTGCCGCGCTTGGTTCTGAACTGCCCTTTTATAGTCTTGTCGTACGTGGTGAACGTGACCGCGTTCTTGGCGATAGGAAATTTTGTGCGACCGTGTGTATGCAAAACAAGTTTGAGCCAACATCCATCAGAAAAAATCCATGGATTTTGTTGTCGGAATGTCCGATCAATGTCTGATCGTGTGTACAGGGCATAAGAGTATTGTGAATGACTACAAGGCCAGGAAGGGGAGGGCAAGCAGCATGATCCCTCGCTGTTGAAAAAGAAAAAAAAATAGGGATAACAGATCCCTCTCGATTTTTCCCACACACATGGAATATATTTTGGATTATGTAATGGAGTTTGTTGTATTGACGTAGGTGTTTTAAATTCCATGATTAACTGATGGGTTTAAGCGCCGGTTCACATTAGAAGTGGCACGACTTGCAGGTCGCCTCACCGAGGCGACCTGCACACGACTGCCCCGGCGACTTGCAAGACGACTTCTGTATAGAAGTCTATGCAAGTCGCCCCCAAAGTAGTACAGGAACCTTTCTTCTAAGTCGGAGTGACTTGCGTCGCTCCGATTAGAACGGTTCCATTGTACAGAACGGGAGGCGACTTGTCAGGCGGCTAGGTCGCCTGACAAGTCGCCCCCGTGTGAACCGGCTCTACATGTCCAGCCCATACAACCCTTGGCTCTATGATTAAGCCCTAGTAGGGGGTGAAACATTTCAGAGGGGCATGGCCTAATAGCGGGGACTGTGTCTACAACCAGCTATACACAGCAAGCCTACTTACATGGAGTATGGTCTTGTGCCTAAGGTTTTGCCTTCACAGTTGCAGTTGCAATCTCTCATTCCTGTAGTGCAGGAAGGTCACTGCTGTGGGGAGTATCCAGCATCGCTGAGGGGAGGAATATTGCACTACGCAAAAGCTTTAAATTTGATTTGCCATGATTGAAACAAAATCTACCTGTGCAATGGGACTCATGCACTGCAAAGGTTAAATGCTTGCTTAGTTTACATGTGTACTACTTAATCTTTAACTTGGCCAGCAGCTCTGATATGTGGCATAGTTTAGCACGGTGCAGAGCTTTTAATTCTGCATTGTATTTAACAAGCCTAGCATGCATCCTTGGCCCAAACCTCTTTAAAGAGGGTTCTGCAAGAGATCAGTTGCATGGATTGAGTAAGCCTGCCAGAACCAGTAATAAGGTAAGTAATACACCTTATCTATGCACCCTAGATGAAATAAGCATTCAAACCTTGCAATGCGGGGTAACCCCACTGCAAAGTTTGATTTTGTCCCATTTCTGGAATTCAGCTATACATTTTTCTTAATGCCATTGTAGCTAAGGCTAGACCAGTGCACCTTTAGGCTGTATGTAAGGTGAAACATTTTGAACAGAATAGAAAAAAACGTTTGTCAGGTTTGTTATGCTTTTGTTTCTATCCAAATCTAGAAAAATATAGTTTTAGCTTTACATACACCTTAATTTAGTGCAACGTTATTTCTAGCCAGATTTATATACTTTACTAGGTAATTTGGCAATAGTTTTATAAGAAACCTTATGAACTCAAAGGGAGTTTGCCAGAACAAAATCGAACATACTGAAGTGAAAAAAGTAAATACTTGTTGAGCTTAGTAAATAGTGTTAACTTACACATGATTGGATAATTGAAGAAAAAAAAAACAAACATGTTATACTTACCTGCCCTGTGTAATGGTTTTGCACAGAGCAGCCCGAATCCTTCTCTTCTTGGATCCCTCTTCAGCACTCCTGGCTCCTCCCTCCTGTTGAGTGCCTCCACAATAAGTAGATTGCTATGGGGGCACCCGAGCATAGCCACAGGTCCCTGTGTTCATTCAGACATTGACCCGGCCCTGCCCCCTTTCTCTCCTCATTGGCTGACTGACTATGATTGACAACAGCGGGAGCCAATGGTGCTGCTCTGCTGTCTCAGCCAATGAGGAGAGGAGTCCCGGGCAGCCGAGACACTCCTGCTACATCGCTGGACCTAGAAGGACCTCAGATAAGTATTAGGGGGGCTGAGGGGGGCTGCTGCACACAAAAGGCTTTTTTATCTTAAAGCATAGAATGCATTTAGATAAAAAAAATCTTCTGCCTTTACAATCACTTTAAAGTAGTGGCTTGATCTGTAATTCCTTCAACTTGATTTGCTTTATTTGAAACAACTGATCAGTAGATTGCACAGATAAAGACTTTACACACATCTAAAAGGAGCTGGAGATGTGTTATTTCATATAAAACTTAGGGAACAAAACAATTAGTGACCAAGAAAGCCAATAGCTTTGAGAGTCGGGCAACAACAGTACTTTTCAGGAGCAGAAAGAATTAATGTAAAATTGAAGCTATTCAGGAAGCAAATGAAGGGGGGCTAAAGATAAGGGTATATTGTGGAGATGCAAGTTAGGAGAGAATGCAGGAAATGTTTATGGAGAACAAATAAGGTTGGAGTTCTGCTTTAAAGTGGGTGCCAACTATGGATTAATAACCATATTTTTGAATGAGATGTCCAACACTTGTGATGGTCAGGTGTCAATATACTTTTTACCATATAGTAATTGTTCCAGATCAGTCATTTTGAAAGTACTGAAGCCAATTGATCAGCATGTGAACCAAACAACTAGTAATTTCAGAAGGAGAAGTCAGAAAGGATATTTAAGAAATGCAAGAAAGCAATCATTTAAAAAAAATAATAATAACACAGTGTAATACTTACCAGTATTTCACACTGATGCAAAGCAAAATGTACATATTTTATTCTGACAGACCTGCCTGATGTTTTTATGAGTATTTTTATTTTTATTTGGATGTCAGTGTTTGAAATAAAAATGCATGAATACATTGATATGGAAGCTTCGGGGTGCAATATACAAAAGCAGCAACACTGCTATCAGAAAGTACAACTACATTGCAAATAGAAAAGCCTTTGTATATCATCTAAAACTGTAAATCAGGCTATGAATGGTAAATCAAGCAGAACTGGAGAATAGGTGGCTTTGATGCAGAAATTACTGCAGCACTCTTAAACAGATATTTCAGCAGCAGCACTCTCCCAGGTGTTTCTCAAAGGCAACAAGATGACTGAAGTTTTTTCCTCTGAACATCACTTGTCTTTTATCAAAGGAGAAAAACAAACAAACAGAAAAATGTCTAAAGGACATGAGAGGGAGAAAAGCTGAGATATCATGTTGTATGCTCTTCAGATGCCAAGACATTTGATGGGAATATATTGTAGGTGAAGTTATGTGTTTATGTTGTCTTGACATTTCATATATTGCAACAAGCTCCCACAGATTGATTTGAGATAAAATATAACTCAAACAATCACATCTATGTTCAAATCTTTTTTCTAATATGATTTTTACCGTAACATGTTATAATTGCTTTTTTAATGTTTTCCCTAACCTAAATGTCGTCCAAGTGACAAGGAGCAAACAAGTATTCTTCTTTGTAAAGAGATATCAGTGGTAAGGTTACCCTCCCATGAGGGGTGTTATTATGCTTTAATTGCCAGATATACATTTCTTAAAGCCACATACTACAAAGTGACCTTTATTACTGTCAGTTACAAACAAAAACGGCACAAGATTTACCATCTCTTCAGATTACTTCCCTCAGTATCTCCAGTCTACAGTGTACAGCTAGCAGATATTTTCACAAAATACAAAATGGTGCAACGCTCAACCAATTTGTGTAGAATTATAAAGCTCTCCCAAACCTCTTGTATTGAATTGTATTGTTGCTGTATTGTCTCCCTGTATGTAAAGTGCTGCGCAAACTGTTGGCACTTAATAAATCCTGTATAATAATAAAGTGCCACAGTGTATAAAAAATATATACATATATATATATATATATATATATATATATATATATATATATATATATATATATATATATATATATATATATATAAATATATATACACTCTTTGTTATATTGCAGCCATTTGCTAAAATCATTTAAGTTAATCTTTTTCCTCATTAATGTACACACAGCACCCCATATTGACAGAAAAACACAGAATTGTTGTCATTTTTGCAGATTTATTAAAAAAGAAAAACTGAAATGTCACATGGTCCTAAGTATTCAGACCCTTTGCTGTGACGCTCATATATTTAACTTGGGTGCTATCTATTTCTTCTGATCATCCTTGAGATGGTTCTACACCTTCATTTAAGTCCAGCTGTGTTTGATTATACCGATTGAACTTGATTAGGAAAGCCACACACCTGTCTATATAAGACCTTACAGCTCACAGTGCATGTCAGAGCAAATGAGAATCATGAGGACAAAGGAACTGCCTGAAGAGCTCAGAGACAGAATTGTGGCAAGGCACAGATCTGGCCAAGGTTACAAAAACATTTCTGCTGCACTTAAGGTTCCTAAGAGCACAGTGGCCTCCATAATCCTTAAATGGAAGACGTTTGGGATGACCAGAACCCTTCCTAGAGCTAGCCTTCTGGCCAAACTGAGCTAACGGGGGAGAAGAGCCTTGGTGAGAGAGGTAAAGAAGAACCTAAAGATCACTGTGAGATGGGGATGGTGCTGCGCTAATCCTGCAATAGACTAAAATATAGGTGTACTTGGGTAGGGGGCTACACTCTTGCCTTCACTGAGGCATAAGGTGGTGATCTAAACCACAATCAGGGGTATCGCACTATGTGGACCTGCAAGCAGTATGTGCATAAAAAAATAATAGATAAAACGTGGAGCCCACCTAAAAAGGCTATACATATATGTATCTCAGCTTAAGTGAAGAAATAAAACCATAGTGAAGTCTACAATATAAAATAAAATAAAAACACATTTTTTCAATAAAATAGTGATTACCGCTGAGACATTAAGTGTTAGTACAAAGTGCTGTGAATTAATATCCGGGAATTATTATAGTTCAATCAACCGTGATTCATATAAATGAATGAATAGCTAAAAACTAAATAACATGAAAGCAAAAAATGCCAAATAATACACCAGGGGCTAAGGCTGGACCCCATTCGGTGCAGGCTGCTTTTCCCTATCTAAAATCACCTATACCACCATTTCTTGGTAGCGCAGGAATAATAATAAGATCACTGTGGCTGAGCTCCAGAGATGTAGTCGGGAAATGGGAGAAAGTTGTAGAAAGTCAACCATCACTGCAGCCCTCCACCAGTCGGGGCTTTATGGCAGAGTGGCCCGACGGAAGCCTCTCCTCAGTGCAAGACATGTGAAAGCCCGCATGGAGTTTGCTAAAAAACACCTGAAGGACTCCAAGTTGGTGAGATAAGATTCTTTGGTCTGATCAGACCGAGATAGAACTTTTTGGCCTTAATTCTAAGTGATATGTGTGGAGAAAACCAGGCACTACTCATCACCTGTCCAATACAGTCCCAACAGTGGACGACTGGTTGCAATCGAAGGAAAGATGAATGCGACCAAGTACAGGGATATCCTGGATGAAAACCTTCTCCAGAGTGCTCAGGACCTCAGACTGGGCTGAAGGTTTGCCTTCCAACAAGACAATGACCCTAAGCACACAGCTAAAATAACGAAGGAGTGGCTTCACAACAACTCCGTGACTGTTCTTGAATGGCCCAGCCAGAGCCCTGACTTAAATCCAATTAAGCATCCCTGTAGAGACCTAAAAATGGCTGTCCACCAACGTTTACCATCCAACCTGACAGAACTGGAGAGGATCTGCAAGGAGGAATGGCAGAGGATCCCCAAATCCAGGTGTGAAAAACGTGTTGCATCTTTCCCAAAAAGACCCATGGCTGTATTAGATCAAAAGGGTGCTTCTACTAAATACTGAGCAAAGGGTCTGAATACTTAGGACCATGTGATATTTCAGTTTTTCTTTTTTAATAAATCTGCAAAAATGTCAACAATTCTGTGTTTTTCTGTCAATATGGGGTGCTGTGTGTGTAATAATGATATATATATATATATATATCATACCATTTGAAAAAATATAAGTGTATCGTCACACGGAGTGGTACCGTGGATACACGTGAAATAGCACTGTGCCACGTCCTAGCAAATTCATATACAAAAACCGAAAAGAAGGGGGGGGACTTTTGGACTTTTTAGGCACAACTACACAACCATGTTATAGATAAAAATCTTATTTTATTAATTTAGAAAAACACGTAGCAAAAAAGGCGACAATATTAAAAACACAACATATGTATATGTTCAGATAATTGCTATACAACACCATCTAAAGTATATGAGTCTTCGGACATCTGAAAGGTTGCTCCAAATATAGATCAGTCCGAAGAGGTGGTTAGATAGCAAATCCGCAATCAGCTCATGTATTGTGATTGTTCGATGCTCGACATGTTTCGCGTGTGGGCCACTCTTCTTCAAGAGCGATGACAATATATGTTGTAACTATCAGAGTATATAACATTACAATTTCATGGTTAGTATATACATATATACATATCTATAGAGAACAGGCGTCTATGATGACGCCACATATATTGTGCAGAAAGAAAATGTGTACTCGTTCAAACAGGGCGGCAGTGGGCGTCAAAACCCCAAGCAGTGCTGGAACCCCCCCGGGAAGACCGATAGTGTCAGGCAAAGGGTCTCTAACAGAAAATGCCGGCCGACTAGTGGACTCAATACTCCTACCACACGTGCTGTCCTTACCTTCATATATCAGAGACACAATGGACCTTTTAAAGCAGATCGAGGGGATGGTCGTGCCTCCTGATGCCCTGCTCGTGACCTTGGATGTCGAGGCTCTATACTCGAGCATCCCCCATGAGCAGGGCATCAGGACAGCACGCACCTTCCTTCCTGGGGGGAAGAGAGGGGAAGAGGGGAGGAAAGGAAAGGGAGGAACAGGGGAACAACCAGATATAGGGGGGAAAAGAGTGGAGGCGTGGTGTAATAAAGGGAGGATACTCACATTTAGAACAATTATAAAATCATGAAAAAGGGTAATAGTCCACCGGTAAGGAGGAACCAGATGACTGGCAGTATGGTAAATATGCACATCAGGGTAGGTATGTTACTGGTACTAGCTATTTTTTATATAGACCTGTTCCTAGAAAGAGAAACAGTTAAATTTGAAAGAAAAGGGAAAGGGGAGTTTGGAATATAAAACATATAGATTTTAGGTAGTCTATTCCTTGCTATAATATGGGACACTCACCAATATTCATCTCATAGGTAGGAATTTATGGTCTGCATGCCCCTGGATTCCACGGTGGGATGCAGGCAATAATAGACCATTACACAGATACTGTATTATCAAAGATGGACTACAGATGATTTGTCCTGAAGTGTGAGTAAGGTAGACAAAAGAAGAGGGGGGGTTTAAACTAGTATTTGGATTAGGGAAGAAACAGACATCCAGCAGTAACAACGTCTTAATGGTTGATGCTGTAATGGAAAGTACCTGGATATAATGGAAAGAGACCTGTGGCATACGATATCCTCCTGGAGCTAGAGCGGAATGCACACTATGTTAGGACGCTGTCCTATTTGTGTGCCCGTCCCGTCCGTCGTCATCCAATCGGCAGCGCCGACGTGACGTCATCCGGACCAGCCGAATACTCACCGTGCGCATGCGCCCAAGCCAGCCGGGAGAGCCGTCAGCAGAGACGGCGCTTCCAGTGGGGAAGCGGCACACGCCCACTGTGAGCTACACCAGCTGGTAATCAGCCAGCTGGTGTGCGCGCCACATCAAGAGGACCCGATGCGGCGCTGGGCAGCCGCATAGCAGCCAAGAATGCACCACCAGGTGGCGCTGCCACAAACCGCACCTCAAGAACTCAGTACACAAAGGGAAATCATTTGTCATAGAAAAAATTAAAAAACACATTTTATAAAGTAAAGCATTACAGATAATTCTGTTATTGTATATATACCTCAATATCTATATTGTTGGTATGCTTACTATGTACAGAAGCACAAATGGACCTCAACTCAAGTCTGTGTATATAAGTGGATCTCTATATGGATCAAAATGGAAAAATGGACCTGTGTGTATCTTGGCCCTTGCTCATTGTTCCTAAACCAATAGATCTACACAAACTGTAATCAGAGCCTATATAGCTCAGTAATTATCACAAAAAAGGTTTATAGGACTGCGCCACATTAATGCCAGGGGCCCGAGTCGCATTCAACCGTTCTATCCAAAAAGTTTCTTGTCTTAAAATCTGTTTGTCCCAGTCGCCACCTCGGGGGCTCCTTGGAATAACCGCAAGGGCAATGAAGGAAACCACCGAGGTGTCGAATCTGTGATAGAGGTCCAGATGCCTACTCACAGATGTAATCATTTTTCCTCCTCCAGAGTAATATACGTGGTCCTTAATACGCAAACGGAATTGTCGGATGGTTTTTCTGACATAGAAGGCTTGACAATCACATGTCATAAGGTAGACTAAGCCCTGAGTTTCACAGTTAGCATGAAAATGGGGAGTAAATGTCTCACCATTGGGAAGTTTGAAGCGGGTCCCTGTATGGATCCAGGGGCAGAAGGAGCATCTTCCGCATCTGGTAATTCCTTTTGGATGGAGTTGTGTTATAGAGTCATTACAAAAATGACTAGATGTAAGTTTATCCCTAAGGGATCTGCTTCTACGAAAAGTGATGGTTGGGGTAGGGGTTATGTATTTGGCCAGGATCAGGTCTTCACGTAATAACGACCAATGTGTAGTTAGGATATCACGTAATTCTGAGTGGTGTTGGGAGTATTTTGTGATGTATCTTACCGTCAAATTTGGTTTAGGGGTTTTATTTTGGTATAAAAGTACATTCCGTGGTTGGCGCAATGCTTTATTGTAGGCGCGGCGAAGAAGTGATTTACTATATCCCCTTGCCCTCAAACGTTCGCGAAGTGTATTAGCTTGTAGTTTAAAGTCCTCTGTGAAAGTACAGTTTCTGCGGAGTCTAAGGTACTGAGCGTATGGTATGTTACGTATGAGGGTATATGGGTGGGCACTTTCCGCATGTAGCAGAGTGTTGCCTGCTGTTTCTTTGCGGAACAAAGAGGTGGCCAATTTGCCGTCTCCATCTTTGCAAATTGTAAGGTCAAGGAAAGTGATGGTTGAATAGTTACTACATACTGTAAATTTTAAGTTGCATGAATTTCAGTTAAGTCTATTAACAAAGGTGTTTAAGCTTTCCATAGACCCTGACCATACAATAAAGATGTCATCAATAAAGCGCATCCAACACATCACCTGGCTGGTCAAATGTGATAAACTGTCATCTGAAAATACTGTACGCTCCCACCCCCCCAGGTACAGGTTAGCGTAGGTGGGCGCACAACAGGTGCCCATAGCTACGCCCTGTACCTGGAGGAAGTGGGACCCATCAAATGTAAAACAGTTATGTGTGAGGATGAAATGTAGCAATTTTAGAATAAATTCGCAGTACTCCCAACGATGGTGCGTTTGTTCAGGAAGGAAGGTGCGTGCTGTCCTGATGCCCTGCTCATGGGGGATGCTCGAGTATAGAGCCTCGACATCCAAGGTCACGAGCAGGGCATCAGGAGGCACGACCATCCCCTCGATCTGCTTTAAAAGGTCCATTGTGTCTCTGATATATGAAGGTAAGGACAGCACGTGTGGTAGGAGTATTGAGTCCACTAGTCGGCCGGCGTTTTCTGTTAGAGACCCTTTGCCTGACACTATCGGTCTTCCCGGGGGGGTTCCAGCACTGCTTGGGGTTTTGACGCCCACTGCCGCCCTGTTTGAACGAGTACACATTTTCTTTCTGCACAATATATGTGGCGTCATCATAGACGCCTGTTCTCTATTGATATGTATATATGTATATACTAACCATGAAATTGTAATGTTATATACTCTGATAGTTACAACATATATTGTCATCGCTCTTGAAGAAGCGTGGCCCACACGCGAAACATGTCGAGCATCGAACAATCACAATACCTGAGCTGATTGCGGATTTGCTATCTAACCACCTCTTCGGACTGATCTATATTTGGAGCAACCTTTCAGATGTCCGAAGACTCATATACTTTAGATGGTGTTGTATAGCAATTATCTGAACATATACATATGTTGTGTTTTTAATATTGTCGCCTTTTTTGCTACGTGTTTTTCTAAATTAATAAAATAAGATTTTTATCTATAACTTGGTTGTGTAGTTGTGCCTAAAAAGTCCAAAAGTCCCCCCCTTCTTTTCGGTTTTTATATATCATACAATAACATCCATATATAAATACAAAAATGCAAAAATTCATATGATAAAATGTCCAAAAAAGGGTAATGCCTGGTTAGAGATGGACTGATTATATAAAGATAGATCACAGTGGCGCCCACATTATAGCAACCCACAGAAAAGTGCTTCTTGGTGAAATTAAATGGACCACCACCACTATACACTCACCAGAACAATGAGTAAAATCAGCCTGTTAAAACTTTGCCATCTCATAGAACAGGGGTCTTCAAACTTTCTAAGAAAAGGGCCAGTTTATTATCTTTCAGGCTTTAGGGAGGCCAGACTGTGGCCAGTGGGACTAGAAAATGTCTTAGTGCCCCAGTGCTGATAGCAATAGGAGAATAGTGCCCAATTGATGGTGTTAGCAGGGGGATCAGTGCTCCATCATTGGTGTCATTTGGTGCAATAGTGCCCCAAAGGGGCAGATAAATGCAGGCAAAGGGCCACACCTGGCCCCCTGGCCACAGTTTGGAGACCACTGTTAAAGAACCTTCATCTTGATCCTCACAATGGGTTCCTCAGTGTCAGTCATGCGTGGCTGGGTGGCTTATCCTATATGGAAAATTGCTGTGCCAGAAGAATCTGCATAAGCAGTCTTCTTATTTTGACTGTTGATACATATACTGCCAGGAATCCTAATCCAGCAACCAGCTTCCCTGCACAGCAATCTTCCATATAGGATGAGCCACTCAGCCACACATGACTGACACTGAGGAACCCATTGTGGGGATCAGGACGAAGGTTCTATGAGATGGCAAAATTTTAACAAGCTGATTGTATTCATTGTTCTGGTAAGTGTATACTGGTGGTGGAATCTGTACACTGTGGATGCACTCTAAGTTCATTTAATTGCACCAAGAAGCACTTTTCTGTGGATTGCTATGAGGTGGATGTTACTGTTCTTTTGTATTTATATATGGATGTTATTGTATGATATATATAGATTTTTAGTACATTTTTTTATGGACTGTGGGACTTTATAATTTTGTAAAGAGAGTAGAAACTGTCCTAGTTAAACCAAATAACAATTGTCAAAGCAGCAACTGTTCTGTGAGATACAAGCACAGTCCAAAACGTAGTGAACAATCACTGAGCTGTGCTATTAAAGTTATTAAACCATTAGTGACATTAAAAAGTCCAGAAATGAATAAGGGTATTGAAGAATTAATCCTTGCCACCAGGACACGTAGGGCAGAGTGACGTGCTGACATCATCATGGTCCATGAGTCCCAGAAGGACGAGTTGTTGCTTTTTTCCCATCTGGCAAAATTATTTTAAAGGCAAATTTTTACTTCTGTTTATATAAGTGCAATTTTTTGAAGCTTTGGCAATAAAAGTTTAAGGATTTAATGCTATGTGGCGCCTTCTGTATTTTGGGTTTTACTTATGACATTGTTCCCCTGAAATTTGGTCAGATGATGTGAGAGGACTCTCTGATGATACCAAAGGCCCTGGCTGGGTGTATAGCCACCAGTATTACTGACCTTCTGTAACAGAAGGTCTGTGCGTGCTTGTAAGTGAGCACTTTTATCTGTGTTGTTGGTGGTGCTTCAAGAAGACATGCATTCTTTGTGGCAGACAGTGGTGAGGATTAATTCTTCAATACCCTCATTCATTTCTGGACTTTTTAATGTCACTGATGGTTTAATCACTCTAATCACTCTAATAGTGCAACTTTAATAGCGTAATTGTTTTCTTTATAATATTACACTAATTGGTTGAGCGCTGCACAATTTTGTATTTTGTGTTGTGAGATTTGTCATCTTTTTGTGTGAGCAGCTCTTAACCTCTTAGCGCTCACTTCTCCCTGTATATAGATATTTTCATACCCTGTTCTAGTGTGAGAATGAATAAACAAAAAGTTCCAACTATTTCATGCACTTTTTTTGTACTCTGATCTGATTTTTGCAAATGCATACACATAACCATCCAAAATGGTCAGATTATGCCATCATGCATGGGCACTGTAACTCATACTGCAGAAATTAAAGAAATGTACAGACTCCCTCACTCAAAAGTTAACATTGGTGATGTGCAGGAAATACTTGAAGCAGAACCCCAGCCAAAATAACAAGATAAAATGAATAGCCGAACTTAAAGATCATATATAAAAAGAAAAAGTTTGCTGCAATATTCACCAATAAAGCTGAACTCCATGCACATATAATAAAACTCCCAAATACTGGAGCTTTACCACCACTGTGTGCAAATTTAGAAGGACATAGTTCACTATGTCATTGCCGCAAACCATGTAAAATCGCTGGGCAACTATATCATAAACACTGCATTTATATGAAAAATATATATTAAAGTGTCACTGAACACACAGCAGTAAATGGTGTATTACATGTTGTTCATACTCAGTCACTAAGAGATTTGTTTTCTGTATTTTGCAAAAATCTGGTTGATCCTGCTGTTCTCTATCTCCACCCCCAATGTTCATGTCCCCAATTCAGCTAGGGATTTTGAAGCTGTAGTGGCAACTCTGCACATGCTCAGTTTCAGTGAGTTTCTATGCTGAGCATTTCCTCTCTATCACATCTGAGCAGCCCATGTGACTACAGAGGGATATGACACAGCCTGTGAAACTGCCCACACATGATGTATTTTTCACAAAATAATAAAGATTTAATTTCAAATATATATTTGTATGCAAATTTAAAACAGTTTACTAATATTAATTATTTATTTTCACTGTGTATTTCAAAGGTTGTTTTTTTTAACATGTGACCAGCTGCAGAGGTCTAGAAGATTATGTTTCCATGCAGACAGGCTGGGAAAGAGCTGGATCATGTGACAGTTGTATATCAATTATAAAAAAAGGTACTTAGATTTTTTAAATTAAAATAATTACAGTGCCATCATCCACATATAGAAAGAGAAGGGATAATGTAAATTAAACAGTGTGTGTTTGGTATCACTTTAAGTAACCAATATAATAATTTCAGGAATAACAAAAATATAAAGAATCCACACTATTTATTATATTGCTTGTATCCATTAGAATTATTTTATATTGTTGGTTGAGATAAGAGTGATTTGTATATATTATATCTTTGATCTAATATTAATTGTTTTATTGGATTAAGAATGTGTTTTGTAGCATAGATTTTTGCCCAAACCAGTATATGTGTTAAATATAAATTCATGAAAACTATTTGCCCACTGATTTTTACATGTATTTATTATACTACAAAATTGTTTATCTTCCTATTTTTTAAACATTGTATCACTCAAATTCATGCTATAGCTAGAAGGTGCAGGAAAACATGTACTGTTAAATGTCTTATTAATATTTGTATTTTTATTATTATGCAGGATTTATATAGGGCCGACAGTTTGCTCAGCGCTTTCCAACATTAGGACAGACAGTACAATTACAATCCAATCCGATACGGGGGGGAATCAGAGCCCTGCTCATTAGAGCTTACAATCTAGGAGGGAGGGTCAAGTTATACAAAAGGGTAATAGCTGTGGGGGATGAGCTAATGGAGAAAATAGTGCAGTTGTTAGATGGAGGCAGGATAGGCTTCTTTGAAGAGGAAAGTTTTCAGGGATCACCTAAAAGTGGATAAATTTGGAGACAGTCTGACAGATTGGGGTAGGGAATTCCAGAGGATGGGCCAGGCTTGGGAGAAGTCCTGGAGGCGGATATGGGAGGAGGTGATGAGGGAGCTAGAGAGCAGGAGGTCTTGGGAGGAATGAAGAGGGCGATTAGGTTGGTATTTTGAGACTAGGCTAGTGATGTAGCTGGGGGCAGAGTTGTGGATGGCTTTGTAACTTATTGTTAGTATTTTGAATTTAATTTGTTGGGCGAGTGACAGCCAATGTAGGGATTGGCAGAGAGGGGTAGCAGACAATGAGTGGTTTGTAAGGTGAATGAGTCTGGCAGCAACATTCATGATGGACTGAAGGGGGATAGTCTATTTAAAGGTAAGCCAACGAGGAGGGAGTTGCAGTAGTCAAGGTGAGCAATAACCAGGGAGTGAATCAGGAGCTTTGTGATTTCATTGGTTAGAAAGGGTCGTAGTTTTGAGATGTTGCGGAGGTTGAGGCGGCAAGCTTTGGAAAGTGATTGGATGTGGGGCCGAAAGGAGAGTTCAGAGTCCAGGATAACACCTAGCATGCTGACATGTGGGGATGCGGGGATGATTGTGCCATTGCTCTTGACAGAGATGTCAGGGGAAGTAGCACGTGGGGGAGGAAATATTATAAGCTTGGTTTTGGACAAGTTGAGTTTGAGGAAGTGGTGTGACATCCACATAGATATGTCTGTTAGTAAGTTTGTGAAGCATGAGGAGACTGATGGGGTAAGTTGAGGGGTGGAGAGATAGATTTAGGTGTCGCCAGCGTAGAAATGATATTGAAAGCCGTGAGAGGCTATCAGCTGACCCAGGGAAGAGGTGTAGATTGAAAATAAAAGAGGTTCAAGAACAGAACCTTGGGGGACTCAGACGGAGAAGGGAAGAGGAGTGGAGGAAGTAGAATTGTAAGTGACACTGAAGATGCGTTGGGATAGGTAGGGTGAGAGCCACTGAAGAGCACGGTTACAGAGAATGAGGGAGTAAAGTTTTTTGAGGAGGAGGGGGTGGTCAACCGTGTCAAAGGCAGCTGAAAGGTCCAGAAGTAGGAGTACAGAATAGTGTCCGTTGGTTTTTTCAGTTAGTAGGTCATTTGTGAGTTTTAAAAGAGCAGTTTCTGTGGCGTGTTGAGGGCGAAATGCAGATCGAAGGGGATCAAGAAGGTTATTCTTAATGAGGTGGTCACTCAGTTGGTTCTAAACCAGGCGTTCAAGGAGTTTAGAGGAAAAGGGGAGCAAGGAGATAGGGCATAGGTTGTTAAGATTGGTAGGGTCCAAGGACGGCTTTTTAAGTATGGGGGTGACCAATGCATGTTTTAGAGCATTGGGAAGATGCCAGAGGTGAGGGAGAGATTGAAGATGTGGGTTAGAGAGTGTAGGATAGAGTCAGAGGGCGACCGTAGTATTTGAGAGGGAATAGGGTCCACAGGACAGGTGGATAGGTGGGCGTTAGAAAGGAGTTTAGCAACTTCATCTGTGTCTGGTATTAGTGAATGTTTTCAGCTCCAACAGCAACCTAGACTCCTCAGACCCAGACAAAAGAGGACATTTGCTTACTGTGAGAGTAGAAGTCACTCTGCGGTGGTCCAACATGCCCCTTACTGACTCACTGCTAGAGCTGTGCAAATTAGAAGGGAGTGTGAACTTTGCTGATCGCCTAGCTCTAGCTGTGACTGAGGAAGGTGTGTCAGATCATTGTGGAGAAATTGCTGCTTACTAGGGATGGCCGAACGGTTCGGCCCGAGCATAAGTTTGGGCCGAACTTTGGTTGTTCGGATGTTTGGGAGAACACCGAACAATATACTGTGTTTGGGGCAAATTCGAAAGCTGCTGGAACACCGTTAAAGTCTATGGGACACTAACATGAAAAATCAAAATGGCTCATTTTAAAGGCTTATATGCAAGTTATTGTCATAAAAAGAGTTTGGGGACCTGGGTCCTGCCCTAGGGGAAATGTATTAATGCTAATTTTTTTTTTTTAAAACGGCTGTTTTTTTTGAGAGCAGTGATTTTTTTAATGCTTAAAATGAAACAATAAAAATGAAATATTCCTTTAAATATCATGGCTAGGGGGTGTCTATAGTATGCCTGTAAAGTGGACCATTTTTCCTATGTTTAGAACAGTACCGCAGCAAAATGACATTGCTAAAGGAAAAACTGTCATTTAAAACTGATCGCTGCTGTAATGAATTATCGGGTCTCAGCAATATGGATAAAACTAATTGAAAAAAATGGCATGGGGTCCCCCCCAGTCTATTACCAGGCCCTTTGGGTCTGGTATGAATATTAAGGGGAACCCCGAACCAAAAATGAAAAAAAAAATTGCATGGCGGTCCCCCCCAAAATCCATACTAGGCCCTTCAGGTCTGGTATGGAAATTAAGGGGAACCCTGCACCAAATTTTTTTAAAAATGGTGTAGGAGTCCCCCCAAAATCCATACCAGACCTAAGGGTCTGGTATGGATTTTAAGGGAAAACCTGCGCCAAAATTAAAGAAAATTACGTAAGGGTCCCCACAAAATTCATACCAGACCCTTATCCGAGCAAGCAACCTGGCAGGCTGCAGGAAAAGAGGGGGGGTGAGAGAGCGTCCCCTTCCTGAACCGTACCAGGCCACATACCCTTAACATGGGGAGGGTGCTTTGGGGTCTGACCCCAAAGCACCTTGTCCCCATGTTGATGGGGACAAGGGCCCCATCCCCACAACCCTTGCCTGATGGTTGTGGGGGTATGTGGGTGGGGGCTTATCAGAGTCTGAGACCAGATCCCGGCCCCCCCCATGTGAATTGGTAATGGGCACATTGTACCCCTACCTTTTTACATAAAAAGGTGATGTAAACGGTGACCCCACCCCCTCTGACGCCACGGGGAAGCCATGGGGAAGCCCCCGTGGCATCAGCACTTTTGATTTTTCATGTTCGTGTCCCATAGACTTTAACAATGTTGTGTGTTCTTCAGGATTTTTTGCCTGTTCGGATGTTCTGGTGCAAACCGAACCAGGGGGTATTCGGCTCATCCTTACTGCTTACACATAGATTGCAGCTGTTCTGCTGCCTGCATTTAAAGATACTATGCTGCTCTTGGAGCCGAAAACATTCATAATTAGCAGTGAGATATTTAACAATGTATGTTGTTTGTGCTTTATATTTACCACTTGCATTTTACATGAGACTTCAATTGGGCTTTAACTACTTGCCAACCATCCGTCGTCATTATACGGTGATAGGTTGGCTCCCCTGCAAGAATCGCCTTAACTGTACGGTGGATGCTTTAAGGGCACTAGGGGGCCCGGGTGCATCACCAGAGCCAATGCTCGTTGCTAGCAGCCTCGATGTCCGCCAGTGACCCGTGATTGCTCCTTAGAGAAAGAGATGCTGTTCCTAGTGATCAGGAACAGCAATATCTCTCTACTCCCTGTCAGTACACTGCCCCCATAGTTAGAAACACCTCCCTATGACACACTTAACCCCTTGATTGCCCCCTAGTGTTAACCCCCTTCCTGCCAGTGACATTTGTGCAGTAATCAGTAGCTATTTTTAGCTCTGATCACTGTATAAATGTCAACGGTCCCAAAAAAGTGTCAAAAGTGTCCAATCTGTCCGCCGCAATGTTGCAATCTCACTAAAAATTGCTGATCACCACTATTACCAGTAAAAAAAAAAAAAATAATAATAAAAATGCCATAAATGTATCCCCTATTTTGTAGACGCTATAACTTTTGCGCAAACCAATCAATATACACTTGTGATTTTTTTACCAAAAATATGTAGAATAATACATATTGGCCTAAACTGATGAAGAAATTTGCTTTTTCTTAATTTCTTTGGGATATTTATTATAGCAAAAAGTAAAAAATATTGTTTGTTTTTTCAAAATTGTTGCACTTTTTTGTTTATAGCGCAAAAAATAAAAACTGCAGAGGTGATCAACTACCACCAAAAGAAAGCTCTATTTGTGGGAAAAAATGGACTTCAATTTTGTTTGGGTACAATGTTGCACGACCACGCAATTGTCAGTTAAAGTGACTCAGTGCCATATCACAAAAAATGGCCTGGTCATTAAGGGGGAAAATCTTCTGATCCTTAAGTGGTTAACGATAGGCTGTACTGAATTTTATAATCAATTAGCAAGTATTTTTGTAATGCAGTAGCTGTGAGGGTGGCAGCTGATTTTTGGGCCATGAACAAAATTCTCTGCAGGCTTGGTAAGTTCTCGAGGAACATTTTGTATGCACAATTTAGGACATCAGCAAAACATGGTTGCAGGGTGGGAACAATGTTCAGTGCATTGGAGGCAGCAAGAGAATTGATGAGATGAGATTTAGGATCTAGGATTTAATCAGATGTGGGTTTGACGTGAACCAGCCTGTTTGCAGTTTTCAGACCCATAGCAGTTCCTATGCCTGACAGTTGGGGATCCTAACATCATTGACCAAATTTGGTCAGTATTTTTTTCACCTGGGAGGGTGCATCCCCTTATTCCCCAAGATTTCACAGTAAGTCTCCCCATATGATTCCCACTTCCTTCTTGAGGCATTGGAGGTGGGGATCTTCAACATTGGGATAAGGGTGTATACAATAATTTGCCACACTATTATGAAGAATGTTCATTAAAAACAACTAAAGTGCAATAAAACAGAAATTGTTTTCAAATATAACACATTAATACAAAAATCAATAAAATACAATAAATATGTGTAACAATAAATATATGTATACAGTATATTCAGTCAATTGATAATGCAGAGGTGTGAACATCAAAATACTCTCAACTCCATTAAACCTAAAAGTGCATTGTGCTTAAATTTATGAGATACTTGTAAACACAATGTCATAATTAAATATATAAAAGTTCCCTCTCCAAAAGTGTTTCTGTAAAACAAACAGTTTGTGATTCTTTTGTCTATATTGTAACTGAGTGTGAATCACCACCTTCCCCACCTTTTAAGATGGACCTTAAAACTATAAAAGGTTTAATTACAGAATTTTCCCTTCAAACTGGGAACAACTCTCACTTGATGTTAATCATCTCCAATCCTCACTTCTGTGTAATGCTCAATAAATCAAAAATAAGAAACACTCCATTATGTTCTCCAATGTATCAAAAATACTTTTTAAAACAACATGAATAACTAACATGACCCTGTGCCCCATATCCTGCACTGGATAAACTCTGCGTAAATAGGTTTGTGTTGAACATATTAGCGCATGCCAGGAAGATGTATGTGGCAGCACTCATTTGGGAGACTAATCATCCATACACATACCCATACTTATTGTGTACAATTTAAAATCTTCATTTTTTAGAGTTCAATACAAACAAAAGGATCACAGATTTTTGGAAACACATTTGACTTTTATAAACAGTATTTAATTATGACTGTGGTCATAAGTAATCCATATATATATGTGCACCTTTGCATTTGATGGTGTTGAGAATATTTTGATGTTCACACCTTTGCATTATCAATTGACTGAATGTCTTGTTCCATATAAAAGGTTTGATTACAGAATCTTCTCTTCAAACTGGGAACAACTCTCGCTTGATGTTAATCATCTCCAATCCTCACTTCTGTGTAATGCTCAATAAATCAAAAATAAGAAACACTCCATTATGTTCTCCAATGTATCAAAAATACTTTTTTAAAACAACATGAATAACTAATATGACCCTGTGCCCCGTATCTGGCACTGGAAAAACTCTGCGTAAATAGGTTTGTGTTGAACCTATGAGCACATGCCAGGAAGATGTGTGTTCCACTTATTTATTATATTTTATTGATGTTTATTTATTAATTTTTTTTATTGATGTATATTTATTCACATATTTGGAAACTTTTTAAAGATTTTTATTTATTGCACTGAGTGCAGCACAGATCTTTATATATACATTTTAAGATGATTAATGTTGTGGTTCTAGCAGCTTATTTCTTTGGAGGTAAAATTGGTGCAAAATAATTTCAAAATTGGGACAGGGGAGCCTTGCAAGGGGAGAGTATATAGACAACAATAGTAACCACTTGGTAATGTTGGTATCAGATTATTAAATCATGTGAAGTTAAAAAAATGATTCACTAGATGCTTGTTACACATTATGGTAAGCACAGCACACTGCAACTTTTTAATAAAAAAGCAGTCATGGTTTTATTTATCAAATGTGTCACCTTGATGATGACACAAAAAATGAGCTGAAGTCTTTCAATAAACCCTTTCCTGTTTTTCTCTTTCTCTGTTTACTATCGAACCTACACTATCTTAACCAATCCTTTGATTGGCCTCTGTGCATAAGACTTCTGTGCAGAGCAAGCCCTATTCAGGACAACACACAAAAAATAGAACGTCTGTCTACAAAGGACTCCACAATCCAGAGTAGTAAAACTTAGTTCTGTCTATTTCTGTTGGACATGGATAATTTTCAAGGTCACGGTGACTGGCTGTCACCGTGGAGTTAAAGGTTTACCAAGCATTTCTTTGTTTGTTCCGGCTTTGTTAAAATAAATGAAAAAATACAACAGAGAGAGTAGGGCACCCTAATGCCCACACTAGTAGCTCAAGGACAGATACTGTATCTCACCAATGGTCCAACAAGGGTTTAACTCTTCAGTATCTACCAAAAATAGAATTATTCAATTTAGGGAGACTGACTCTTTAATAGGTGGTTACAGATCTTTTGAAAATTTTGTAAACAATGCACTTTTTATGTTTACTTGGGTATTTTTTTTTAAAGAGTATACACAACAAATGTGATACCTCCCCAGAAAAAAAGATAAATCCCAATTCAGTGGAACATGCAAGCAAATTATATTTAAATTGGTTGTTAACCCAGTACCATACAATCATTCCATCCCCTCTGTAATATAACAATAAGTGTCCCTGTGTCTGTTGTATATAAAAAATATGCCGATTGGTACCTATATGAGAGCGGCTTCCGGCGATCAGTTGACTCCTTGGCTCTATCCTCTGCCCGGCTGACAGCTCCAGCGGGTGGGACTGAGCACTCCCACTAACGTCAGCCGGAGAGAGAGCTCTTATATAGGTACCATTAGGCATATATTTTATATAAAACAGATACAAGGACACTTATTGTTATATTACAGAGGGAATGATATTATATTATTGTAGATATGAGGGCAGCAGGAGGGGAGGGGTGGGCACTGCCATGAGCAGACAGGCTGAGAGGGGGGAGAGGAGGACAGAGAGGACACAGGAGAGAGCTGTGGATGATGGAGGCATATGAACTGACCAGGGTGTCAGGGCTCAGCAGCCATGATAAACTGTGGTCAGTTTATAGGGGGAGGGTATAGCCAGGCAGGATCAGCCAGATTTTTTTAGGTAACAGAAGGGGACATATTACACAGCACAAGCACTGTGCTGTATAACATGCTTTAAGGGAACAGGATCTTTTTTTTTTTTTTTTAAGGTTAACAAATGCTTTAGCATAATTATCTTTACACAATTATTGCTAGGTATACTTATATTAGTTGCATTACCAATGAAAATTTGGCTGTTTATGGCCAACTATACATTTCCACTGTTGTGATTTTGTGTATTCAAAACTGCAGGCAAAACAGAGGTGGCAAATAACAAATCGGCACCAATATGTAAATGTCACTGCCAAGCTATTGTGCAATTATTGTTAAGGAAGCCCAAGGCAAAAATATTTTTTTCCCATGGCCTTCTATGCACCTTTGTGAATGTAAAAAAGCCTTATATAAAGAAAAAAAGCAACTCATAGGTGGAATAGCCCTTAGTACTAGAATAATATTAGTGGTAAGAGCTAGCAGAATAACTTAACACCACAGCATACCTCATCTACAACATAAAATCAACAAGGATAAAGATAAATAAACATAACCTATTATTGATTATAGATCTCCTTTATTGATGTGCCAAAAGCAAAGCTAATAATTGCAAGTTCAATCATGACGTTGTGCATCTTGTAAATATGAAAGTCAAACCAAGGAGTTGAAACAGAATGAGTGCACCAGCATAGTGAAGTATGCTCAGATTTATTAGTACTAAAAGTGTAATACAGTATATATACAGTATATTTTTTTCTGTTGCATGGATTGCTCCTTCAAATCCCTATCAGAACATATTATCTTGGTTTTTTTTCACAGCTCCATTGGTTGACATGATGCACCAGAACAACAAACTGTACAGCTTTCAGTGACCTACCAAATGAGGACATCATCTGTTGCCAGGAAGTTTGCACAGCATCATAGGTTGAGAAGATGCAGGCATCACCAGTGCCCCAGCAACCAGTGATGCTCTCCAGCCACTTACATCCTAGAAACCAACACCACAACTGGATATCACAACTGGAAGTTGTCATTTAGTGGTAGTAGTAATGTCACAAGTACATTATTGACTTTCAGCTGTAATAGCAGTCAAATGTTCTTGTGGTTGAGCAAGCCAAATCAGGTCATTTAATTTGTCTGCTCAGCAAGTGTAAACAATTGAAGTCTACTGCAAACTCTGCATCCTACCAAAATTGAACTTATCCCTAACTGCCAGCATGATTTTCCTCCCCCTATGCTGTGTTGTAGAAGGAAAGCAGCCTATGGCTGTAGGTTTTACCTCTGAAACTATGCCTTCAGTTCAGGGAATTAGGCCACCATCATTCATCATTAAATGAAGCAATTTTGGGATCCCCATTGAACGGTGGCAGTAAATCCCTCATAAATTCTCCATTGTATCAGTGATAGATAAAAATTTTACCTTGAAACCTAATACTAATTTCATCCTTTTCCTCATTGCCAACAACCCTTCTCTCCTCCCCCCTCCCTTCAGCACCCCAGGACTTCTCCACCCTGCCAGCACATCTGATTTATACTGCAAAAATACACACGCCAATTAGGTAGGTGGGTCCTTCCGAGCAATATAAATACAGTGCAATGCCGCTCCTAAGCCACACCCCTGATGACATCCTTCTGGTGACAAAACATGTAGGCTGAAGCTACGGCATGTGACATCATTAAGCCCCAGCATGGACCGCTGCCATCTTGCTGGTTGGCCAGCTCAGTGATAATTATATGCTTTTACAGATCTTCTAAATGTAAGTGCGATACTTAATTAAAATGATCTGGTTTTAAACATACTATACCATGGGGAGGCTGTTATTTTTCTGCTGGTGTATGTACTGAATCATGCATGTTTGCTTTGGCAATTAACTATCTAACTCTTGGCTGGATTTGTTACACTGCACTATTTGGCTGTTGGGGGAAAGCAAAAATTCTTCTGGTAAGAGTTTACATGATTGAAGTGGCGGTACTGGTGGAGAATTATTCCCAATATAAGGATAACTTTATATATACAGTAAGTGTATGAACTGATTTTATCCCATTCCAGATCCCGTGAATATTAACACCCTATACTGACATATTTTTTGCATGTAATTGTGATTTTTAAGGGGATGAAACTATTTGTTACCATTTGGATCCAGGTGTATGGGTTTTATGACTCAAGAGATATTTTATTGTTATATGTACTGTTTAAAGAGATAGTGCTGCATTTTTTAATTATATATAACACCTGATTTATACTTTTATCTTCCACGGGCCAGATACCATGTGCCACTAGCTACTCTCAAGAACATACATTATATAGCACCAAAACTAATTTATCAAGATTAACGAGAATATAACAGTAGTATGATAATGATCATACTTAAAGAAGTTGAGTCAAAACCAGATTAACTTAACATAATCACAACCAGTAATATGTCCTCAGAGACAACACAGGTAGTGTACCGAGACATATTCAGTATCATACTGACACAAATAGCAACTTTTGCACAGATATAGTTAGTACAGTACTGACACAGTCAGAAACCTGTGCAGGGTTATGGTTGGTATTGAACTGGCAACATTTCTGTGCACATACTATACAGTATATGGTACTAATGAAGCCAAAACATGTCCGCTGAGATCAGTATGGAACTGAAACAAAGACATTTGAGCAGATACAATCTGCACCCCACCGACACAATCAGAAACATGTTTGTAACCAAAATGAGCACAATACTGACACAATCAGAAACACGTCCACAGACACAACCAGTACCATACTGACACAACAAGACACAATCTGCAAACAAAATCTGATACAACCAGTAACATTTTTGCAGCCAAAAAGTTCCATACTAACACAACTCAGTAGCATGTCCAGAATCACAATCAGCACCACACAGATCTACAGCCAAAAAGTTTACCATACTGACATAACCAGTAACATTTCCATCAGTACAGTCAGTACCATTTAGGCAGAACAGGAAACATTTCTATAAACACAATCACTGACACAACTAGCATACTGACACAACTAGATATGATGTCAATTATATCTACAGAGACACAATCAGTACTGTACTGCTATATTCATAAACACGTTCACAGACATAATTGATTCCATAGTGATAAATTGTAAAAATGCCAGCAGACTCCATGTTTAAAAGAAAAATGAATGCACCTTTAATTCCCAATACTTGCTAAACGCAGACCCTGTAGCCCAAGAATCAAGTATACAGACAGAATTTGTTACTGTGTCTTAAAAAAGAAGTTTGTGATTCATAATATATATATATATATATATATATATATATATATACTCACATAGGCAGATGCAGGATTGGTCCGATGCTGCATCTGCCCCCTCTGGCTCTAAGACAGAGAACTGAGCAATCAAACACCGCTGATCGCTCAGCTCTCGGTCTTCAGGCTGCAGAGACCCGGTGACTGTGGGGACGCCCAGAACAGCACCTCTCTTACTCCATGCTGTCTTTCCTGGAACTTTTGACTCCGAAACTCCTCCCTGGAAGCATGTGACCCCAGCTCATATAGGAGGCCTGCCCCCTGCCAATGCAAGTTAATAATTGGTCAGGGCTCCTCACATGAGCTGCCTGCCACTCAGGTCTCAAGTCCAGCCTCTCTTCCAGAACAATTCCTCTAGAAGCAGAGGAGGTATCTTTATTATTATTATTATTATACAGGATTTATATATAGTAGGTGAGGTTGAAAAAAGACACACGTCCACCAAGTCCAACCTATGTGTGTGATTATGTGTCAGTATTACATTGTATATCCCTGTATGTTGCGGTCATTCTGGTGATTATCTAATAGTTTCTTGAAGCTATCAATGCTCCCCGCTGAGACCACCGCCTGTGGAAGGGAATTCCACATCCTTACCGCTCTTACAGTAAAGAACCCTCTACGTAGTTTAAGGTTAAACCTCTTTTCTTCTAATTGTAATGAGTGGCCCCGAGTCTTATTAAACTCTCTTCTGCGAAAAAGTTTTATCCCTATTGTGGGGTCACCAGTACAGTATTTGTAAATTGAAATCATATCCCCTCTCAAGCGTCTCTTCTCCAGAGAGAATAAGTTCAACGCTCGCAACCTTTCCTCATAACTAAGAATCTCCAGACCCTTTATTAGCTTTGTTGCCCTTCTATGTACTCGCTCCATTTCCAGTACATCCTTCCTGAGGACTGGTGCCCAGAACTGGACAGCATACTCCAGGTGCGGCCGGACCAGAGTCTTGTAGAGCGGGAGAATTATCGTTTTATCTCTGGAGTTGATCCCCCTTTTAATACATGCCAATATTCTGTTTGCCTTATTAGCAGCAGCTTGGCATTGCATGCCATTGCTGAGCCTATCATCTACTAGGACCCCCAGGTCCTTTTCCATCCTAGATTCCCCCAGAGGTTCTCCCCCCAGTGTATAGATTGCATTCATATTTTTGCCACCCAAATGCATTATTTTACATTTTTCTACATTGAACCTCATTTGCCATGTAGTCGCCCACCCCATTAATTTGTTCAGGTCTTTTTGCAAGGTTTCCACATCCTGCGGAGAAGTTATTGCCCTGCTTAGCTTAGTATCGTCTGCAAATACAGAGATTGAACTGTTTATCCCATCCTCCAGATCGTTTATAAACAAATTAAATAGGATTGGTCCCAGCACAGAACCCTGGGGAACCCCACTACCCACCCCTGACCATTCTGAGTACTCCCCATTTATCACCACCCTCTGAACACGCCCTTGTAGCCAGTTTTCAATCCAGGTACTCACCCTATGGTCCATGCCAACGGACCCTATTTTGTACAGTAAACGTTTATGGGGAACTGTGTCAAATGCTTTTGCAAAATCCAGATACACCACGTCTACGGGCCTTCCTTTATCTAGATGGCAACTCACCTCCTCATAGAAGGTTAATAGATTGGTTTGGCAAGAACGATTCTTCATGAATCCATGCTGATTACTGCTAATGATATCGTTCTTATTACTAAAATCTTGTATATAGTCCCTTATCATCCCCTCCAAGATTTTACATACTATTGATGATATAGCGCCAACAATTTACACAGAGCTTTACAATATAAAAGGGAAACAATACAGTTATAATACAATAAAATACAAGAGGATTAAGAGGGTCCTGCTCAGAAGAGCTTACAATCTAATAGGATGGGGTAGGTGGTACAAAAGGTTGTAACTGTGGGGAATGAGCTGTTGGAAGTGGTAGGAGGTTAGTTGGAGACGTGATAGGCTTTCCTGAAGAGATGAGTTTTCAGGGATCACCTGAAGGTAGCAAGAGTAGGGGATAGCCGGATAGATGGAGGTAGCGAGTTCCAGAGGATGGGGGAGGCTCTGGAGAAATCCTGGAGACGAGCATGGGAGGAGGAGATGAGAGAGCTTGAAAGCAGGAGGTCTTGAGAAGAGCGGAGAGGCCAAAGTGTAGGTGGCCACACCCCCCAATATACTAACACTCCCAATCCCAGATCAAAACAACCAGGCCTTAAATGAAACACAGGCCTAGCTAAATTTACCTGTATCTGAGCCCTACCACTAGAAAAATACTAATCTAGCACCTACCTGAATGTAGAGGGTGCTACATAAACTACAAAAAGAATGTTAGCCAAATAACTAACAATGAGTGGCCATGGCCTGTGTAGCCTAGCGTGGACTCTGGTCGTGTTGATGCATGTTTTCTGTCCAGTGAGAAAACAAAGGCGAAATGTATTGAAAATGTATTGATTGATCAGGAAATTGTCTGAGCAGTCACAAGACTGGCTACACAGATCACAAATCTTTTGTCAGGTAAAACAGTAAAGATATACAGTATGTATTTAATCTATATAATCCATATACTTAACTGTATGCCTCGAGCATTGCTTTAAATTCTGCTAATTATTTAATCATTTTGTTAAGTCTTAATCTCATCTGTTACACTTTTGTTTAACTTTTCTGCATATTTGTGATTTTCACAGACCGCATGCAATAGTGATATAACACCCAGTTGTATCAGTGATTCAAGGATATAGTCTGTTGTACTCAGTGATGAGAGCTAAGCCTTTGCTTAATCCTTTGCATTGCATAGAGAATATGTGCTAACTACCATTAAAATCACAGTTTGATGGGTAATAAGAGCTAAGCCATAGCCAAAGCTGGCTTTGGACTTTTTTTGCTTCAGTAAATTTATTTCATTTTTCAATTTTCTTCTGAGAAAATGCATCAAATTATTTCTAAAAGTGCATGTCCTCAAAAGACAGGATAAGCCATTGGTATTGAGTTCTGCCAATTTCCTCTTTACCTCTATCCTCTGACCATTGAATAACTGCCAGCATTATTCTGGGTCCCTGCTCATAATACTAAAATGAGTTACTGGATGGACACAAATATAAAAATTTTGTCTTTAACAAGGCCCAGAATGATAAATGTTAGTTTGCAATGCAACAAATTAAAAATCATTTGATTACTGTCAGCTGAGGTGAGCTGTAAACGAGTTGGCTGCTAACATCCAGAATCAGAAAATATACTGTATGTTGTTACATTGTTTACCTGTTATGTAACATAAAAAAAAATATTAATAGTATGATTAATTAGCACACTTTGACTTTTGTTTGAATCAAAAATGTAATCCCACATTGATGCAAAATTGCTATAGTGGTAGATGTTGCACACTTGCAATAATCGCAGATTCCTGGCTGGGTGGAGGAAATAGATTTAGGCTGGGTTCACACTATTGCGAATTGAATGTGGGTTTCCCCACATCCAATTCACATAGCAGGATATTGTGACAGGCTCTCTATGGAGCCAGTTCACACATCTCCGCAGCGGCTCCAGTGCAAATTGCACAAGAGCCCTGTGCGTCTTTTAATCTATTTCAGGTCCGAATTCAGCCAAAAATTTGAGTTGAAATGGGACCTGAAAAGGGGAATGAAAATGCACTGGACTCCTGCTGTGAGCCGCTGCGTTCTCCAGTCTGAACCCAGCCTTAAGCAAACTGGAAGCTATGGGAAGCATTGGAGAAAATTAAGGGGAGCAAGGACTGTGTTGATGAACTTGCTTTTGACATCAGTTTAAGACACTTAAGTGGTCATTCAAAATTAATTATAGAGTGCATTTGACCCGCAGTTGACCTCCTTTTGACCCGTGTTTGACCCGATTCAAGCTGTTTTGCATTCCTATAGACTTGCACAAGGAATAAAGCTTTTCTGATGGGAACAAAAGGCCATCAACACAGGTCCTAATAAGAACCATGTATAGGGCTGCAGTCTGTAAAAATTAGGATGTCCCCTGGGAGCCCGAAAGAGTACTAATTTGAGCTCATGCTCTTCCTCTGTGAAAAAATAGATGCAGTTGGTAAACTTCAATGCTCCACTCTACTAACTTACAAGCTCAGAGGCAAACCATTAAAATGTGAACTAATTTGGGACCCTTGGTTTATACTCACTATAAGGAAAGCATAATAAATGCACATATTTTCACAGGAAAAACATACACTTATTATTTTTGACCACGTAAGCCTGCAAAGCATTGCACCCATGATCAGCATATTGCGGGTGCAATGTCAGGCTTATGCACTAGTTTCCTCCAGCTTTCATCCCTTACCTCCATACGCTTTTAGTTAGAAAGCTGGGGAAGGTGTGACTGGACTACAAGCTGTGCGGCCGGAGTCTTGCACAGCTGTGCCAATTTTAAATGTGACAGTGGCTGCAGGGGAGAACCCCAGCCCACTGACATGAGGGGGTGTTTAGGGTGTCAGGGGGATTGCTGGAACATGTTACATGGTACACCCTAAAAATGGATATAATACTGTATGTAACATGCTCTAAAAGATGAGCTTATCCCTTAAATCCTATCAAATGCTCCCTGTGCAGGTATCTGGTGTTGCATACAATTAAGCAAGATTCTGTAGGTGCATTTTGTCTAGTACCCTATTTACACTTGTGGTATAATGGTATACAAGAGCAGTTATAGAATAAAACAGAGGGGATTGTTTCTTGTGAGTTGTTTAATGACTTGTATATATTGTGAATTACATGAAAGTGTTAATAAGATTGCATTTAAAAAATAAAAAGTAATAATCTGCATGTTAAAGAAAAGGTTAAAAAAAGGAGATTACAGCTGTACCCCAAAGAATTTGAATGCTTTGAAATGAAAAAATAAGATTAGGGTAAAGCTGAAGCTGGCCAAAAACATATAGCCTAACAAAAAGTTTGCTGAGATGGCCCTATATGAAATCCATTGTTGATTTAAACACAAGTGCAATACAAACAATCACTCTTCACTGAGCATAATTTTTTACTTTATATATAAACAGTTGAGATTTTAAAGCTTCCTAAACTATTTTAACATAGATGTAGCATTTATCATTAGTTTGTTCCTGACATACAGTATATACCTCCTAACTTGAATAAGGCAAATTCACTTTTTGTCCTCCATGGGATAGATGGGACTATGTTACCAAAAAGAACACAAAATTACAAAGATTACACACTTCATTCTAAAAAAAACACAAAGAATATGAAATTAGTTTACTGGACTAATAAAAAGACACAGTTTTCAGGAAATAAGATTTTTGAACAAATGGACCTGGGGGCAGAACTAAAAGAGAAAATGTTTGTGGAGCACAAAAAACACATGTGAATCAACTGTTTCACAGCTGGCATATTGAAAAGGTTTGAAATATCCTTTTTTTAATGCTGTGGTGAAAGTTGATAAATAATGGAGAAAGATTTTATGCCTCTGAGGCAGCTTTAAATTACTTTCAAAGTCCTACTGCTGTTAAATAAGATGGATGATGAGACATTAAGGAAAAAATAGCATTTTTTTGTACTCGGTGTAAAGATCTTGTTCTCTGTGTTCATTGAAGGACCATTGGGTCACACAACAAAAGCACGGCCTAGGGGAGGACTCTGCTGATGGCAAAAGAAGTAGAGAATTGTGTTTCAACATCCTATGAGTGACCACATGTGCACCACAGCTACAAATGGTAGGAACAGAGGTAGAGGACTGAGTTCCCACATTAAAGAGTATACACAGTGCAAACATGGGCTGTGAACACATCAGGGAGCTTGTGCCCATTCACAAAATGGACACTGGAGCTTCCTCCATGGTAGAAAATAGAAATGGCAGCCTCTACACAAATAATGTGTAGCAAGTCCCCTATATGTACAGTACTGTGCAAAAGTTTTAGGCAGATGTGAAGAAATGCTATAAAGTAAGAAAACAAAAATATAAATTTTCATTATTTATTCTTCTCAATTTGCAAACAATCAGCAAACAGAAAAAAAATTGAAATCAAATCAATGTTCGTTATGACTATCCTTTGGCTTAAACAAGCATCAATTCTTCTAGGTACTATACACACAGTGCTTGTGCAAATAGTTTTTAAAAGAACTTGACAGGTAGGTTGTTCCAAACATCTTGGAGAACTAGCCACAGATCTTTTGTGGATGAAGGCTGTCTCAAATCCTCCTGTCTCTTCATATGTGATGTTGAGATCAGGGTTCTTTGGGGGACAAACCATCAAACCATCAACTTTAGGACTTCTTGTTCTTCTTTACAAAAAAAATAAGATTTCCTTGACAAAAAATCAAAACTGAGCTACCTCTAACAGAAGGGATTTTGGCCACCAGCAGGGTCTGCCCCTCGGCTGTGCTTTTCTTTTTGCACCTGGTGTTTTACTTCTGAAGGTGGCACCATAACCCAATGGTAAGGATTCATAGCTCTCTGCTGTGTCCTTCAATAAACTGAAGAGAAATGCAATTTTTCAGGAGAAACATCAACATGATAGTGACTGGAGAGAGATGAGTTATGGATATTAAAAGCATTCAAAAACTCTCCCCGGCAGGAGGATTCATTTTAGAGCTTCTCCAGTACTTGAATCATGAGCTCTCTGAGTTGTTCCCAAATATTTAGGTTAGTTCTCTAGTTGTCTCCAATAACCTCTATGCTACAATTAAATCTTTCTTCTGCATAAATTCCTTTTTATAACCTAAGACTGATAGAGACTGATGACATTATTGAATCATATCTAAATCCAAAAACAAAGATGTAATATATTGCAGTGTACCTGGCCTTAGATGAGGTACCTGTTATATTTTTCAATGTTTTCTTTTTATTACTTTCACTTGGTGACTCTTTTGCCTCTTACACACGATTGGACTTTCCGACAACAAAACCGTGGAATTTTATTTGAAGGTTGTTGGCTCCAACTTGTCTTGCATACACACGGCCACACAAATGTTGGCCAACAATTATGAACATGGGAACGTGGTGACGTACAAGACGTACGACAAGCCGAGAAAAAGGCAGTTCAATAGCCAGTGCGCCATCCTTTGGGCTCCTTCTGCTTGATTCTGAGCATGCGTGAACTTTTGTGTGACGGACTTGTGTACACATGATCGATAGGTCCAACAACAAAGTTTTGTTGGCGGAAAATTTGAAAACCTGCTAGCCAACATTTGTTGGCAGAAAGTCAGACAACAAATGTTAGATGGACCGTACACACGGTCGGACTTTCAGCCAACAAGCTCACATCCAAAATTTTCCATCGGAAAATCTGACCGTGTGTACGTGGCATTTCGGTAACACAGTTACTTTCAATTTTGCCATAACAACATTAATTCACTATACAGTATCAGGACAATAAAAAACATAGGAAAACATAGGTCTTAGGAACCTCACTCCTCTCCCATTCTATATAACATAGAAAGCCATGGCAGGGTGCCTTTGGCCAATCATGGTTCAGGGGGCTAAGTCCACGCCCCACACTATATAAGGCTTCTTACATGGCGGCTGTACGTAGTGTATTGGAGTGGAGGAGTTAAGAGAACTTGAGCTTGATTAGGCAGGTTAGTTAGTGGCGTGCAGGCAGTTTAGTGTGTGTGTATATATATATATATATATATATATATATATATATATATATATATATATACAGCGGGGACGGAAAGTATTCAGACCCCCTTAAATTTTTCACTCTTTGTTATGTTGCAGCCATTTGCTAAAATCATTTAAAGTGGTGTTCCACCCAAAAAAAAATACATGAATGTGCCTAAAAAAAATAAAAAAAAACATTTGGAACATTTTTTTTTTACTCACCTCTAAATGCCTGTTGCTAGGGGGTCCCTCGTAGTCTGCCTCTTTCAGTGCCTGGGCTGTTGACATCACTTCGGCACAGGAAGGGCTCAGCTCTGCTCCCTCCCTCTTGTCAATCATCTGGGACCGATTACAGGTCCCAGATCACTGAGCGGCCAATCACGGCATGCAGCGCCGCTCGTGCATGCGCAGTGGGTGCCGGGCAGTGAAGCCACAGCCTGGCGCCCACAGTTGCAATGCCGGTGCCGCCGAACGGAGGGGGAGATGAGCGGGGCTTCAATCCCCCGCATCGCTGGACCCTGGGACAGGTAAGTGTCTAATTAAAAGTCAGTAGCTGCAGTATTTGTAGCTGCTGACTTTTAGTTCTGCTGACTTTTAATTTTTTTTTTCTTTAAATGGGAAACCCACTTTAAGTTCATTTTTTTCCTCATTAATGTACACAGCACCCCATATTGACAGAAAAAAACAGAATTGTTGACATTTTTGCAGATTTATTAAAAAAGAAAAACTGAAATATCACATAGTCCTAAGTATTCAGACCCTTTGCTGTGACATTCATATATTTAACTCAGGTGCTGTCTCCATTTCTTCGGATCATCCTTGAGATGGTTCTACACCTTCATTTGAGTCCAGCTGTGTTTGATTATACTGATTGGACTTGATTAGGAAAGCTACACACCTGTCTATATAAGAAATACAGCTCACAGTGCATGTCAGAGCAAATGAGAATCATGAGGTCAAAGGAACTGCCTGAAGAGCTCAGAGACAGAATTGTGGCAAGGCACAAATCTGGCCAAGGTTACAAAAAAGTCTGCTGCATTTAGGGTTCCTAAGAGCACAGTGACCTCCATAATCCTTAAATGGAAGATGTGTGGGACGACCAGAACCCTTCCTAGAGCTGGCCGTCCGGCCAAACTGAGCTATCGGGGGAGAAGAGCCTTGGTGAGAGAGGTAAAGAAGAACCCAAAGATCACTGTGGCTGAGCTCCAGAGATGCAGTCGGGAGATGAGAGAAAGTTGTAGAAAGTCAACCACCATCACTGCAGCCCTCCACCAGTTGGGGCTTTATCACAGAGTGGCCCGACGGAAGCCTCTCCTCAGTGCAAGACACATGAAAGCCTTCATGGAGTTTGCTAAAAAAACACCTGAAGGACTCCAAGATGGTGAGAAATAAGATTCTTTGGTCTGATGAGACCAAGATAGAACTTTTTGGCCTTAATTCTAAGCGGTATGTGTGGAGAAAACCAGGCACTGCTCATCACCTGTCTAATACAGCCCAACAGTGAAGCATGGGGGTGGCAGCATCATGCTGTGGGGTTGTTTTTCAGCTGCAGGGACAGGACAACTGGTTGCAATCAAGGGAAAGATGAATGCGGCCAAGTACTGGGATATCCTGGATGAAAACCTTCTCCAGAGTGCCCAGGACCTCAGACTGGGCCGAAGGTTTATCTTCCAACAAGACAATGACCCTAAGCACACAGCTAAAAAAATGAAGGAGTGGCTTCACAACAACTCCGTGACTGTTCTTGAATGGCCCAACCAGAGCCCTGACTTAAACCCAATTGAGCATCTCTGGAGAGTCCTAAAAATGGCTGTCCACCAATGTTTACCATCCAACCTGACAGAATTGGAGAGGATCTGCAAGGAGGAATGGCAGAGGATCCCCAAATCCAGGTGTGAAAAACTTGTTGCATCTTTCCCAAAAAGACTCATGGCTGTATTAGATCAAAAGGGTGCTTCTACTATAAACTGAATAAAGCGTCTGAATACTTAGGACCATGTGATATTTCAGTTTTTCTTTTTTTTCTTTTTTAATAAATGTGCAAAAATGTCAACAATTCTGTGTCTTTATATCAATATGGGGTGCTGTGTGTACATTGAGGAAAAAGAATGAACTTAAATGATTTTAGCAAATGGCTGCAATATAACAAAGAGTGAAAAATTTAAGGGGGTGCAGGCATATATATATATATATATATATATATATATACCGCATAGTATGTGCATTCAGTGTAAACTATATATACAGTGCAGGTAGTCTAATATATATATATATATATATATATATATATATATATATATATATATATATATATATATATAGTGCAGTCAGTGCAGAGTATATTTTACAGTGCATTGAAGTAGTTAAAGGGAACCCTATGAAAAAATGGGATGGGGTCCCCCCAAAATCCATACCAGTAAGGGACGAGAGACCGCCCCCTTCCTGAACCATACCAGGTCGCTTGCCCTCAATATGGGGAGGGTGCTTCGGGGTCCCCCCAAAGCACCTTGTCCCCATGTCGATGGGGACAAGGGCCTCTTCCCGACAACACTGGTCATTGGTTGTTGTTGTCTGCGCGGTTTCATGATAGCATGCTTTTTAGCAGATGCTCAGGGGTGCCATTAATTCTTAATAGCACCCTGATGCATCAGTAAATTGCCTTACTGTGTTCTCTCACGCGAGAAACCGAATGATGCCATAGCAACATACGATTCTGTCTACTGCAATTTTACAAAAAGGGTCCATTACTTTTTTATCTGTGTTTCTGCAAGCAGGGCAGCCCATGAATGGGCTGCCTTACCAACAGAACGTGGGTTGCACAAGTGTGAACCTAGCCTTAGGGCTCATAAAATGTGAAATGATTCTGTTGACACTTTTCTGCCCATCACATAAAAAAAATCCTTTTTTTTTTTTTTTAAACTTCTCTTTTAAGGCATTATGCTTCATCAGTAGTCTTCCTGCAGGAAACTCATCTAACTAAGGACACAATAAATACTCTCTGCAATTCTAAATGTAAAAGGGGCTACAAGCCGGCTCAGACTCTCAGTGGCTCACTGAGAGGCTGAGCTGGGTGCCTGTCCAGGCATGTGGGTGAATCCCGACCCAATGGTCGGGATCTTTCACGAATCCGGATGGGCTCTGTGACATCTGCTACAGCCCGCTGTCTGCTGAAAAAGGGTTCACAGGAGTGCAGAACAAACTGTGATCCACAGGAGAAGTACAGCCAAACGAGCTTTGGTTGTATTTCTCCTTTAACCACTTGCCGACCGCCGCACGACTATATACGTCGACAGAGCGGCACGGGCAGGCAAAAGGACGTATATGTACGTCCTTGCCTGCCCGCGGGTGGGGGGTCCGATCGGACCCCCCCCCGGTGCCAGCGGCGGTCGGCAAATCTCCCCCGGCGATCGGAGGTGAGGGGGAGGCCATCCATTCGTGGCCCCCCCCTCGCGATCGCTCTCAGCCAATGGGATCATTTCCCTGCCTCTGTATTGTACACAGAGGCAGAGGAAATGATGTCATCTCTCCTCGGCTCGGTATTTTCCGTTCCGGGCCGAGGAGAGAAGACTGCAATGTAAGTGCACCAACACACTACACACAGTAGAACATGCCAGGCACACTAAACACCCCGATCCCCCCCCCGATCGCCCCCCGATCCCCCCCCAATCACCCCCCCCCCCCTGTCACAAACTGACACCAGCAGGTTTTTTTTTTTTTTTTTTTCTGATTACTGTATTGGTGTCAGTTTGTGACATTTACAGTGTTAGGACAGTTAGTATTACCCCCCTGTAGGTCTAGGGTACCCCCCTAACCCCCCCTAATAAAGTTTTAACCCCTTGATCACCCCCCGTCACCAGTGTCGCTAAGCGATCATTTTTCTGATCGCTGTATTAGTGTCACTGGTGACGCTAGTTAGTGAGGTAAATATTTAGGTTCGCCGTCAGCGTTTTATAGCGACAGGGACCCCCATATACTACCTAATAAATGTTTTAACCCCTTGATTGCCCCCTAGTTAACCCTTTCACCACTGATCACTGTATAACTGTTACGGGTGACGCTGGTTAGTTTGTTTATTTTTTATAGTGTCAGGGCACCCGCCGAATAAAGATTTAGCCCCCTGATCGCCCGGCGGTGATATGCGTCGCCCCAGGCAGCGTCAGATTAGCGCCAGTAACGCTAACACCCACGCACGCAGCATACGCCTCCCTTAGTGGTATAGTATCTGTACGGATCAATATCTGATCTGATCAGATCTATACTAGCGTCCCCAGCAGTTTAGGGTTCCCAAAAACACAGTGTTAGCAGGATCAGCCCAGATACCTGCTAGCACCTGCGTTTTGCCCCTCCGCCCGGCTCGGCCCAGCCCACCCAAGTGCAGTATCGATCGATCACTGTCACTTACAAAACACTAAACGCATAACTGCAGCGTTCGCAGAGTCAGGCCTGATCCCTGTGATCGCTAACAGTTTTTTTGGTAGCGTTTTGGTGAAATGGCAAGCACCAGCCCCAGGCAGCGTCAGGTTAGTGCCAGTAGCGCTAACACCCACGCACGCAGCGTACACCTCCCTTAGTGGTATAGTATCTGAACGCATCAATATCTGATCCGATCAGATCTATACTAGCGTCCCCAACAGTTTAGGATTCCCAAAAACGCAGTGTTAGCGGGATCAGCCCAGATACCTGCTAGCACCTGCGTTTTGCCCCTCCGCCCGGCCCAGCCCAGCCCACCCAAGTGCAGTATCGATCGATCACTGACACTTACAAAACACTAAACGCATAACTGCAGCGTTCGCAGAGTCAGGCCTGATCCCTGCGATCGCTAACAGTTTTTTTGGTAGCGTTTTGGTGAACTGGCAAGCACCAGCCCCAGGCAGCGTCAGATTAGTGCCAGTAGCGCTAACACCCACGCACGCACCGTACACCTCCCTTAGTGGTATAGTATCTGAACTGATCAATATCTGATCTGATCCGATCAGATCTATACTGGCATCCCCAGCAGTTTAGGGTTCCCAAAAACGCAGTGTTAGTGGGATCAGCCCAGATACCTGCTAGCACCTGCGTTTTGCCCCTCCGCCCGGCCCAGCCCAGCCCACCCAAGTGCAGTATCGATCGATCACTGTCACTTACAAAACACTAAACGCATAACTGCAGCGTTCGCAGAGTCAGGCCTGATCCCTGCGATCGTTAACAGTTTTTTTGGTAGCGTTTTGGTGAACTGGCAAGCGCCAGCGGCCTAGTACACCCCGGTCATAGTCAAACCAGCACTGCAGTAACACTTGGTGACGTGGCGAGTCCCATAAGTGCAGTTCAAGCTGGTGAGGTGGCAAGCACAAGTAGTGTCCCGCTGCCACAAAGAAGACAAACACAGGCCCGTCGTGCCCATAATGCCCTTCTTGCTGCATTCGCCAATCCTAATTGGGAACCCACCGCTTCTGCAGCGCCCGTACTTCCCCCATTCACATCCCCAACCAAATGCAGTCGGCTGCATGAGAGGCATTTTCTTTATGTCCTCCCCCTAGTACCCCTACCCAACGAACCCTCCCAAAAAAGATGTCGTGTCTGCAGTAAGCACGGATATAGGCGTGACACCCGCTATTATTGTCCCTCCTGTCCTGACAATCCTGGTCTTTGCATTGGTGAATGTTTTGAATGCTACCATTCACTAGCTGAGTATTAGCGTAGGGTACAGCATTGCACAGACTAGGACACACTTTCACAGGGTCTCCCAAGATGCCATCGCATTTTGAGAGACCCGAACCTGGAACCGGTTACAGTTATAAAAGTTACAGTTACAAAAAAAGTGTAAAAAAAAAAAAAAAAAAACACAAACAAAAATATAAAATAAAAAGTAATAGTTGTCGTTTTATTGTTCTCTCTCTATTCTCTCTCTCTCTATTCTCTCTATTGTTCTGCTCTTTTTTACTGTATTCTATTCTGCAATGTTTTATTGTTATTATGTTTTATCATGTTTGCTTTTCAGGTATGCAATTTTTTATACTTTACCATTTACTGTGCTTTATTGTTAGCCATATTTTTGTCTTCAGGTACAGCATTCACGACTTTGAGTGGTTATACCAAAATGATGCTTGCAGGTTTAGGTATCATCTTGGTATCATTCTTTTCAGCCAGCGGTCGGCTTTCATGTAAAAGCAATCCTAGCGGCTAATTAGCCTCTAGACTGCTTTTACAAGCAGTGGGAGAGAATGCCCCCCCCCCCCCCATCGTCTTCCGTGTTTTTCTCTGGCTCTCCTGTCTCAACAGGGAACCTGAGAATGCAGCCGGTGATTCAGCCAGCTGACCATAGAGCTGATCAGAGACCAGAGTGGCTCCAAACATCTCTATGGCCTAAGAAACCGGAAGCTACGAGCATTTTATGACTTAGATTTCGCCGGATGTAAATAGCGCCATTGGGAAATTGGGGAAGCATTTTATCACACCGATCTTGGTGTGGTCAGATGCTTTGAGGGCAGAGGAGAAATCTAGGGTCTAATAGACCCCAATTTTTTCAAAAAAGAGTACCTGTCACTACCTATTGCTATCATAGGGGATATTTACATTCCCTGAGATAACAGTAAAAATGATTAAAAAAAAAAAAAATGAAAGGAACAGTTTTAAAATAAGATAAAAAAGCAAAAAAATAATAAAAAAAAAAAAAAAAAAAAAAAAAAAAAAGCACCCCTGTCCCCCCTGCTCTCGCGCTAAGGCGAACGCAAGCGTCGGTCTGGCGTCAAATGTAAACAGCAATTGCACCATGCATGTGAGGTATCACCGCGACGGTTAGATCGAGGGCAGTAATTTTAGCAGTAGACCTCCTCTGTAAATCTAAAGTGGTAACCTGTAAAGGCTTTTAAAGGCTTTTAAAAATGTATTTATTTTGTTGCCACTGCACGTTTGTGCGCAATTGTAAAGCATGTCATGTTTGGTATCCATGTACTCGGCCTAAGATCATCTTTTTTATTTCATCAAACATTTGGGCAATATAGTGTGTTTTAGTGCATTAAAATGTAAAAAAGTGTGTTTTTTCCCCAAAAAATGCGTTTGAAAAATCGCTGCGCAAATACTGTGTGAAAAAAAAAAATTAAACACCCACCATTTTAATCTGTAGGGCATTTGCTTTAAAAAAATATATAATGTGTGGGGGTTCAAAGTAATTTTCTTGCAAAAAAAAATAATTTTTTCATGTAATCAAAAAGTGTCAGAAAGGGCATTGTCTTCAAGTGGTTAGAAGAGTGGGTGATGTGTGACATAAGCTTCTAAATGTTGTGCATAAAATGCCAGGACAGTTCAAACCCCCCCCAAATGACCCCATTTTGGAAAGTAGACACCCCAAGCTATTTGCTGAGAGGCATGTCGAGTCCATGGAATATTTTATATTGTGACACAAGTTGCGGGAAAGAGACAAATTTTTTTTTTTTTTTTTTTTTTTTGCACAAAGTTGTCACTAAATTATATATTGCTCAAACATGCCATGGGAATATGTGAAATTACACCCCAAAATACATTCTGCTGCTTCTCCTGAGTACGGGGATACCACATGTGTGAGACTTTTTGGGAGCCTAGCCGCGTATGGGACCCCGAAAACCAAGCACCGCCTTCAGGCTTTCTAAGGGCGTAAATTTTTGATTTCACTCTTCACTGCCTATCACAGTCTCGGAGGCCATGGAATGCCCAGGTGGCACAAACCCCCCCCAAATGACCCCATTTTGGAAAGTAGACACCCAAAGCTATTTGCTGAGCGGTATAGTGAGTATTTTGCAGACCTCACTTTTTGTCACAAAGTTTTGAAAATTAAAAAAAGAAAAAAAAAATTTTTTTTTTTGTCTTTCTTCATTTTCAAAAACAAATGAGAGCTGCAAAATACTCACCATGCCTCTCAGCAAATAGCTTGGGGTGTCTACTTTCCAAAATGGGGTCATTTGGGGGGGGTTTGTGCCACCTGGGCATTCCATGACCTCCGAAACTGTGATAGGCAGTGAAGAGTGAAATCAAAAATGTACACCCTTAGAAATCCTGAAGGCGGTGATTGGTTTTCGGGGTCCCGTACGCGGCTAGGCTCCTAAAAAGTCCCACACATGTGGTATCCCCATACTCAGGAGAAGCAGCAGAATGTATTTTGGGGTGCAATTCCACATATGCCCATGACCTGTGTGAGCAATATATCATTTAGTGACAACTTTGTGCAAAAAAAAAAAAAAAAAAAAAAAATTGTCACTTTCCCGCAACTTGTGTCAAAATATAAAATATTCCATGGACTCAACATGCCTCTCAGCAAATAGCTTGGGGTGTCTACTTTCCAAAATGGGGTCATTTGGGGGGGGTTTGTGCCATCTGGGCATTTTATGGCCTTCAAAACTGTGATAGGTAGTGAGGAGTAAAATCAAAAATGTACGCCCTTAGAAATCCTGAAGGCGGTGATTGGTTTTCGGGGCCCCGTATGCGGCTAGGCTCCCAAAAAGTCCCACACATGTGGTATCCCCATACTCAGGAGAAGCAGCTAAATGTATTTTGGGGTGCAATTCCACATATGCCCATGGCCTGTGTGAGCAATATATCATTTAGTGACAACTTTTTGTAATTTTTTTTTTTTTTTTTTTTTTTTGTCATTATTCAATCACTTGGGACAAAAAAAATGAATATTCAATGGGCTCAACATGCCTATCAGCAATTTCCTTGGGGTGTCTACTTTCCAAAATGGGGTCATTTGTGGGGGTTTTGTACTGCCCTGCCATTTTAGCACCTCAAGAAACGACATAGGCAGTCATAAATTAAAGGCTGTGTAAATTCCAGAAAATGTACCCTAGATTGTAGGCGCTATAACTTTTGCGCAAACCAATAAATATACACTTATTGACATTTTTTTTACCAAAGACATGTGGCCAAATACATTTTGGCCTAAATGTATGACTAAAATTGAGTTTATTGGATTTTTTTTAGAACAAAAAGTAGAAAATATCATTTTTTTTCAAAATTTTCGGTCTTTTTCCGTGTATAGCGCAAAAAATAAAAACGGCAGAGGTGATCAAATACCATCAAAAGAAAGCTCTATTTGTGGGAAGAAAAGGACGCAAATTTCGTTTGGTTACAGCATTGCATGACCGCGCAATTAGCAGTTAAAGCGACGCAGTGCCAATTTGTAAAAAGTGCTCTGGTCAGGAAGGGGGTAAATCCTTCCGGGGCTGAAGTGGTTAATTATTTAAAAGCAGTGGAGAAATTACAACTGCTTGGATTCTTTAGGCTCCTCTGGATTAATTTAAGTTCTACTTAAATATACACTAATAATTACATTTTAATAAAATCATTCTTCTTTGAATCTATGTATATTGCTACAAAAGCCATGAAAGAGAGGCAACATACAAAAAGCATCAAACCATTTAAAATAGTATTTAGGAAAAATTTACCAAAATAATAAACACTTGCACCTTTCTTTTGAATTTACTTTATACTCTCTGCAATTGTGTAACCATTGTGCTTTTATAGTTTATGTTTTCTATTTCATTAATGATATTTTAATAATTGCAGAAAGTTGATATTTTAATGATATTGATGATATTTTAGTAGATGCATTGGCAACAAACTTTTTTGATTTGACTTTGAAAACTAAATTTGTTTCCAGAGCCTACAAAACCATTCAAAAGCCTGGAGCACCAGTAGTCCACAGAGAAGAAAGTTTAGAGACATCAAAGCAGATTCAGGTGTTTTTATATCCAGCATGACTGAACCACAACACCTGTGGTGTTCCTCCTTGAGCACTTTGTTCTTCAGGGCTTGTGTCGGAGAACTAAGAAAAGTCAGAAAAAGATCAGATAATTTCTGCACAAACAACAAACCTAATCATTGCAACTGCAAGACACCCTCACCTAGATTAGAAGAAAATCTTGTTTTTTTTTGTATTCTCAGTGTCCACTAGTCCCCTCTTGTTTTACGGTTACAGAAATGTTAGGTTTTAAGACTCCATCAAAACATATTCTGCAGAAACTATTACTTGCAATATATTATGATATATTTCCATTTTCTCAAAATGTCATGTTTACTGTAGCTTAAATCCGGTGGGATTTTTTACATATGGATAATTAGGCAACAACTTTCTATAGATTTACAGTCTGCAAAAAGCCACCACATTAAGCCTGTCTGTTATACTGTTCATTGTGTTCCTAAAATGCCCAGCTTTAAGGTAAAATTATGCAACATATATACAACAACTAAGGTCTTTTTTTCAAGGCTGTCTTGTATAACAACATAACACACAATTACTTCCTCTGATGCATTGTGCATACCCCCCCCCCCCCCTTCCACTGTATAGGAAAGAAGGTTTTATGGCTTTCCCTCAAGAAGTGTGGGTACATACATACTGCTGTGTCAATAAATAGCTGATATTGTTCATCCCCACCCAAAAATGGTAGCATCCAGAGCCTGTACAAATCATCTAGTACATTCCTAATATATACATAAACCTATTTGTTGGATAGAATTAAGTATCATCCAGCGTTTAGTATGCCTGTGGGTTATGTTAAATCTGCAAGTTAGTGGGAAAAAAAATTAAACATTTTTATAACTCTGCACATTCTAAAAGTACCAAATTAGAGGGTTTATTATAGTGTTTATCAGGGGGAAAAAAGGGAGGTGCTCTGTATTCCATTACAGGCAGTCGCCGAGTTACGAACATCTGACTTGCGAACGACTCCTACTTACAAATCCTATGGTCCTAAATGTAACTATGCTTCTGGGTCTCTTTTAGCCCTGTTTTTTGTACTGGATCCCACGGTGCTGGATGACTCTGAGGACCACTGCTGCTGAGGGCTGAGGACGCACAACAAGCAGGCATCTCAAACCTTATATCTTGCCACCACAGTGGGTGTTTTTATACAGTACCAGTCTTATTAAAATACATTGGTAATAAATTGGCTGGCTGCTACACTTTTTCTTCTTGTTCTTCTTTTCTAGAGTGCACTTCATTCCACATTTTTTTTCTTTAAAATGCCGAAAAACAAATCCGATGCAAGTGCTGGTGATACAGCAAATAAAAGAAGAACCATCACCATAGAAAATAAAGTAGAAATAATAAAAAGATCAAAAAAAGGTGAAACTCCATCATCTATTGGCAGAGCATTAGGCTACAATCGGTCAATGATAGCAACAATTTTAAAAGATATAGGTAGAATAATGGAGCATGTGAAAGGCCATACCCCAATGCATTCTACAATTATTACCAAGCAACGCAGTGGTTTAATTGTCGAGATGGAAAGGCTGCTGACAATTTGGATAGAAGACCAAAATCAGCTTAATATGCCTATCTGTCTTTTTTTAGTCCAAGAAAAGGCTCGAAGCCTTTTCAAAGATTTAAAAGCTGCCCATCCAACAAGTGAAGTCAATTGCAATGAAGAATTTGATGCAAGTAGGGGTTGGTTCAATCGCTTTAAAGAAAGAGCTAATTTGCATAACATTAGAGTTCAAGGTGAAGCAGCAAGTGCTGATGTAAGTGCTGCAAATGATTTTCCCAAGATATTGAAAGATATTATTGTCAACGGAGGTTATATGCCAGAACACATTTTTAATGTAGATGAAACTGGCTTGAAACTGGCTTGTTTTGGAAAAAAATGCCAGAGAGGACCTACATTTTAAAAGAGGAAACATAAGGCATAAGGCATCAAAAGACAGGCAGACTATATTACTTGTGGGTAATGCATCTGATGCATCTGGGGATTTCAAGTTCAAGCCTTTGCTAGTGCGTCACTTCTTAAATCCCAGGGCACTACGTAGCGTCACTAAGGCATCTCTTCCTGTTATTTGGAGGGTAAAGGCTTGGGTTAGAGTTACAGTCTTTGAAGATTGGTTTTCAAACCATTTTGTCCCTGCTGTTTAACGTTGTTGCTTGAGGAAAAACATTCCCTTTAAAAATTCTTCTTCTCCTTGACAATGCCCCTGGACATCCAAACACTTTAGCTGACATGCACCCCAATGTAAAGGTGGTATTTCTACCCCCCAACACCACGTCACTACTTCAGCCAATGGATCAAGGAATTATAACCTCCTTTAAGGCCTATTAATTGCAGAGGACATTCTCACAAGCTGTCAGGGCTACCCAAAAGGATCAGACGACCTTAAGAGAGTTCTGGAAGAATTCTGAAAGAATCACATTTATGACGCCATCAAAAATATTGCTGATGCTTGGGCTGCAGTGAAAGAAACAAATATGAGAGGCGTTTGGAACAAATTGAGCCCCCAATTCACACAAGAATTTCTGGGGTTTACAGATGAAGAAATCGCCACAACAGGTAAGCTGTGGTTACTATTGGTAATCAACTGCAGTTGGACATCAGTAAAAATGATATCATCAAGTTACTTAACTCCCATGGCAAATAACTAACCAATGAAGACCTTATGGAACTAGAGCAGCAGATGACAGCATTTAGGAAAGAAAACCAGGACCTAGAAACTCCAAAATTGAAAAAGTTTTCTACAAAACAGTTAGCTGATGCTTTTCATGTCATTGAAGCAGGAATGACAAAGTTAGAGGAGCAAGATTCTGATACAGAGAGAATTACCAAAGTTTATCGTACAGTTACTGAAGGCCTGAGATGCTATTTATGATAAGATAAAGAAAAGCGCTGTGCAAACATCCCTTGATGTCTACTTCAAGAGTCCAGCAGCTAAATCAGATTCTATAATAGCAGTCCCATCCTCTTCAACAAGCCCATCATCCTCTACCATGATTGTTTAAGGTTGTACTGTTCTGTACAGTGTTTGAAAATGTTTAAGCATTTACATGTATCTGCATCTACATGCACAGGTAAACATAAATAATATGTCAAAGCAAACACCGGTCTACGTTGTATTTATTTATTAGTTTTGGCTAGTACCTACAGTACTGTGTGGTGTGGGGTTAGAGCCACTGATGTTTTTACTGCTGTCTGTAGCCTCATTAGATGGATTTAATCTCAATTCCTGTCTCTGAGACTGGAGTTGCACTTAAAAAAGGTACTGTTCTGATTTACAAACAAATTCGACTTAAGAACAAACCTACAGTCCCTATCTTGTTCATAACCCAGGGACTGTCTGTACAGGAGAAAGTACAGTATGTATGTGAAACAATTGGGAAGAAAGGTATGACACCACCTCATAGATAATGAAAAAAACATATAATAATAAAGTTCATGTACAAGTACATGTTGGTACTAACTTATAGCACATGCAAATGTAAGTGCACATTGTTTTACCTACCTGCTTTTATTAATCTGCAATAAACATATTGCACTATGATTCTCTATATGTTTCTCCCGAACCTGGTTGTTTGATTATTGCCAAAAGATAAATATTGCGGCGTAGAGGTATGTTGCTGGTTGAGAGAAATTTAATATTGCTACAAGGCTTTTTTACTTTTGAAGATCTGGTGAGTTTGCATTTTATATGCACGATTTGTGGTGGAGCACTATTTGAAGGATATCATTTGATACCAGTTTGGACAATTTTTTCTTATATACTTTTCATAGATACATTTTTATACATCCTTATTGATTGTTGTTGAACTTTATTATTATATGTTTTTTTCATTATCTATGAGGTAGCCCCATACCTTTTTTCCCAATTGTTTCACATATCCAGAGTATTTCACTCTTAAAGGCGCAGCTTCACTCATTTCCATTTTACAGTTTTTGGAGCCATCACTTTATCACTTTCTATTTACAGTAGTACAGTATGTATATGTTGTCAGTCTAGGACAGAAAGTATGTTACTGGCTGGACCACCAGGTGAAAAAAAAGACATAAAATCAGAAGACGAAGGGGCACATGCGCGGCAGCTCCATAGACGGTCGCATGTTCTGAGAGCTCCGCTCCAGCCAGCTTCCCTCTGCCTCCCCCCACAGGATTCCGTCTGCCTCCCCCCACGCTGACTGCAGAGGTCCCAAGGACCCCACCGCATGGCAGGGGGCACAGTGAGACGGGATTTATCCCGGGAAACCTGACCCCGGACCTTCGGCCATGGCCTCTCCAAAGATAGCGGCCGCCAAAGACACACGAGGCCCAGAGTCGGATCCAGAGGCCAGAGGAATCCAGCGCCGATCAGAAGGGCCTGGATGTCTGCACAGAGGGCACATATCACCCCACAGTGAGTACACAGATGAACCCACTATTGCCCTCGACCTCCACATAATCGCTGCTGGGTAGAACTCTAAACGACCTTCTCCTCACCCCAATGGAGGATCTGACAAACATGCCAGAACACCTTGGGGCCCACAACAGATAAATCCCTAAAACTCCTACCGACTTATCATCATTAATGGAGACATTTTCTAAAATGCTTTCCAGGGGATTGACCCAAACTGCTACACAGATCACTTCCACTATCCAAGCAGACCTGCATCACCTAGGGGCCAGAATAGAAGCGATTGAAGCCAAAACTGACCAAACCATTGCCAAAGCTAACCAGAATACTGACAGGATTCAGGAATTGCATGAACAGCTGGACATTGTAATCTTAAAATTGGATGATCTTGAAAATAAATCCAGCAGGTATAATTTTAGACTCAGAGGCCTCCCTGAATCTTTCAAAGAAACTGAAAAGATCATCCGCATGTTTGTTAAAAATGTAATCCCAGATATAACAGACCATCGCCTGAAAATGGATTGTGCCCATAGGGCCCTTCAGCCCCCATGCCAGGATAGCCTACCCAGAGACATTGTGGTAAAACCACATTTTTACAAGGTTAAGGAAGAAGTCATGCGGCGAGCCCGGGAAACCTATAATCTTACTATAAAAGGACACCACATTCAAATATTTGTGGACTTGACACCTTACACAATACAAAAAAAGAAGATTTTTAAAACCTCTTCTTCATCACCTACAGATGGTCCTTTCCCTTCTGCTTAAATTTTGCTCACATGAACAAATCTTATGGCTTCTCAACATTCGCAGATGGAGAGCGTCTGCTTCTGCAACTGGACCTCATCACCCAGGTACCAGCAACCTCATCAGATCCCATAGCCCCCATCTCACCAAAAAGGCTTCCCCTCACAAGTCCTATCAAACCTATGTGGCAAAAGCAACAAGCAAAGAGATCTAAGGATGGTTGACCCCCCTAAAGTGGCTCCTACTGAAACCTTCATCTCCAAGGATTTTGCTCACCAAATCCTGGACAGCTGAGTCTTCCAGTCACTTCTTTCTACCTTGAAACAAACTTGTTCTGGCCCATTTCTTCTACCACCCCTTTGACAACTGAGCAAAATAACCACTACAACAGTTGTCATTTGCCCTGCACACCAACCAGACTTGACCAGATCCCCTGAGTAACTCTGACCAAAGTCATCGCATCTCGATGAGGGGCGGTAATATTCTCATCCCAGGAACTCAGGGTCCACACGGACAACCTATCCTAACCTGTGAACACTTACCTGGTTGATCTGAAGTGTATTTCTCCCTCCCCCCTCACTGGGTGTCTAGGAGGGGAGGCAGAAACTCCCAATCAGTGGTGATTGGTCACACCACACTCATATGTTTAAAACAAACACATTTATTTTCTTTCCTTTTTATTTTACTTGTTTTTACTGCATCCAGATCCAGGTCTCCACATTTATTTTTAGTTGGCTGGAGTGGCTGCACTTCGCCTCCAACTGTCTCAGAGTGGCGTTCTCCCTCCACTTGGGGACTGTGCTACACCCCCAACATTTGGGGTTGTTTTTGCTGCTTTAGTATTGTTTGTTATACTTTTTAGTTACATGCTTTTGACTTGTCATGTCTTCTCTTCTCAGGAACGGTCCACACCACCCCTCCCTCTCACCCCTCCTCTTTTTTTTCTGGGGCATCCAGAGGCTCTTATCCATGACCTACCCTCCACCCTCGGGAGCTTCGGACAGAGGATGCTAAGAACCAACACCCACCTCTATGGGTCAGGGTAAGATCCCAATGGTTGACGCGCTTATCCCACCCTCTGATCCATGCATGCTGACAACACCAGACCCCCCCCCCCCCACTGTATAGCCACCCACAATGTTCAAATGATTAATTCCCCAGTTAAAAGAAAGAAATTATTCAGACACTATCAATCACAAAAGATTGATATCCTTTTACTACAAGAAACCCATTTCCCTTCCACCTATAATCCCTCCATCCTGCATAGCAACTACCCCCAGTTCTATCTCTCCAATGCAGGGAACAAAACAATAGGCGTAGCCATAAGCTTTTCTAAAAACCTTAAATTTTCCCCTTCAGACACTATCAGAGATCTGGCAGGCAGATACCTATTAGTAAAAGGCTCCATAGATGGCATAACATGCTCACTTGTTTCCTATTACACTCCAAATAAAGGCCAAGCAACCTTCTTCTCCTCCATGATGTCTACACTTGGTCCACATCTGGAGGGGAAGATAATTATGGGAGGAGACACAAACCTTGCATTCAACCACTCCCTGGATAAATAGGGAAATGGCCCCCCTCGGACGAAAAAGCCCTCAAAACAGAGTACTAAAATAGCCTCCGCACTGTGTTCCCTGGCCTTATTGACATCTGGAGGGAACTTAACCCCTGGTCCAAAGACTACACCTACTACTCTGCGCCACACAAAATGTACACTAGGATGGACCATATCTTTATTCAATCCTACAACATACCTATAGCCAAAAAGGTAGCTGTCATTAGGGATACACCTATATCCGACCACTTTATGGTCCTTTTATACCTACACCCAACAAACATCCAACCCCAGTACAAAATTCACATTGCGCCTTAACGAGGGGTTTTTAAACGACCCAGTCCAATGCACAATTCTTGCAAAATTCAAGACATTCAAGATATTCAAGAATATTTTCTACTGAACGATAAGGACGCCATATCCCCAGAAACCCTGTGGGCTGCCCATAAGGCAGTGACAAGTGGGAAGATTATACAAACCACCTCTCGACTCAAAAATAAACAAACTCACCACAGAGTTCCACTTGTTAAGCAAAGCCCATAAACGCGACCCCACTAGAGAGTCCTTTGACTTTTTGAATCATGCTCAGACAACCTTAAACCTAGCCCTAACCACAGAAGCAGAGAAATACCTCAGATGGTCAGGAGCTCGGTTCTATTCCCAGAAGGATAAGATCGGTGCCAAATTAGCAGCCAGACTATCCCCTAAACCCTGGTTCCAGGCTTTCCCCAAAATACGTACCCAGGTGGGAGAACTGACACAAAAGCCACAACGCATCATGGAGTCGTTCCATGACTCCTACACAACTCTGTACAGAGATAAGAAATCAAGCACACAATCTCTCCTCGATGGCTTCCTCAACAACATATCCCTCCCAAAATTATAAGCAGAACACTCTGATCTCCTAGACAAACCGATAACTGAAATGGAAATCATGGAGGTGATAAAACATCTCAAACAAAATTCAGCGCTGGGTCCTGACGGCTTTTCGATCTGTTAATATAAAAAATTTGCCAATACACTAGCCCCCTATATGGTCAGATTCTTTCATTCCCTCAGGTTGGGTTTTCCCCTGGATAAAGCCTTAAATTTAGCCTATATCTCCCTCATTCCTAAACCTGGCAAGGAACCGAGCGTGGTTACTAACTACCGCCCAATGTCCTTAATTAACAATGATTCAAAAATCCTGAGGAAAATTTTAGCTAATAGACTCTCATCCTGTATCGCTCACTATATCCATAAAGATCAGGCAGGCTTTATCCCGGGAAGACAGGTTCCCGACCAGATAAGAAGGGCCATTAACATAATTTCCCTACTCAACTCCCAATGGGATGGCGGCCCCCACCAGGAAGGCTTTCTGCTGTCAATTGACCTACAAAAGGCCTTTGACACAGTTATGTGGCCTTACCTGTTTAATGTACTGGAAAGATGGGGCTTTAGCCCCAACTTTCTGAGAACACTCCACTCCCTGTACAATAACCCAAGCGCGCAGGTAAGACTCCAGGGCTGCTATTCATAACCCCTCAACATCAAAAAAGGCACCAGGCAAGGCTGCCCGCTTTCCCCCCTCCTATTTGCTATAGCTATCGAGACCTTGGCCAATGCGATCAGAACCCACCCTGACATTAAAGGAGTACTCTGTGGACCTCAAGAGCACAAATACGCTTTGTTCGCAGATGATCTCCTATTATTTGTTACCTCCCCTCTGTTACCCTGAAAAATCTATATTTAAGATTTTTCATATCTCATAGATATGATGTGGGTTAAATGAGAGTTCTTTGACCAAGAGTGAAAGTTCTAATATAATAACATTTATTATGAAGCAGTTGAAAGTATAGCTAATACATAATCATCTATCTATAGTCTTACACCAAGGAAGAAAATATTAGGTTGAAATAAAATAGTTACATGAAGAAATACAGAGTATATTCCTTAACACAGTAATCTACAAACATATTTAGTTACAAGTAAAAGGGAATACCTTTCCCCATAATTACCCATCCTTACCAAAGTTCCATTCTGCTGGCTGGTCTATTAGAAAGAGAAATTTACCTCCCTGTTAGTCTGTGTATATCAAACCAAGCTGATGTCTCATTGGTTGGCTTAGCTTGGATCATGATTGGAGGGCTTACTCCATAAGTCGGCCCCCTTTCATGCAAATCCTTGTGACTATCCTGGGCTGGAGATTTAATTGAATTTCCCCAGGAAGTTTAAGTATGAATCTGGGTTGGGCTCCCTCCCATGCATATCCCAGCATGGGACCCTTTGAAGTGAGTAGGTGTAAAACAATGGAATTGGCTCTCCATTGTTTGTATATACAAGCCTTGGCACGCATTGTTTGCTCTTAAAAAGTGCTCCAGTGAAGCCCTTTTGCCCGGCTTTCATAGATGCAAGCTAAATGAAATATATTCATAATTACAATATTTTACAGCTATTAATGGAGTTTTCACATAAACTCATAAGGCAACACCTCTAATCTCGACTCCCAACATTTTTTCTTTACTTGGTAAATTTGGGAATGCCTCCGGTCTCCAGGTTAATGTATCAAAATCCTTAGCACTAAATATTAAAATTCCCTCCAATTTACTTGGAAATTTACAGGACCACTTCCCATTTACCTGGTGCTCTACCTATATCCCGTACCTTGGTGTAAACTTAACCTCCAAGATTGACTCATTATACACATCTAACTTCCTGGTCATTTTCCACAAACTGATGTCAGACCTCGCTATTTGGTCTAAACATAACCTATCATGGCTAGGATGCATTAACACTATCAAAATGGCACTCCTCCCACGCCTATTATATCTTTTCAGATCACTACCCATCCCAATCAGAAAATCACAACTGCATAATCTCCAATCCAAAATTCTGACATTTATCTGGGGATCTAAAAACAGGAGGTGCTCTAAAAATATTCTGTTTAGACTTAACACGCAGGGAGGACTCACCCTCACCAATATTTGGTGGTACTACCAAGCAGCCCAACTCGCCCAGATCTCTATCGTATACTCAGGGGACTCGAAGCCTGACTGGGTGGAGAGGCAAGCTGTTCCCCTCCACACAATCGACTTCCTATTGTGGACCCCCACTAAACCCAGACCTCCCATCCTAGCCCCACTAGCCCTATGCGACCAGATGCACAAACATCCCTCATTAATCTCAGCCCTACGCCCTCTAACACATTTGTTCCACAATTCCAATTTTCCCCCAGGAATGAACATCCTAGCCTTTAGCTGGTGGCTCAACAAAGGTTTACTTCTACATGCCCCATTTCACTTATATTCTGCACAAGCAATCTAGAGATGCCTACTTCTGAAAGGTTCAGATATACACAAATACTCCATTTTCTTCAATCGATCTGGCCCAACAAGCTGGAGCCTCCTAGGGTCACGACCTATAAATTATGGTGCTCGAACATCACGGATCAGAGGGGTGGGATATCCATCATTTACTCTTCCTTGGCTGCATCTCTGTCCAAACCTTTCTACACCCAAACATGGGAAAATGACCTTAATATAGAATGGGATCAGGATAAATGGAATGCCTGCTTTTAACGTTCCTTTAACCACTTCCCGCTCGGCCTATAGCAGATTGACAGCCGGGCGGTGGTTCAGTTATCCTGACTGGGCGTCATATGACGTCCTTCAGGATAACAGCCACTGTGCACCCATAGAGGTGCGCATCGCGGTGATCGGTGGAGCGGTGTGTCAGTGTGACACACCACTCCACCGATCTTGGTAAAAAGCCTCCGGAAGAGGCTCTTTACCACATGATCAGCCGTGTCCAATCATGGCTGATCACGATGTCAATAGGAAAAGCCATTGATCAGCTTTTCCTCACTCGCGTCTGACAGACACGAGTAGAAGAGAGCTGATCGGCGGCTCTCCTGACAGGGGGGTCTGTGTTGATTGTTTATCCCCCCCCGCACTAGATCACCAGGGAAGCGGGCAGCATGTGGATGGCCAGGTATGTACCCCATGGCCATCCACATGTGCCCAGTCTATGCCAATCAGTGCCCACAAATGGGCACTGACTGGCACCATTATAAAGCAGTGATGCCCAGCAATGCCACCCATTAATGTCATCAGTGCCACCAATCAGTGTCAACAGTGCCACCCATCAGTGTCCATCTTTGCCACCTATCAGTGCCCATCCGTGCCCATCAGTGCTCATCAGTGCCTATCCGTGCCACCTATCAGTGCCACTCATAAGTACCCATCAGTGCCCCTATGAGTGCCCATCAGTGCCACCTATGAGTGCCCATCAGTGCCACATACCAGTGCCACCTATTCATGCCCATCAGTGCCACCTCTCAGTGTCCATCAGTGCTGCCTATCAGTGCCCATCATCAGTGCCTGTCAGTGCCACCTCATTGGTGCCACCTCATCGGTGCCCATCAGTGTTGCCTTATCAGTGCCCGTCAGTGCAGCCATATCAGTGCCCATCATTGAAGAAGAAAACGTACTTATTTACAAAAATTTTTAACAGAAACAAAGAAAAACTTGTTTTTTTTTCTAAATTTTCGGTCTTTTTTTATTTGTTGCGCAAAAAATCAAAACCGTAAAGGTGATCAAATACCACAAAAAGAAAGCTCTATTTGTGGGAACAAAAGGATAAAAAATTTGTTTGGGTACAGTGTTGTATGACCGCGCAATTGTCATTCAAAATTCGACAGCGCTGAAAGCTGAACATTGGCCTGGGCAGGAAGGTGTCTAAGTGCCTGGTATTGAAGTGGTTAAAGGTATATTAAATATTTCCTTGATTGAGGCTAGCCTCAAAATACTTACATGGTGGTACAGGGTTCCCTCTCTCCTCACCAGAATCTACCCAGATGCGTCCCCACTGTGCTTTAGAGAATGCAACCTTGTGGGCACAATGTTCCACATATGGTGGACCTGTCCACAAGTAAGAAGCCACGAGGTAACAACTACACAGGTTCCCCAAACCCCAGACATAGCACTCCTTAACCACAAAGTGGAGAAAGTAAAACCTCAGTCCCAATCTCAGAGGTGAAGCACAAAATCTCCTGGATTACGGTGCAGAAGAAGATAGTAAGTATTCTACAAGACAAAACCTGTGTCTTTGAACTCATTTGGGAACCCTGGGCCAAATACTACTGTCATATTCCTCTATACCCAGGAGGTAACTCCTTACGATGATTCTTACTCTGGGTGACTCATCTGACTCACCCTACCCCACCCTTTCTCTCACCTTGCCTTCCCCTCTCTCTAGAACCACTTCTCTATCCTCCACTTCCTCCTGCCCACCCTCCCCTGGTCCATAGCTATATATACAAGACATGGCTGGTCTCGAATCTTACACATACTGGTTTACTGAAGGAATATTGATTGGCTTATGATCTCAGCTGCCCTGGGCTACCCAACTGCACTCCTAATCAACTACACTCAAGCTATTGTCCCAGGTCTCAGCACAGTTCATTGAATTGTTTTACATAGTGTTAACCCACTAGGGCCTAATGATATGTTTCAGCCCCGAATACTTCCACCATACCTTCTTTAAATGGGGACCCATGACAGTGTTAAATAGTCAAAGCGGTGGAGGAACCTCCCATCCACAGCGTGCTCCCTTTAGGGGTGGCTGGGGGAACCCTCTCCCACCCTCTTCTCTCCCACTGGCTAAAAATTACTGTCCTGACTCCCCCACCTGGCCACAATTCATTGTTAAGGCCTCCACAATAAACCCGTATCACATCAGAGCTCAGATCATATAGTGAGAGACGCATTTAATTAACCATCCATTGTACAACACCTACTGTATTCCCAGAAAATGCAATCTGTCTTTATGCTGCTTATCAGGCCATGTTGGTCTGTACATATTTTTACTCATCAAACGAGTTCTTTTTGACTGTACCTTGTTATCTCACTTGTTAAAACCAATAAACATTATTGACTGAAAAAAATCAGAAGACGAATGCAGCCACCAGATCTAAGATCTCTTAAGCTGCAATATAAGATACACTTTAAGAGCCTGATTTACAAAAGTAGTAGAGCCCCCAATCGTGTGCATGGAAAATAAAATAAGATAAAAAAAAATTGCCTGCACATGATTGGATGATTGATGTTTTGACAACTTGACCCTATTTACTGAGCTAAGAGACATCCACTTGAAAGTGAACATACACTGATCTATAAGTAAGTAAACCATTAACCAATTAAAAAAAATGTTTTGCCTGGACATACACCTTAAAGACATTTTGCTTTATTTAAAAAGCTGGTTTAACTCCTTATTTTTGTGACATAAGCACTTTAAAGGTACTATGTAGGAGTTTACTGGTCTGGGAGCTAGTAAAGTCAGTGTCAGAGCTGAGGGATTATCTAATCAAGAAGATTTGTTTTCATTGTGACTAGTTGCAATGACAAATAAATTATCTAAGAACTGCTTACATTGCCATTTGTAACCTAAATTAAAGTCTTGACACATTGTTCTGGTATCAATAGGGATGCAGCTTGTCTGGCGATGGCTTCAAAAAGTTTGGTTGTTTCATATGAAATGATCACAGGTATAAAAAAGTCAACTCAAAAAGTAAAGTATAAAACCAAATCTTGATTTTTTTTTAAAGCTCTTCCAATAAAGTAGCCTTGAAAAAAATAATCTTTGCCTCTAGCAAAGAGACACATTTTAAATCCAAGCTGTATGAAATAAAAAACAAATGTACAATTTGTGTCTTCTTTTCCATTTCCTTACAAAAAACATAAAAATCATTCTTTCTTAATAAAAAATATAGTACACACATTCCACTTTGTTATTTTCTATTCTGTTAGACTATTGTGCCCACAAAAAGGGAATAAAGCAGCAGAGTTTTATAACAATATATTACTTGAAATAATTTACTATTATTACATTAAAGGAAACATAATGTTTTTAAAAGTCGAAATAAATGTACACCATATGCTTGCCAAGTGATAGTGAAGTTTATGCCATTCAATAAAAAAATGTACTCTTGCTTTTAGTAGAACAATGTTTCATCTTTATGTGGCATTTACAATGGTGTAATTTATTTTTTCCACAATTTCCTCCAAATAGTCATTTAGCACAGTTCGATAGATCATGGAATATCACCAAAGTCCAAGATAATAGGTATTTGAACATATCAACAGAGTACATGCATATATCCTTTGCTTTCCTCTGGGTATTGTAGCTAGAGGTTTTCATATTTGGGAAATACAGAATAAAAAAAATTCTCTTTGAATGACAAAATGGTGTATGAAAGAAATCTAGCACACATTACGATGTGCCAAGGCTGCTGCAAATATCAAAAGAAGCTTAAAGTGGTTGTAAACCCACTACAAAAAAAAACAAAAAAAAAAACTGCAAGACAAAGGCACAATGAGCTAGTATGCATTCCCAAGCTCAAAGACTCAGAAGACATTGAGTGGGCTTTCATAATCATAGATTTTGAACATTACAGAGAAATAAAATATAAACTGATCACATGTTATAATTATAATGCTTTAAGTAAACTGCTTTCTTCTATAAAACAGTGAGTGTAATAGTATATGTGAGAAATTATCATACACACCCAAAGCAAAACATATCGATATTTTTGTTTTTTGGTTTCGAAATTGTAATTAGCAGTCTCACCATATATACATAAGTGTTTATTTAATCTTGACATGTCAAACAACTAATCTGCTATAGTCATAAAGTAAACCTGTTGCGCACCCGAGAACATCCGTGACCGCCGGGCATCATGGATCACAGTAAACGGCCGTTGATCGTGGCTGTTTACCATGTGATCGCTCCGTCAAATGACGGAATGATCACATGTAAACAAACCGGCATCATGTCATGACACCAGTTCCTCCCTCTCCTCTGTGTACCGATCGGTACAGTGTGAGAGGAGAGGGGGAGAGATCGGATGGCAGCAGCGCTGTGGGCTGGATCTGTAGTGCACACAGCGCTGCTCTGTGACAAATATCACAGTCACATCCGTACCCTCCAATACTCCGCAATACTCCGCAATACTCAGAAATACCCCGCAATACTCTGCAATACCCCGCAATACTCCACACTACTCTGCAATACCCTGCAATACCCTGCAATACTCTGCAATACCCCGCAATACTCTTCACTACTCTGCACTACTCTGCAATACTCTGCAATACTCTGCAATACCCCTCAATACTCTGCAATACCCCGCAATACTCTGCAATACTCCGCAATACCCCGCAATACCCTGCAATACTCTGCAATACTATGCCATACTCTGCAATACCCTGCCATACTCTTCAATACCCTGCCATACCCAGCCATACCCAGTACCCTGCCCTACTCTGCAATACCCTGCCATACCCAGCCATACCCAGCCATACTCTGCAATGTATACCAACAGTTGAATATACCATGCCTTTATGATTCCCTGACTGACAGGGAGGACACCATTATGTCAGCAGTCTACTAGATTCAATCCATATATTAGCATATTTTTGCTTGGTCTGCTTGGGGTACTTGGGGTTTGGTACAAGGGGGAAACAAGGGAGGGTGGGTCGACCCACCATTGTCTATTTTAATACAACATTGTTTTCTGCTTTTTTATTTTTCATGGTCTTTTGATGTTGTGGAGGAACGGATCCCACCTGTGTGGACTAGGTCCGCAGACGTGGGATCCTTAACTATATGATTTTATACAGATGTTTCAATAAAGTTTTTTGTATATTTTTGATCTCACTACCTAGTAGCTTCTCCCTTTGTTGACATTCCTAGGACCACTCTGGTCCCTCTTCCCCTTTTTTTCATCAGGCTTATTGTTTATTGTTACCTGGGAAGGAGCCCGTCTGTTTGACAAATCGTATAGATCACATTCTATACAATTTTCACACTACATGAGTTGATTCAACCATTAGGGGTGGTTTTTTAGCATAATTTTTGTCATCATACTCTGAAATAACCTCCCATTCCCAGCCATACCCAGCCATACTCTGCAATACCCAGCCATACTCTGCAATACTCAGTGATACCCAGACATACTCTGCCATACCCAGTCATACTCGGCGATACCCTGCAATACCCTGCCATGCGCAGCCATACTCGGCTGTACTTGGCCTCTGTATGTGGCCAGGCTGTGGAAGTCTCACACATGTGGTAGTAGGAAAATCTATTTTGGGGTGTCATTTTTGGTATGTATACATGCTATGTGTTAGAATTATTGTATAAATGGACAACTTTGTGTTAAAAAAAAATGCGTTTTAACCACTTCCCGGCCGTCATATGATGTCTCTGACTTTGTGTGGGGATATCTGAATGATGCCTGCAGCTACAGGCATTATTCAGATATCCGCTTTTTCAGCCGGCGATTCCCTCCACCATAAGAATGATCATAGTGGCTGTTCCACTGCTTGATCGTTCTTACGGGAGGCGAGAGGGGACACCCCCTCCTTCGGTGCTTCTACCGACTCACCGCTACGATCAAAGCCAGGATCGTTTTTTTTTTATTTCAGGCTTCCCAGCTTAGAGGTGAGATGTGGGGTCTTATTGACCCCATATCTCACTGTAAAGAGGACCTGTCATGCCATATTCCTATTACAAGGGATGTTTACATTCCTTGTAATAGGAATAAAAGTGATCAAAAAAATGTTTTTTTTTTTAAAAAGTATCAAACTAAAATAAACAAAGTAAAATGAACAATAAAAAAAAAAAAAAATTGAAGCGCCCCTGTCCGTGTGCTCGCATGCAGAAGCGAACGCATATGTAAGTCCCGCCCACATATGAAAACGGTGTTCAAACCACACGTGTGAGGTATCGCTGTGAACGTTAGAGCAAGAGCAATAAGTTTGGCCCTAGACCTCCTCTGTAACTCAAAACATGTAACCAGTAAAAAATTTTAAAGTGTCGCCTATGGGGATTTTTAAGTAGCGAAGTTTGGTGCCATTCCACGAGCGTGTGCAATTTTGAAGGGTGACATGTTAGGTATCTTATTACTCTGCATAACTTAATCTTTCACATTATGCAAAAACATTGGGCTTACTTTACTGTTTTGTTTTTTTTTTTTTAAAGCACAAAACTGTTTTTTTCCAAAAAAAATGCGTTCGAAAAATTGCTGCGCAAAGATGCAACAACCGCCATTGTATTCTCTAGGGTCTTTGCTAAAAAAACATATTTTGGAGTTCTATGTAATTTTCTAGCAAATAAATGATGATTTTTACATGTCGGAGAGAAATGTCAGAATTGGCCTGGGTGCTCCACAACGCCTGAAGGTGCTCCGTGCACATGTTGGGCCTCTGTATGTGGCCACCCTGTGTAAAAGTCTCACACATGTGGTATCACCTTACTTGGAAGTAATAGCAGAATGTGTTTTGGGGTGTAATTTGTGGTATGCATATGCTGTGTGTGAGAAATAACCTGCTAATATAACAATTTTGTGAAAAAAAAACAGAAAAAAAATCTTGATTTTGCAAAGAATCGTGGGAAAAAATGACAACTTCAAAAAAACTCACCATGCATCTTTCTAAATACCTTGGAATGTCTTTTTTCCAAAAAGGGGTCATTTGGGGGGTATTTGTATTTTTCTGGCATGTTAGGGTCTCAAGAATTTAGATAGGCCATCAGTACTTCAGGTGTGATCAATTTTCAGATATTGGCACCATAGCTTGTGGACTCTATAACTTTCACAAAGACCAAATAATATACACCAAGTTGTACTTATTTTTACCAAATATATTTAGCAGTATAAATTTTTGCCAAAATTTATGAAGAAAAATTACTAATTTGCTAAATTTTTTTAAAGAAAAATTCATTTTTTTACAGAATTTTCAGTCTTTTTTCTTTTATAGCGCAAAAAATAAAAAACCCAACAGTGATTAAATACCACCAAATGAAAGCTCTATTTGTGTGAAAAAAAGGACAAAAATTTCATATGGGTACAGTGTTGTATGACTGAGTAATTGTCATTCAAAATGTGAGAGCACCGAAAGCTGAAAATTGGTCTGGTTAGGAAGGGGGTTTAAGTGCCCAGTGGTCAAGTGGTTAAAATGGTTGTAAAGGCAGAAGGTTTTTTTTTATCTTAATGCATGCTATGTACAGCAACCCCCCTCAGCCCCCCTAATACTTACCTGAGCCCCATCTCTATCCAGTGATGTGCATGAGTGCCTCGGCCGTCTAAGACTCTCCCTCCTCATTGGCTGAGACACAGCACCGGCGCCATTGGTTCTCGCTGCTGTCAATCAAAGTCAATCAAAGTCAGTTAGATAGAGGGGGCAGGTCTGAACCGTGGCTTCATGTCTGAATGGATATACAGAGCTGCAGTTCGGCTCGGGTGTCCCCTTAGCAAGCTGCTTGCTGTGGGGGCACTCAAAGGGAGGGAGGGGTTGAAGAGCGACCCGAAAAGAGGAGGATCTGGGCTGCTCTGTGCAAAACCACTGCACAGAGCAGGTAAGTATAACATGTTTGTTATTTTTATAGCAAAAAAAAAACAAGACTTTACAATCACTTTAACCGATTCAGCCCCAGAGATTTTACCCCCTTCCTGACCAGAGCACTTTTTGTGATTCGGCACTGTGTCGCTTTAACTGAAAATTGTGTGGTCACGCGACATTGCACCCGAACAAAATTGGTGTTCCTTTTTTCCCACAAATAGAGCTTTCTTTTGGTAGTATTTGATCACTTGATTACTTTTTGCTATAATAAATATCCCCCAAAAATATTAAAAAAACCCAAATTTTCTCTTCAGTATAGGCCGATATGTATTCTTTTACATATTTTTGGCAAATAAAATCGCAATAAGCGTATATTGATCGGTTTGTGCAAAAGTTATAGCGTCTACAAAATAGGGGATAGTTTTATGGCATTTTTATTATTAATTTTTTTTATTAGTAATGGCGGCGATCTGCGATTTTTATCATGACTGTGACATTATGGTGGGCACATCAGACACTTTTGACAATATTTTTGGACCATTGTCATTTATACAGCGATCAGTGCTATAAAAATGCACTGATTACTGTGTAAATGACACTGGCAGGAAAGGGGTTAAACACTAGGGGGCGATCAAGGGGTTAAGTGTGTCCTAGGAAGGGATTCTAACTGTGGGGGGATGGGGCTTCCACTCACATGACAGCGATTACTGCTCCCGATGACAGGGAGCGGTGATCTGTCATGTCACAAGGCAGAACAGGGAAATGCCTTGTTTTCATTTCCCCGTTCTGTGGCTCCGTGACACGATTGCCGGGAGACCAGCGGACAACAAGTCCGATGGTCCCACGGGCACAGTCACGCTAGACCTGCCAATTAAAGGGGACGTACAGGTACGCCCATTTTCCCGCTGCTGCCATTGTGCCGACGTATATTGGCGTGCAGCGGTCTGCAACTGGTTAAAATGTATGTGAAGTTAAAGGATGTAAAATCTAGGCAATTACACTAGGCACTACTGCATTTAGATAGCTTCAAGGCCATTAACAACAACAACAACAAAAAAGATGCCTTTTTGGCTGGTTTTTGTTGCTGTCACATGACTGCTTCTGCTGAAATTATACTCTGCAGACAATGCACACCTGTACCTGTTAGTTACACTGTGGAGGATTGGACAGGTGTGTGTGCAGCTAAATCTGGCTACAGGACTACAGGCATGCTGTGCATGGGCACGCTGTCATGTAGCTCCTGAGTCAGGAGAAATTATGCAAACTGACAGCGCTAAGGCGGTTCTGTTTCCATGCCTAGCATGGGCAGTTAAAAACAGCAACCAAGAGGAACTGGTTAGATCACCAAGTATTTAATAAAATAAATAAAAATGCAATAAAAATGAATGCATTTAATAGTAACTATATGAATAACACCACAAATATGCAGGATTTATTTTTGGGGTAATATATGCTTTAAATAAATACTACCATCAGTGAAAACATATATTAAAACATTCAATAAACCTAGATAGATGTAAAAGTTTAGCTTGGCCCTGCCAAGATTGCAAAATTGCAAGCAACTTCAGCTGCATACAGTATCTCACAAAAGTGAGTATACCCCTCACATTTTTGTAATATAATATGGCACAATTAATGTAATAAAGTAATTCCTGTTTTGGCACATGAATCGCTTTTGGTAATTAACAATGTCTAAAGTACACAGTATTAAAGTGTTACTAAACCCAGGGCTCTGCATTCACTATATCTGGTCTCCCACAGTACACAGAACATGGAAATGCAATAGTTTTAGTAAATATAAACAGCTAAATACTTTTTCTCATCAGCAGTAGAGATGGACCAAACATCTCCGCCCCGGTTCAGTTTGCATCAGAACTCACGAACATCGCAGACCCTATTAAAGTCTATGGGACCCGAACTTGAAAAAATCAAAAATTCCCATTTTAAAGGCTTATGTGCAAGTTATTGGCCATAAAAAGGGTATGGGGGCTTAGCTACTGCCCTGGGGGACATGTACCAATGCAAAAAAAAATTAAAAAGATCGTCTTTAAAGGAGCAGTGATTTTTTTTTTATTTCAATAGTTTTTATTGTTTTTTGCAAAAATACAGTACAATGTGCACATTGTATAGTGTTGTACATTGAGCATATACAGAAGTACAGATATAAAGTAAAATTATCTGGTTGTCCAGATACCAGAAAACTTGGAATTGTTATTATTGTACCTGGGAATACTGAGAGTTATCTATTACTTGAGTGTTCCACCCCCAGGAACCCCATTGGGAACTCTTTTGTTACCCGGGTAGGGGGAACATCTCATGTGGACAAAATCCAACATATAAAGGATAAAGATCAGAAAGCAGTAACAGCAGAAAGTATTAATATCGAATAGTGTTCCTATCGACTTGTTGTTTGTCAAGAAAAAATGAACAGGTTATTAAGAATGAAAGAAATGTTGCAGCCCCAGTCCACATTTCCCATGGCTCCCATTTTTTCCGTTCTTTGTTTAGGCGGCCTACACTGGAGGCCATCAGTGTTTCGAAGCTATAGTGGAGGTTCACCGTGTCAAGAGAGTGTTCAACGGTTGGGGGTTTGTCAGTTTTCCACAACCTCGCTATGCACAGTCTTGCGGCCAGTAAGATGTGGGTCAGTACGTGTCTATACTGTGGGAGAACAGAATCAATATTTAGGTTTAGTATCGCTAGATCAGGTGATGGAAGTAAGTCTTGGTGTAAAATGTCTGTCAGTATTTGAAAAATTGTGTTCCAGTAGTTCTGTAACCATGGGCAAGACCAAAAGATGTGGAATATGTCCCCCTTGGCTGAGTTGCATCACCAGCATTGGTCGCATGTGGAGGAGCTGAATTTGGTAAGCTTTGAGGGGGGTTAAATACCATCTAAGGGACAATTTTTGGGTGGTTTCGCAAAGTGCAGAGCAATTGTGGCAGTGTATATCGACTGAAGTGCTCTTTGCCATTGGTGTTCTGTGTAGGTCTGACCCAAGTCGTGTTCCCAGTGAATATGGGGGGGTTTAGTAAATTGCAGCTTGTGGTGTAGGATATTATAGGATAAAGATATTCCTTTCGTTTTGGGGGAAGAGGTCATTAAATAGTCCTATGCTTTGGAATGTAATATGTAGAGAGGAAGATGTACATACTTAAGGCAGTGTGTGATGCGTATGTAAGTGAAGAGGTCTGTTTGAGATAGCTCGAATTCACGTTGAAGGAGGGAGAAGGGTTTAGGTCTGTCTTTTTTAAGAAGATCTTGGATGGCACGGATACCTTTTTTGGACCACTGGGCCAAATATAAGTCAGGTGAGAGGTGATGAAGAGATTCGATCGGGATAGGAATGGGAGGGGTGTTAGATATGTTGCAGCTGTTGCATAGTAGTCTTTTCCATGCCGTGATCGACGCTACCATGGTAGGAGGTGTTGCCGACGATAGTTTTGGGCTCCAGGGTGTGCTCATCATCCAAAATTTTAGATTTGGATGAAGTAAAGTTGAGTTTTCGATTGGGCTCCAGAGCTTACTAGGGTTGGACTGGAACCACTCAGTGAGCTGAGCCAGTATCGCCGCTGTGTGGTAGTCTTTGAAGTCTATCGTTCCTGAGCCCCCCGCCGATTTATGGTTTCTAAGTGACGAGTGTGCACATCTAGGTTTAGTTCCATTCCATATAACTTTGTTAAACATAGTTTGTAGAGATTTGAAGTAGTGTTTAGGAATGGGGATGGGGAGAGTTCTGAACAGGTAGTGAATTTGAGGTAAGTGGACCAGGAGAGGTTGTGTTTGGTTAAGGTTTGTGTTTCTATTTTTAATTTGGCAAGGAGAGGTTTGAAGTTGGCTGTGAAGAGGTGTTTGACTGATTTTGTGAGATGCACTCCCAAATATGAGATGCTATTGTCTGTCCAGGCAAAGGGGAATTGGGCCTGTAGAAGGTTTCTGGTGTTGGTGTCCAGTTTAATGTCTAAGATATGTGATTTAGTTACATCCAGTTTGTAGTATGAGATACGTCCAAACCAGTCAAGTGTTTTTTGGGCTTCAGGTAGGGAGGAAGTTGGGTTGGTGAGTATCAGTATGATGTCTGCAAAAAGACTAATCCTGTGTGGGATTTTACCTATTGTTAGACCCGTAATTAGGGGGTTTGAGCGGACGTGTTCCGCCAAAGGTTCCATTAACATATTGAAAATCAGTCGGGATAACGGGCATCCCTGGGAGTGCCATTCGTTATGTGAAAAGGTTGTGACAGCATGTATGCGGAGTATACCTGTGCTGATGGGGTAGTATACAGTGCCATCATAGCGTTATAGGTGAAATCTTTGAAACCGAACTTGGTCAAGACTTCCCATAGGTAGGTCCAATAGACTCTATTGAACGCCTTCTCTGCGTCCAAAGAGAGGAGCAGAGAAGGCGTTCCACTAGATTCAATATGGTGTAGCAGGTTTATCATCCGTCTTGTGGCATTAGGAGCTTGTCTACCCTTAATGAACCCCGATTGGTCTTTATGAATGAGATCAGGCATAACAGTCATCAGGCATCTGGCAATTGTTTTGGCATATATTTTTACGTCAAGGTTCAGTAAAGAGATAGGGTGAAAATTTGGGGGGGAGGTTGGACCTTTTCCTGGCTTTGGGATGGTAATTATAAGAGCATTCAATGATTCATCTGCGAGCTTAGAAGAGGAGGCAGCAATGTTGAAAAATTCCGTCAGATGGGGAAGTAGGTGGCTGGAAAAATGTTTATAGTATTCTCCCGTGAACCTATCTGGACCGGGAGCTTTGTTCGAGGGCAGAGATGATATCGTGTTTAGGATTTCTTGTTCAGAGAATGGTTTGTTTAGGAAGGACAGTTGAGTGTCCGTCAGAGTCGGGAGTTTAATTTGGTGGAGAAATTCATTAATGTCAGCAGAGGATGGTTGGTAGGTATTAGGGTCATGTCTGATGTTGTACAGGTTACTATAGTACTCACTAAAGGCGTTCACTATGTCCTGGGGGTTAGTCAGTTTGTCATTGGAGTGGGGGTGGAATAGGTGGGGTATTCTGGATTTGATTCTCTGTCCTTTGAGACGTTGCGCCAGTCTCTTACCCGCGTTGTTAGATGTGGAGTATGTGTTGGCTTTGATTTTGCGTTGGATTAGTTTGTATGAATGGAGAAGTAGCGAACGTAGATCCCGTCTTAGGTTCAGTAGTTGGGCTAGGAGTGTCGGGTTTGGGTTGTTCTTGTGTTTGGATTCAAGAGCTGCGATTTGAGATGTAAGGGTATCTATTTGCTGCGCCCTCTTTCTCTTACAAATGGAGCTCAGTTTCATAATAGTACCTCTAAGAACTGCTTTGTGCGCGTTCCACACCGTGACAGGGCCCCTCACTGATCCTTTATTTAAATCGAAATATTCTTGCAGGTGTTTTTTAATTGCTTGAGAGTAGATGGGGTGTTGCAGAATGTAATTGTTTGCACGCCAGAGGAACTTATTCCGCTGGGGTGCAGTGTCGTTAATGGAAATAGTGATTGGAGCATGGTCTGACCACGTCATGGTGTGGATTACAGATGCACCAATGTTTTGTAACAACCATTTGTCTGTGAGGAACATATCAATTCTGGAGTAATTGAAATAGGTGTAGTCTTTTTCTGACCCGTGATGGCATCTCCACACATCAAAAATGTCATGTGATGTGCGGAGTTGTTTCAGGGGGGATTCTCTTCTTTTCGCTGCTGAAGTAGAGTCCATGTGGATGTCTGCAACTATGTTGAAATCACCTCAATTTATCAAATGACCCTGCCGTACCTCTCGGGCTTTGATGAGAGCTTTTCTAAGGGAGCATATCTGGTGGGTATTGGGGGCATAGATATTCATCAAAGTGTAAGTGACCTTGTTGAGGGTAAATATTAGAAAGAGATAGTGACCATTGGGGTCGGGGATTTCTTGTAGCAAGTGGAAGTCCAGTCCATTCTTTATGGCAATGAGGACTCCTCTTTTCTTGGAGTTGTAGGTGGCATGGTAGATTTGGGGATATTTTCTGTTGGAACAAAGGGCTGTTGACGTGAGAAGCAGATGGGTCTCTTGGACACAGAGGATGTCACTGTCCAGTTTGACTGCTGTGTGCCATAGGAAGTGGCACTTTGCCAGGTGGATTAACCCCTTGGCATTAAGGGACAGAACTTTACACAGCATGTCCAGTGGCTAAGAATAGAGGTGAGGCAAAGGGAGAAGTAGCACTTACAGTTAGTTGCTTATAGCGTGCGATGAGTAGGTGCCTCCTTTACGAAGTAGAGTGTCTTCCTGATATTCGGTGCTGTGATGTAGAAGATCTGGAATGAAAGCCATGGGAGATAGCTGGGGGGAAAGCAACAAGTCAGAAGGCTAAAATAGAAAACAGTGAGAACAAAAAATGTAGCATGTTTTCTGTTATACTATAATCTTGCAGTAAAAGGTTTGTGGCGGCGCGTGGAACAGGAAGCTATATGTAGCTATGCCGCAAATGGGGGAAAACAGTTAGTAATTAGTAAAACTTGAAAAATTCGCATAAGGTAGGGAGGGAGAATTATTGTAGTGGTTGTGTCCCAACAGGTTCAGGCATTTGTTTGGGATTTGTGTATTTTGGAGCGCTGGTTGGTGCGCCTGTATTGGAATTTCCGTTGCGGCAGAGGTGGGACTTCTTCCGTCGGGGATTCTAGAATGATGCCCCAGTCATGGAGTAGGCACATGCCTTTCAGTAGGTCGCTGACAACATGGGTGGTGCCATTTTTAGTGATGAGTAAAGTCGTGCGATATTGCCATTTGTATAGGATTTTATGATTGAAAAGGCCTTTAGTTATGGGGTTCAGCTTTCTCCTCAGTTGTAACGTATATTTGGAAAGGTCAGGAAAAATCTGGATTCCGTCTGGGCTAAGGAGCTTTGGACCTGGCTTCTGGCATCATTTTTTCTTTGATGTGGAAAAAATGAACTCTCATGAGAATGTCTCTCGGCACTGATGCTGCTAGGTGTGAGGGTTTTGCAATCCTGTGAATTCTATCTATGATGATGTCTCTGGGAGCCGCGTCAGGCAGGATAGTGTGTATGAGGTCTTTGGCTTATTTAGGAGGGTCCCCCAGGGACACACACTCAGGGACCCCTCGCAGTTTGAGGTTGTTGCATCTAGAGCGGTCTTCCAAATCGGCCAGCTTAGCCTGGATCCAGTCCTGCTCCTCTTTAATGTCATCAACTGCATCGATGATGTCATTTACAGTGGTTGAGCATTCTGTCATACCCTGTTCTATGGTAGAGATTCTATTACCCATAGAATGCATGTCTGTGGAGATTTTGGTGAGCAGGGATGACAAGTCAGTCATCAGAGATGTTTGCAGGGACATGAGCATCTCTTTTAGAGTAGTGTCTATGACCGGGAGGCCAGAAGTGGGAAAGGATGCCATAGAGTTATGCAGGGCCTGGTTGGATTGGAACGGATTGAAGGCCTGGGCCTGGGCCACCATCCTGGCGTGAGGTGACTGTGGTTGCAGTGCATCCATCCGCATCCAGGCTTTGGCTTTGTCAGTACTCAGACCATACGCCGCACACTGCGTCAAATTGGCCTGCATGGCTGTTGTCCCAGAAGGAAGCCTCTTCTAAAGATAATGCACAAGAAAGCCCACAAACAGTTTGCTGAAGACAAGCAGACTAAGGACATGGATTACTGAAACCATGTCCTGTGGTGTGATGAGACCAAGATAAACTTATTTGGTTCAGATGGTGTCAAGCGTGTGTGGCGGTAACCAGGTGAGGAGTACAAAGACAAGTGTGTTTTGCCTACAGTCAAGCATGGTGGTAGGAGTGTCATGGTCTGGGGCTGCATGAGTGCTGCCGGCACTGGGGAGCTACAGTTCACTGAGGAAACCATGAATGCCAACATGTACTGTGACATACTAAAGCAGAGCATGATCCCCTCCCTTTTGAGACTGGGCCGCAAAGCAGTATTCCAACATGATAACGACCCCAGACACTCCTTCAAGACAACCACTGCCTTGCTAAAGAAGCTGAGGCTAAAGGTAATGGACTGGTCAAGCATGTCTCCAGACCTAAACCTTATTGAACATCTGTGGCGCATTCTCAAATGGAAGGTGGAGAAGCGCAAGGTCTCTAACATCCACCAGCTCCGTGTTGTCGTCATGGATGAGTGGAAGAGGACTCCAGTGGCAACCTGTGAAGCTCTGATGAACTCCATGCCCAAGAGGGTTAAGGCAGTGCTGGAAAATAATGGTGGCCATACAAAATATTGACACTTTGGGCCCAATTTGGACATTTTCACTTAGGGGTGTTGCCAGCAGTTTAGATATTAATGGCTGTGTGTTGAGTTATTTTGAGGGACAGCAAATTTACACTGTTATACAAGCTGTACACTCTGTACACTCACTACTTTACATTGTAGCAAAGTGTAATTTCTTCAGTGTTGTCACATGAAAAGATAGAATAAAATATTTTCAAAAATGTGAGGAGTGTACTCACTTTTGTAAGATACTGTATACTCTATGTCTAAATCTACAGGTCATTTTGATATTTCGTTGAAGGTAACTTATGCATATTTCCACTATATTCAGTTTCAATTGCTGAGGCTTATGACATGTTTAGTTAAAACCATTTAATAGAGGGGTGTGGCCTGGACGGAGACCTAGTCCTGAGCTTCTGTAATCTGGGGACCGTGGTTTGTTACTTGGGGAGCTTATAGCACTAAAAATGCCATGAATAGAATGACCAGGAGCTCCTCCACCTCCCGTGCATCCGCCGATACCGGGACACAGCTGAGTCGCAATATACCGGAGCTGTTCCAGACACAGCGCCAGCTGACACACATGGCCTCACATGCGGCCTCGCAGGCCCAAGCACCAGACTCGCCTGAAACGGCGTCCGCTTCTCAGATGTTGGGAGCGGAGACACCCTCATCCAGCCTGCTAGACCTGGAAAAGTTTGCCACTGACTCAAGAGCACAGTGATGGCTGCCATTGCCGACCTCCGCTCAGACTTTCAAGCAGTGACACGATGCATCAGTGATGTGGAAGAAACCACTTAAACTCATGCTGCAGCCATTCGCCATGTCCAGGGGACCTACGACGCACAGCTCACACACCTTCTAGATCTTCACAGACATATTGAAGATCTAGATAACCGTGGGCGCAGACATAATTTCAGGGTGCGTGGCGTGCCTGAAAACAATGATCCTGGTCTTTTTCAGCAAACTGTAAGTAACATTTTTAATGAGCTGATAGAGCGACCGGCTGACTCTCTAATAGAGATGGAAAGAATACATAGAGCATTGCGCCCTCAACCCCAGGATAATGAACCGCCCAGGGATATAATTTGCTGTATAGTGAATTTCCCCCTGAAGGCAGAAATCCTTAGGAAAGCGAGGAAAAAAGGTTGGATTATTCATAATGGCGCTGAGATTAAACTGTTCCAGGACTTATCTCAGATAACCTTACAGAATAGAAGGGCTTTGCACCCCCTACTGGAAGCCGTGCGGTCCCGGAGCATACAATATCGCTGGAATACCGCTACGGGTCGCTCGGCTCTGCCCTGCACCCCGGCAGACCTACAGACCTTCTGTGACCAACTTGATCTTCCCCGCATCGATCTTCCAGAATGGTATTCTTTCTACTACCCGACGGAACCGTGGCTTCCTGTCTCTCTCAACCGGTCACCGAAAGCACAGCGACAAAGACCTAGAAGACATCGGGACGTGCCACCTTCTCCTAACAATCGATCTTCACGCCGAAATCTATACCAGAATAACCCTGGATCCCCGTCTTCACCATCACATGGTGGATCGCATGGAGGCCTAACAAGTAACACTTCCACTCTTAGGCTACCTTGAAGCATCCTATGCCATGTGAATGCCCCTTGCCATCTGCACTCACACTTGCTTTTTTCCCTACCCCCGGGGGGGTCTCTTTTTGTTTTTTTTTGTTTTTTTTATTTTATTATTTTTTGGTCTTATTTTTGTTTTTGTTATTGCCTACCTGACACACCTGATCAGCCATCGATAATCCTCACCGGTCGGTGTGAATGACCCACAAGCACGCACTCCTTCCTGCCTGCCAACCTCCTGGACTCAACTATGGCTGCTCGGTCAAGTGATAAGCGGCTCTATGCAGGTTTGCTACAGTATGCTCCTTCACAGGACAACCTCACTGGGAAGGTAAGCTTTGGGGAACTTTGCATACATGACCTCCTAATCTATATGCCCCACTGGGCCCTATCCTTCCCCCTTCCTCCTCTCTGTGTAACAGATCGTTATGAGATCTCGCCTAGATCACCATAGTGATTCTTTTGACTCTCTTTGATCCACCTAGATCCTTACACTTCATCCTGGAGTATGGGAAGGAGGCTTGCTGGCTTTCTGACTCGCCGCTGCATTACCGGACATACCTTACCTCCAGACCCAACAATATGGACCTCCCAACTCTAATACACTAGTTCATTACCTCAAGTCTTTAATATGCCTCCAGCTGACTTAATCATCACCCATCCACTTGAAAGTGGCTTTAATTACCTCCTTAAGTTGAAGATCATGGACTAAATTCAAATAGTCTGCTTTGGGTAATCAGCATTGGGTAGAATTAGAGAAACTGCATACAGCTATAAGGTTGTGTGTTGATGCACCTCTATATACAATGTCTGTGACCCCCCCTATGAACAAAACCTTACCTATGGAAATACATGCATGCTCTCCACGGTACTTAACCAGTTTGGATTAAGTGGGAGGTTGGCTTGGAATGGACCCCTTACCCTTTCTGTTCTGACAACCTGCAGTACCTTGACTCCTTGCCTAGTCTTCTCCATCCGGAGTTCTAAACACCACAAGGATCCCCTTGTGGCGTGTGGTAAAGGATTGTCCCCCTTGAAAAATTGATCCTGAGTTAGACTTTTACTATTGATTGCATGTGGGGAGAGTATGCATTGAATTTCATGCACCCTTCTTATCTTTTCAGGCTGTAGTCTTATATGTTTGTATACTGTTGCCCGGTGGTGCACCATACACTCTCATTGGCGACTGGCGCGTAGAGTACTCCGGGAATCTGTGACTGCCCTTCTTTCCTTTTTGTAACTACTTTGACCTGTTCCGTTCCAGGATCAACCAATGATACTCTCTCTTTAGACCCTCTTAAGCACTCCGGATTCTCGGTTACTACACGTGCAGCCCCCTCGCAGCCGGACCTCGACTGGTAGTGGCAATAATAAATATTTAATAAATATTTTCTAACTATTACTGAACCATGTAGGTTCCGAACTGATGGGCACAGCTACTCTTTTTGGGATGCGGGTTGTAGAACCCTATCGATACAGTCTCTTTATTGGAATGCTCCCCTCCCCCCCCTTTTTTTTGTGTATGCTGAATTATGGAGCAAGTTCTACTCAATAGATAAGGAGTCTTCCAGTTTAAATAGATTTTAGGACATTCAAACACTAATTTATCCAGAGGTTCACAAAGGTGCCAAAACTTTGCATAGGTTTAGGAGAGGTCGGCCTTTGGCTTCAACAGCTATACACGCTGTTCCTGGTTAAGTGTTACATGCTATATGCTAGCTGTTTATATGTTATGTTAATGTATCTGGTTGAAATATCTAATTACAAACTGTTGTGGCTCCCCAAGGCCATTCTTTTACACTTCATTGTTCCTCCCCCATGGTCCCCAGTTTGCGGAACCACCTGTGGTTTTTCTGTTTATACCTACGTTCCCACACAGCGGTTTCCCTTGGATTCGTGCTGACTTACCAGTTTTCACCTTTATAGGTGGAATAGTATTTCTATCTCCACCTCTGGTATATCACTAGATCCCATGTCTCCCACCCGTTACTCCCCCTTGTTGTCCCCTACCATTTCTTCCTAGTCTTTCCTCTTTTCTTTTTTTGATCCTATCCCTTTCTTTCCACCTTCCACTTTTCTGTGCCCCAACTACTTTGTTTTTCCCCTCCACACTTACACCTATTGTAGAAGAGGGCTCACCCCCCCCCCTACCCCGGGTACTCCTCCCGGCTGACCGAGTTCCACCTGCACCGATCTGCTGAGGGTCCACTATTATCTAGCTTTTCCTAACCATATCCACAGAAAAGACCATGGCTCCTGCCCCATCCCTAACGTTGAAGTGTGTGTCATTGAATGTTAAGGGCCTTAATCTTCCGGAAAAGAGATCTCAGATTCTAAACTCCCTTACCAAACAAAAAGCTCACTTTATTTTCCTTCAAGAAACGCATTTTCGCTCTGATCCGGTTCCTAAACTATTTAATCATATCTATCGAACGGCACTTCATTCCACCAATCTGGAAGCAAAAACAAATGGGGTTTAGATATTAATCTCCAGACATGCCAACTTCCATCAGACTGACTCACTTATTGACCCAGAAGGCAGGTACATTTTTATCAAAGGTACATACACCTCGAAACCAATAACACTAGCCAACATCTATTGCCCCAATGAACACCATGTTTCCTTCTTCAGAAAAATATGCGACCTTCTCTCAACTTTCCAGTGAGGTTTGTTTCTGTTGGGAGGTGATTTTAACACCCCTCTGAACCCTGTCCTAGACTCCTCGTCGGGAGCCTCTACCCTACTATATCGAGCCCTCCGGTAAATTAAAATGCAACTTCAAAACCTGATGCTCAACGACTCCTGACGCACCATGTACTCCTCCGTGAGGGACTACACCTTTTACTCGGTACCCTACGGCAAATATTCGAAAATTGATTATTTCTTTTTCACTCAAACAGACCTAGCCCTCCTCCAACAAACAACCATAGAGCCAATGTTCTTATCCGACCACCACCCTATCACGATCACCCTTTCCTACCCTGAGTCTAACGCAAGAACCATGACATGGAGACTGAACCCTCCTCTACTCAATGACCCAATGACGTTAGAATATTTGAAAACTCGTATAGACCTTTATTTCAAGGAAAACACTACCCCAGATGTCTCTGCTGTTTCCCTCTGGGAAGCTCATAAGTGTGTAATTCGTGGCGAACTTATTACACTCGCCGGGAAAGCCAAAAGGTTACACCAAGAAAATATAGCTTCTCTGTCTTTTTTTCTTTTTTTTTCTTTTTTTTTTTTAAAAATAAAAAAAAAAAATAAATAAATAAAAAAAAATTAAAAAAAAAAGTAAAAAAAAAAGTAAAAAAAAAAAAAAGTAAAAAAAAAAAAATATAGCTTCTCTGATCATGAAGACCAAACCAATCAAATCAGATCAAAACGTCCCACAAACAGTCGCATGCTCAATCCACCTTACAAGAATTATTACATGCCCAATCGCTCCTTTTGGAGGAATTAGGTAAACCAACTAGGAGACGTTATGTCCTTGGCCAAAGAGTTTTCTATGGGCATGGTAACAAATGCGGGCGCCTTTTGGCCCGTATGATCCAAGCCTCTAGAACCTCATCCACGGTTCATCACTTGCGAAATGCTCATGGATCACTCTTTTTCAGGAATGATGATATAGCGAAGGAATTTGAGTGTTTTTACTCCAGACTTTACAACCTACATCAGAATCGCCCCAGAACACCCTCATTAGTCACACGGGTCGACCACATTAGAGAATTTCTCTCGCAATACCCTCCAAAACAAATATCCTCACAACAAGCTCAGAACATGGAGATACCCCTTACGAAAGGGGAACTGGAGCTGGCAATTAAACAGATGGTAATCAGAAGGTAAGCATCCCACCCAAGTCTCAAACTACAGGCCCATATCACTACTAAATGTAGATATCAAAATCTACGCAAAAATCTTGGCCAACAGATTGCTCCCTTTGATTCCTTATTACTAACTTATTTCTTCAGATCAGGTGGGCTTTGTCCCTGGAAGGGAAGCCAGGGATAATACTATCCGTACTCTGAATCTCCACCACTGGCTCACATCTTCTAAGTCACAAGGGTTCTTCCTCTCTCTTGATGCTGAGAAGGCATTTGACAGAGTGGCCTGGCACTATATGAGGGAGGTGCTTGTGGCTGTTGGCCTGGCGCCCCACATGCTCTCACATATACTAGCCCTGTATTCAAATCCCTCCGTCAAGGTAAGGGTTAATGGCCACCTGTCGGACGCCTTCTCCATCAGCAATGGGACACGCCAGGGATGTCCCTTATCCCCCCTAATTTACATTCTGACGCTGGAGCCCCTCCTCAAAAGAATAAGATCCAACCCTGACATTGGAGGTCTGACTGTTGGTGGAAGGGAATTCAAGGTCGCAGCCTTCGCGGATGACATCCTTTTGTCCCTGAGATCGCTCCGCATCTCACTGCCCAACTTACTGAAAGATCTTGAGTTCTTTGGCAATCTATCCAATCTCAATATCAATCACTCAAAATCATATGCTTTGAATGTAACTCTTCCCGCTCAGAAGGTAATCCACTGTTGGGATGCCTTTCCTTTCCGATGGGAAGGGGAGGCGATCACTTATTTGGGAATGAAAATTACCGCCCAGCTGTCAGACCTCTATATGTCTAATTTCCACATAGCTCTCACCAAAATTCAAAACCATTTAAAGGAGTGGATGGGCTTGAACGTTTCCTGGTTCGGCTGTTCGGCACTAATTAAAATGATCATTCAGCCAAGATTACTTTATCTCATGCAAACCATCCCTATCCACCTTCCTCCAGCCTTTTTCTCAGCTTATCGCAAAGCTTGTTCTACTTTTATCTGGAAAAACTCTCCACCTCGCATAAAATATTCTCACCTTACATTGCAGAAAAAGAATGGGGTATTGGCCTTCCAGACTTATATAAATACTACCTGGCGTGTCACCTGACTAGGTTAGTAGACTGGAACATACACAACACCAAAAAGATTTGGGTAGCCCTGGAAAAATCACTTATTCCGGGTCCTCTACACTTACTTCCCTGGCTATCTCACAAACCATGGCCACAGACGATCTTATCTCACCCCCTGATCTACCCCTCCTTGCTGGCCTTTAGGGGAGCAATGAAATTTAGGTTGTCTGCCTCGGTGCCGGGTCCCCTAACTTCCCTAAGAGAAAACTCAGGTGATTCCTGCTCCTATTTGCTCCGCGAATGGCCACATGACGACGTCCTAGCCCTTCACGTTTTCTCAGAGGGGACCCCTATCCCATTCGAAAGACTGGTTAACATGTCCAAGACTGCCTCTTTTCCCTTTTGGTCATATCGACAAATCCGCCACTTTCTCTCGTCTCAACCACACCAGTCTTGTTGGACCAAACAACTCACTCCTTTTGAATCCCTTTGCCACCACAAAACACAACAAAGGCACTTAATATCCACTGTTTACACCCTCCTTTCATCTGCATTAACCCCCCCCGGCATCTTCACAGATGGCTTGGGACAAAGACTTTCAAACACCCCTCTATACGGAAATGTGGGACACCATCTACGAATACGCCCACAAATGCCCCCTAAATGTGGCCATCCAAGAAAATGGCTACAAAATTGCCACAAGTTGGTATAGGACCCCTTCTCAGCTTCACAAATTTTTCCCCTCTATCCCTAACACATGTTGGAAGTGTGGCAAGCAGGAAGGCACTATGCTACACATATCGTGGGATTGAGAATGCATTCAACCCTTCTGGAGAGAAGTCAGTGAAATCATTTTACATGTCACTACAGATACCCTGGACTACACCCCCGCACAATTTCTTCTACATCACACATCTTTATCCAAAAAAAAATACTACAGGTCTCTGGCTATGCATTTGGTGAATGCCGCCAGATTATGCATCCCAGTTAACTGGCGTTCCACACACACCCCAACGATTGGAGAGTGCTATAGGAGAATTTCTAAAATAAAAGAGATGGAAGAATTGATCCATATTTCACAGGAAAGAACACACAAATTCTCTTTCACTTGGGTGTGCTGGAATCACTTTGTGACTACTGAACGCTATTGCCAGCATGTACTGTAAAAGGTGGTACGTGAACTCTAACCCTAACTGTGGACTCTCATCGGTTGATGGGATGTGGTGGGGAGTGGGCCCTCTGAGGGGTGTCTTCTACGGCTCCTGCTCGACCTCCCCCTTCCTCTTTGACCCCTTCCCCCTTATTATTTTTCTTCTTGTTGTCCCTCTCTCCATTCCTGCTTTATTTTCCTTATCTTACCCTCTTTGCCCTTTCCTCTCCTTCCTCTCTTATACCCCATGTTCTTATCTCCCCATCTTCGGCCTCCTACCTGATGGCTGATCATCATAACCGCGTCTTAACATGGCCCTACCTATATGCTAGTAAGGGTACTTCACTCATGAGAAATTGACTGGGACCAACCGCATCAGCTACCTCCTTGCCTTGGTTGGGCTTTGCTGCTCGGGGGGGGGGGGGGGGGGAGGGGAAATATGAATAATGATCCTCCACCCCACATCTACCACATTATGTATATCTGGTTGTGTTACCGGTATTTTATTATCATAACCTACATTAGATGTACCCTGCATTTCTTTTGCTTCTATACCCTGCCTGTAAATTGTATTACTATGTCATTTGAATTGTAATTTGCCTTCTTAATACTAAATAAAATCTTTGTGGGAAAAAAAAAAACATTTAATAACTGAAACAAATTTTGCTATTTTGCAGTGTTTAGACTTAACTGCTGCAAACATTGTTACTGATTTTGTACAAACTCAGTCTGTGCCATAATCAGACACTTGTTTCTGGAATTATAACACCGCCTTTTATTGATTAGTAGTAAAACTGATAAAGCCCAGAAATAATGGAGTTCTGAAGGTATTTTTTATCACAGTACATTGTCATGTTATGGAGAAGATCACTGACCGCTTGAAGTGCTTTGTAAATAAAAACTGATTTGTTTTTAGAAAAAATATGTTCAGGACTTGGGCTGTGAAAAACAGCATACATAGGAATATGCATCCAGCGAAAAATGCTAGGCAGTACATCTGTAAGTGACAGACTCGAGATTTGGACCCTCAAAATAATATCCCTATGCATAGCTATCAAGCATCAAAAACATAAGAAGTGAAAACGAGAAAGACCAATATTTAAGACACCACATCCCATTCAAATACTGATAAGGAAGAAGGGGCTTTAGGCTTGAATCCTAGGGACTTTGAAGGTGTCAGTATTAAAAAAAAGGTTTTTGAACCGTATGTAGATAAAAGAGAATTTTTATTACAATTCGTTTAAAAAGCCTATTTCAAGGCCATACATGACATAATAATTTCCAAAAGACTTAATAAAAGACAACAACAATTTATAATACAGATACCACTTGTTTTCTCAACATGTTTCGCTCAGTGGAGCTTCTTCAGGAGATCGTGTGGTACCATTAATAAAACTGGAATTTACATAAAGAAAAGAAAAATAATCAGTACAGAATAACATAATTATTTAATTCAATATTCATAATGAAAAAACTCTCTTGTGAGTCAAATACCGAATTTGAAAATATTTTTGAGAACTTTTTACAATATCACATGAAGTCTATATGAATTCAATATTGATGTATTAATATATTGCAATTTTTCAAATTGAATTGGTGTTTAGATAACTAAATAAAAAATAAATAAATAAATAAATAAAACAAAATACTAAACCTTACCTAGAAAAAAGGAGTTTATAACATAAATTACATATTGAAGTTGAAGATCACCAGGTAATGAAAAGGTTAATCCATGAAAAAGCCCTCTCTCATTGTGACCCTGAGTCGCTGATAAACTTGCAAAGGTAATACTTGTAAAGTCAAAAATGGTGGTATCCTGGCTGGAGAGGACAGGACAAAAATGGTTGAAAAAATCTAAATATTATATTAATATGTTTGAGAGTCTGATTGGGTTGTTCCCAATCAGAAAATCAGTGTATTGAAGATATTTAATTGGTTTTACCTTAAGTATGCTTGCAATAATAGAATCAATTGATTGCACAAGACATCCTGGGTGTTGAAATAGGACAGGAGCACCGTTGTGGGGTGTAAGGAGAAAGAAACTTCACTGTAGTAAGGAAATTGGGGAAGGTCTGGAGAGGGAGGAATCAGAATCCACCTGCATCTAAACCCAGCACCTAAACCACAGAAATATCCAAATGAATAAAATAAAATTAAATTAAGATTAAGATTGAGATATAGCCAATAATGATAGAGAGGGGATATTAAATAAATAAAAAAAATCCACAAGTCATCATATGTTTAAGCAACCTACCTTACAGAGATATTGCAGGGATTGAATAAAATGGGGAAGGAGAGAGCCTGCCCTCCTTCCTATGTAATGTCCAGCAGATGAATGATGGGGGGTGAGGAGAAGTCTCCCTGTTTAAGTATTAACCTCCGGAGCGGCCGGCATCTGACGTCACCACCACTCCGCGGACGTACCTAAGGCATCACTGCACATGCGCGTCCATCAGGGCGACCGACGTCCAGTGATATCTGGACGTGCATACCTAATCGCCATCTTTAAAAGTATTTTGCCCTCACATGATGGGAGGGAAGTAGAGGCGGCTCAGAGGGGAGTGAGCGGATCTAATGAAAATCAACCGTTCCTTATGACTCAGGCAGACCAGTAATAAGAAGGTGAGAGACACAGCGCATTGAACCAATGTAGGCATTTGGTGAAGGGATCATTGATTAGGAGCCACATCCGCCAAATGCCTGGGTGTCCGTGAAAGTTAAAAAAAGGGGCGATCAAGAATCGAGGGAGGACTGAGACATGGAACACATATTTCTATAAAATAAAGAAATGATCAGAATAATTCATGCAAAAATCAACTGGTGATGACATAAATCAATACTCAATCTGATATTATAAAAAAGAGGTGTATATAAAATAGGTGATCAATTAATTAATTAATTAGTATGTATATTGATGGCAAGGTAAATAATAAAAAATAGAAGATAATACAGAAAAATAAATAAAAATGAAAATAAATATAAATTTATTAGGGGGGTTTGTTTAAAGAAAAGGCTTATAACTTAGACATAACTTATAACTTATAACATTTAGACCAGGATCTTTTAGAGCATCTAAATTTGAGATCCATTTGCTGTAATAAAATTTGATCATAATTACCTCCCCTTTCACCTGGGGGAACATGTTCTAAGGCTACAAAATGCATCATGGTATCATCAAATTGATGAAAAAGGCCCATGTGGCGACTGATGGGTGTCTCCATCCTTTTTTTGCATACAAGGGAGACATGATCTCGTATTCGGTGAAAGAATGGGTGTTTTGTTTTACCCACATAGAAAGCGTTACAGCTACAGGTCATTGAGTAAACAATGCCAACTGACTGATATGTAACTGAAAATTTAGGAGAATACAGATGGCCATTGGGAAGGGCAATGGTACGTGTTGCATGAATGTACCTACAGAAACCACATAAATGGCATGGTCTTGTACCTCTATTTGCATTGGTAGCAATGAGGGATGGATCGTAGAGACTATGAACAATTTTATCCTTTATGGATCGTGATCGTCTGAAAGTTATTTCAGGATAATTTTTTTAATGTTTAGAAACACGTGGATCCCCCATTAGGAGGTACCAGTATTTCTGCATTAGTTCTCGTATTTGTTTAAATTGTCCTGAAAATCTGGTAATCATTCTCAAATCCGAAGAGGAAGTAGGAGTTGAGTGACCATGAATAAGGTCCGGTCTGTTGTGTTTTTTAGCCCTAGCGTAAGCCTTTTTCAGACTTTTGTTACTATATCCACGACTTCTAAGGCGGTGTTGTAGGGCCTTGGCTTCATTTTCAAAATGATAATTAGTACTGCAATTTCTTCTGAGGCGAATACCATATGGTATATTCATTTTTAATGATGGAGGATGGGAGCTTTTGGCATGGAGAAGGGAGTTTCCGCTGATGGTTTGCGATATAAGGCGGTACCTAAAGTTCTATCCTCATTGACAAAAATTTGAATGTCTAGGAAGGTCAGCCGTTCCTGGCTCGCTTCCATAGTAAAATTAAGGTTATAATGATTCACCTTTAAACTTTCAAAAAACCGGACTAAGTTAGCATGGCTTCCTGTCCAGACAAAGAAAATATCGTCTATATACCGTCTCCAAATCGGTATCCATTCAAAAAAATATTGCATATTGTCATCAAAGGACAGATCCCGCTCCCACCCCCCCAGATACAGGTTCGCATAGGAAGGAGCACATTTGGTTCCCATAGCTACACCCTGTATCTGGAGGTAATGGGAGTGGTCAAAAATAAAGATATTATTATGCAAAATAAATCGCCAAAGATCAAGAATAAACTGATTATAGGCCAGAAATGACTCACTATTTTGAGAAATAAAGCCCTCTACAACTCCAACCCCCTTGGTATGGGAGATGGAGTTATAGAAGGCCTCCACGTCCAGGGAAACCAACCAAGCTTCCTCAGGTAGGGCCAGGCCATCAAGAGCTCTCAAAAGGTCTCTAGTGTCTTGTAAGTATGATGCTAGGTCTTCCACAAAAGGTCTGAGATGGTCGTCAACCATTTGACTTGCTTTTTCCGTCAAGCAGCCATTCCCTGACACTATGGGATGGCCAGGGGGATCATTAAGATCCTTATGGATTTTGGGAAGTGCATAAAAGGTAGTTATGCATGGAAAAGGAACATTAAAAAATTGCCAGGTGTGTTTGTTAATAAGACCTGATTGGTAGGCTGAACCGATAAGTTCCCGATAGCGGGTGGTCATGTGTTGTACATGGACATCCGATATTCTTTTGTACCAATCTCGATTGTTTAACAGTCGTTTCACCATGGTTACATACTGCTGGCAATCCATGATGACAAGATTGCCACCTTTGTCAGATGGTTTTATGATTAGCTGTTTATTGTTTTGTAAAGAGGATAAGGCTTCTAATTGAGAAAGTGTTAAATTAGAATCATGGAGTCCCTTTCATTTTGTTTTTTTAATAGCCTCAGTTACTTGTTGGGTGAATGCCCAAACATTGGGATTTCCATGTAGGGCAGGGAAAATTTTTGATTTTGGTCTATATTCTCTAGATTGAGAACAAATTGAAGTTTGAGATTGGGAATCGGAAGTAGATACAAAAGTCAAAGGTACCAATTGATCAGAAACCAGAGATTCTGCTTCCATAATCTCCGTTTGGTCAATGTGTCCTTCGTCCTACAGCTCCATTAAGTCTTCAAGAGCTTTAATGTCCTCTAGGCTGGGAGCCTGAGAGGGGGGTTCATGAATGGGGGGTGTCTCAGATGTTGATTTGGGTTTGTCAAAGGACATTCGGAGAAGTAACTTTCTAGCAAATAAATTAAGATCTTTGATTAACTCAAATTGGTCAATTTTCTGTGTAGGGCAGAAAGATAGACCTAGCTCTAAAACAGAAATTTGCTCTGACGTAAGAGAGGTAGATGAGAGATTAACTATTTCAAACCTTTCAGAGTTTTGAGTGATGTTGACTCTGACCCCATGGTTTTCTTTGGGTCGTGCACCGGCTGCATAAAAATCGGTGCCGGACGAAAATCCGATTGTAATAGTTTCATTGAAAGTACATACTTGTGAAGATGAAGGTTGAACCGGAAGTGAATTAGCTAGACCAAGATTAGTGACCGGTTCGCGGTGATTAGGTGCGTGGTTAATGACATTTGTTTTGGCCGTGGAGGCTCTAGTGCTCATCGGAGGTCTACCAGTATTCGGAGTGCGTTTAAGTGAGTTGGAAGGTGCATTCGCATTACCGTCCGGATGTTTTGAAGTGTCTGCTTTTTTTTTTATTCTGAGGACGATCAGTTGCCTGTGAGGAAAAAGAAGAGGCAGAAGAGGTGTCAGAGTCATTCGGAAAGCATCAAAAACAGTTAAAAAAAAAAAAGGAAGACAAGAAAGAAAAGGAGAATCTATATCTCCCATGGATAAAGGTGGGAGCTATTGATAAACATCATGTCACAATCGTAGGATAGGGGATTATTGCGGTGCCAAAAGAAAACTGAGGTACATAAGTAAAAATATATAATGCTTTATTAACAACATTAAAAAAAAATTTTTGGTACAATATTTGGTACAATATTACATTTCAATGGTGTGCACCAAATGAGGGATTATAAAAGCACAACAATTCGTAGATATTCAAGGAAAGGAAAATAAAATAAAACAGGACAACCAGTAGACTGAGATGATGTCTTCAAAAATAACAATCAGATGGTAGCAAGAGGTGGACGGATAATCTAAAAAAATGATTGATAGAATTTAATGATGGGAAAGAAAGTGCCTTGATGTATTGATCACGTCTGACAACCCCACAAATGTTAAATATAGTGTACATCATTTTGTTGTTATTACTTTGTATCTGATTATGAATTTTCTAATGTAGAATTTACAGTAGCTATACAGGTATAACCAACTGTCCCTGAGGAAGCCACTTTAGGCGAAACATGTAGGACTTTCGACTACATGTTTTACAAAGATTGGCCACTATGCTCCCAGGCTAAGTCTTGTAATCTCAGCTACGAATTGTTGTGCTTTTATAATCCCACATTTGGTGCACACCGTTGAAATGTAATATTGTACCAAAAAATTTTTTTTAATGTTGTTAATAAAGCATTATATATTATATATTTTTACTTATGTACCTCAGTTTTCTTTTGGCACCACAATAATCCCCTATCCTACGATGCATATCTCAATTGTAAACCTATTGGGATGAGGTGCCGTATCGTACCGAGGACCATCCAGTCATTACAACCTTTGTTTTCTAAATCATGTCACAATAACTGAGAATAAAAGACCTGATCAGATATTGCAGTGGATGCAGCAGCAGAATTATTCAGGAACAGAATGCAGAAATTGAGCAACAACAGGAAGGGGAGTACAGGCCTTTTTCTGCCAATTTATCTTAATGTTGTGCTGCTTCCAATGAGCTTGGATGCTTTTAAAAAGGCTGATGGTTTTTGGTTTGCCACCTCATCATCCATCTTATCCTAATCATTGTTGCCCACATACTGTAGCTCTACTAATACCACCAAAACAGAAGATAAGGAGGAAGAGGACACATTAGCAGCACTTGCAGAAAACTGGCTGATCTGTGCCTGGGAGGAGGAGGAAAAAGAAAGCTTGTCAGCCACTCGAATATCTTGTGTACATGACGTTACTGGTGTGGCATTACCACTAGAGATGAGCTGAACACCCCCCGATTCAGTTCGCACCAGAACCTACGAACGGACTGAAACTTTGCACAAACCTTAGAACCCCATTGAAGTCTATGGGACTTGAACGTTTGAAACCAAAAGTGCTAATTTTAAAGGCTAATTTGCATGGTATTGTCCTAAAAAGGGTTTGGGGACCCGGGTCGTGCCCCAGGGGACATGTATTATTGCAAAAAAAAGTTTTAAAAACGGCTGTTTTTTCAGGAGCAGTGATTTTAATGATGCTTAAAGTGAAAAAAAGTGAAATATTCCTTTAAATATCGTACCTGTGGGGTGTCTATAGTATACCTGTAAAGTGGCACGTGTTTCCCATGCTTAGAACAGTCCCTGCACAAAATGACATTTTTAAAGGAATAAAAGTAATTTAAAACTGCTTACGGCTTTAATGTAATGTCGGGTCCCGGTAATATGGATGAAAATCAGTGAGACAAACAGCATGGGTACCCCTCCATCCATTACAAGACCTTTGGGTCTTGTATGGATATTAAGGGGAACCCCGCACCCAAACTAAAAAAAGAAAGGCATGGGGCCCCAGGCCCACTGAACAGCAGTATACAGGCGGTGCAAACAAGACAGGGACTGTAGGTTTGTTGTTAAGTAGAATCTGTTTGTAATTGTGAACTGGTACATTTTTAAAGTGTTTAGCTCCAGCCAAAAAATCAATTTAAGCTTTTTGGAAAACATAGGGAAGGGTTATCACCCCTGTGACATTTGTTTTGCTGTCTGTGCTCCTCTTCAGAAGATTTCACCTCACTTTCTGTCCCAATGACAAATGTTTTTTGAAAGTGGAAAGGAGCAACATTTTTCCCATATTAACTCTTACAGGAAAGAATTTCCATTCCTAGGGGTAGATTTCATCTCACTTCCTGCTGTCTCCTTCCATTTGCAAGTAGGAGTCATTTGTAAGTTGGATGTTTGAAAGTAGGGGCCTGCCCTATATACTCTGCAGAAATTGGGGCCTTAGGTGTTGGTGTTGCCACAACACTGTAAGCCCTCACAGGGCCCTGCTGTAAAATATTAGATCAAGAATTGTAATTACATGTCCCTGTTGAACAGGGTCAGAAAAATTGGGCCTTTGGTGATGGTGGTGGTGGTGCTGGTGCCACAACACTGTAAGTCCTCACAGTTACTCTTGGTGGGTGCTGGAACGGGCCCTGCTGTGAAATATTAGATCAAGAATTGTAATTACATGCACCTGTTGAACAGGGACAGAAAAATTGGGCTTTTGGTGGTGGTGGTGCTGGTGCCACAACACTGTAAGTCCTCACAGTTACTCTTGGTGGGCGCAGAAACAGGCCCTGCTGTGAAATATTAGATCAAGAATTGTAATTACATGTCCCTGTTGAACAGGGCAGAAAAATTGGGCCTTAGGCACTGGTGCCACAACACTGCAACCCCTCACAAATACTCTAGTTGGAGCGCAGGAACGAGTCTTGCTGCAAAGTATTGCATCAAAAATTGTAATTACATGCCCCTGTTAAACAGGGACTGAAAAATTGGGCCTTAGGCACTGGTGCTGGTGCCACAACACTGCAACCCCTCACAGATACTCTAGTTGGAGCGCAGGAACCCAGAGAATTTTCGGTGCGAAAGGTGTCCAAGTCAGATCTTGCCCCTAGGTATTCCTGCACCATGTAAAACGCTGGCGATGGTTGCTGGAACCGATCATACCTTGGGGCTGATTCATTTTTATGAAGGTCAGTCGATCGATCGAGTCAGTGGACAGGTGCACCCTGTGATCAGTTAGAAAGCCTCCAGCAGCACTGAATGTGCATTCCGAAAGAACGCTGGATGCAGGACAGGCCAGTCGCTCAATTGCATACTGTGCAAGCTCTGGCCAGTTATCCATTCTCAAGACCCAGTAACCCAGAGAATTTTTGGTGGGAAATATGTCCAAGTCAGATCTTGCCCCTAGGTATTCCTGCACCATGTAAAACGCTGGCAATGGTTGCTGGAACCGATCATACCTTGGGGCTGCGGACTAAAAAATTGTCTGAACACATCAGTCAGACGGCCACCTTCTCCACCGCTCCTTCTTTGACTGACTGAAGCCTCAGCTACAGCTTGTCCAGGAACTCCCAGTCTCTGGGAACTCATTGCACAGACCTTTCTACAAGGCCTCCCGAAGATGTTTCATCCTCTGCTCCCACTGCGACGGCAAGATAAGATCCGCAACCTTACCCTTGTAACGTGGATCAAGGAGGGTTACCAGCCAGTAACGATTCCTCTCCTTCATACCACAAATACGAGGATCCTTCCGCAGGCTTTTCAGGATCAGAGAGGCCATGCAGCGTAGGTTTGCTGAGGCATTCGGTCCGAAGTCCTCTGGGTCACTAAGGGTGACATGATCCGCAGCCACCTCCTCCCAGCCATGTACAAGTCCATGGGTTTCTTGGGACTGTAAATGATCCCTTAAAGACTGCTGCTGATGCTGAGTGCCAGGCTCCACCTCCATGCTGACACAACCCTCCTCCTCCTCTTCCTGTGTGATCGGCGGGCACACAGGAACACTTTCTGGATAAAGGGGGCCTTGAGAGCTAAGGAAGTCCTCCTCTTCCTGCCTCTGTTCTGCCTCAAGTGCTCTGTTCATTATTCCATGCAGCGTGTGCTCCAACAGGTGAACAAGGGGGACAGTGTCACTGATGCATGCACTGTCACTGCTCACCATCCTCGTGGCCTCCTCAAATGGTGACAGGACAGTGCATGCATCCCTGATCATGCCCACTGGCGTGGGGAAAAAAACAAGCTCCCATGACCCTGTCCTGGTGCCATAGTTGCACAGGTACTCATTGATGGCCCTCTGCTGCATGTGCAGCCGCTGCAGCATGGCCAGCGTTGAGTTCCACCTGGTGGGCATGTCACAGATTAGGCGGTTCTTGGGCAGGTTAAATTTCTTTTGGAGGTCAGCCAGCCGAGCACTGGCATTATATGACTGGCGGAAATGCACACAGACTTTCCTGCCCTGCCTCAGGACATCCTGTAAGCCCGGGTACCTGTCCAAGAACCGCTGCACCACCAAGTTAAGGACATGAGCCAAACAAGGCACATGGGAAAGTTGTCCCTGTTGGAGGGCGGAGAGGAGGTTGGTGCCATTGTCGCAAACCACCATTCCTGGCTTAAGCTGGCGTGGCGTCAATAGAAAAAACACACATAGGAAAGACATAAAGGCTGCACACCCTGAAGATGAAAAAACAAGCAAGGAAAATTCCCCCATGGGGCTTTTTAGCAGCAATATAGCAAGATTCAAGATGGAATGAATGTAGAAAATTCTTTATTAAAAGTTCAAAGGATTCCAATGTCATGTTACAATTAAAATATAAAAATACCAGCTATAGGATACATACAATATTCCATGGTACAATGATGCAAATACAAGTATACACAGTATTCCATTATTGAATGTTTGACCGTGTAGAGAACTCCAACGCGTTTCGACCTGTGCATTTATGGTCTTCTTCAGGGGGATGATTTGCTTAAAAAATACATTTAGAAATATCAATTTTTACATAATAAGTTATGTACCAAAACAATTATCCATAGTAGTGCTATATTTATTGTTTAAGAATGGAATGGGTGATCACATAGCCGGGGATATTTCTAAAAGGCAGATAAATAATCTGGAAGGCCCTGTAGTTCTGCTCATTGCCCACAAGGGAGAGGGACCCACCCATCAAAAGGGGCTTGCAAGGAGCCAGACTTTGGACACCATCCTCAGAATCGACAACTGCAGCAAAATTCCCATGCAATAGTAATATATTAGATAAAAAGGGAATAATCAAAGTAATAGAGGATTCAAGTATGAATGGACTAAGTAAGTATTATATAGTATTTGTCAATATGTAGATTCACTATTAACATTAGTCAATGTTGTGTAGACTCCTGATTATGAAGTCATAATATAAATAAAAAATTATTATTTAAAAATTAAAAATTATTATTATATAAGTGAAGATTATAATAAACTAACTGGGGAAATTGGTGTGATAGTGTGAGTGATAGTGAAAGTGTTAACCACTGCGGGAATATAATAATCAAGGAAATTTATTTTATAAAAAGTTAATTAATAAATATAATGTGAATAGTGGCTGAAAAATGGTGCAGTGAAAAACCTAAATGGGTGAGTGGGTGAAAACCACCTACTAATAACTGGTGAAAAAATATATATGTGGTAGGACAATACATATGGTGAACAACAGTTACCATGTATTGTAACTTTGCAGAGATTTGAAAAAAAGTGACCCTAAACCAGATGCAATGTGAAAAAGGAATTGGTGTGTGTTAATTTGGGTATTTAGTAACGTACGATTCTTAGATGCTGACATGATTACAATGGGCCATAAATTCAATGTCATTCAATACCCAGCTGCAGTTAAGCAAAAAAGGTAGTCACTGTTGAGTGAATAAAGTTAAATATTTGTCTCAAGTTTGGTTAGGCTTAAAAATAGTGAAAGAAACATGATCTGAACTGACCCAAGAGCACCTTAAAGCAAAGGGCCGGTTGATCTACTGTAATTAAATTCTGTACTTACATTTGACCATATGTGAGTGGTGCCTGTCCTTTCTGGCGTGCATGGGATCATGAGTTGATCCTCAAGCTGCCAGGTATTTATATGTTGCTTCTGCATTAAGCAGATAGGGTAATTGCCTGCAGGTGGCTCCTCCTCCTCCCCCTACCCGTTAGTGGTGTCCTGGCCACTGAAATAAGCGGCTCACGAGTAGCTCCCTCAGCGTCCCGGAAGGCGAGGCCCCGACCACCGTCGTCACCTCCACCGCAATACGTGTGATATCACAGTGCCGTGAGCACGTTGGTTTGAAACCGCGCATGCGCACTTCACCGCAAAATATCCGGAGGTGAACACCGGATGGCAGCCAGGTAGTGCTCACCCTGGTGGCCAAATATATCGGCCATCAATAGAGCATATTAGGGCAGATGCGGACCAATTCCACATCCCCCCACCTTGCCAGGAAGTCCTAAGTGATGCCAGAGTCTATCCCAGTGGGCAGGCAGAAAAGCGACACAGGCCCCCAAGACTAATTCAAACCTGAATGTTGGATATAATTATGTAAACAATGACAACTAACAAACAAAATTGATTTACATTATACAAATTAGTTAGATTTACTTTAGTCACTTCCATAGTAATGAAATATTGGCACAGAGGCTGTGTGTTGGTGCAATATAACCACCTCTTGAACTATATAGTCAAAACGAATTAAATAATTATATTGGGTAAAGCAATACAGGAGACTACTTTGGTCTTTTCTGTTGCATGCGGGGTGAAAAGATTCAATGGAATCTGATCCCCCTACCTCGAGAGCGGGATAATTCCCTGACACAAGGTTTAACCATCATTCCTGAGAATTACTCATAGTGAATAAGCGGCGTGGCGTGGCGTCAACCACCTCTGAACCTGCCCCTGCAGAGTTGACAGAATCTCTGCCCCAGTGTGGCTCCTGTCCCCCAAGCACACCAGCTCAAGCACCGCATGGCATCTTTTGGCCTGTGTACTTGCGTAGCCCCTTGAATGCCTTCGGAGCACCGCTGGTTCCAAGGACAAAGCACAGGAAGAGGCCATGGAGGAAGAAGAAGAGGAGGGGGTGGAGGAGAGAGGTGTGTCAGAAACACCAGTAGTAGCATTTTGGAGGCGTGGTGGCGGAACAACCTCCAACACTACTGCACCTTGTCCTGCATCCTTCCCAGCTGCCAGCAGAATCACCCAATGCGCCGTGAAACTTAGGTAACATACCTGTCCATGCCTGCTGGACCATGAGTCAGCGGTAATATGCACCCTACCGCTGACCGCCCTGTCCAGCGAGGCCAAGACATTGCCTTCCACATGCCGGTAGAGAGCCGGAATCGCCTTCCGTGAGAAAAAGTGGTGTTTGGGAACCTGCCACTGAGGAACCGTACATTCCACAAACTAACGGAAGGGGGCAGAGTCTACCAACTGAAAAGGTAGCAGTTGAAGTGCTAGCAATTTTGCCAAGCTAGCATTCAACCGCTGGACATGTGAATGGCTGGGAGCGAACTTCTTTCTGTGGTGCAGCAGCTGGGGCAGGGAAATTTGCCTGGTACAATCTGACGTCGGTGTACTGATAGCAGATTGCCCACAAGTACTTGGCTGTGACACACCTAATTCTACACCTTCATTCCTCTCACTAGAGGTCTCAGAGAGGACTGAAGGTATAGTGGGGTTGGAGATCCCAGCTGGTAAGGAGCAAGGAGAGGCCCTCTTTGTTCTTTGGTGTGGGTCTTTTAGGTACGCTTGCCAACGAACTGCATGGCAGGTCAACATATGTCTGGTCAAGCATGTGGTGCCCAAGCGCAAGATGTTTTGGCCACGCAAGATACGCTTGAGACATATGTTGCAAATAGCAGTGGTGCGATCTGATGCACTTGTCTCAAAAAAGGCCCACACCAAAGAACTTTTGGAATAATGTGCAGAGACAGCAGTGCCCTGCACATGCAGAGCTCTGCGGTGTGATGCAGTCAGTGTGCTTCCCTTAAGCTGGCCCCTGGAGGGCATCCTGCCTCATTGGTGATGTGCCTCCTCCTCTCTCCTATCAGGCACCCACGTGGAGTCAGTGACCTCATCATTTCCTCCCTCCTCATCACTGGAGTAAATCTGGCGGTATGCTGCAGCAGGGGGAACATGACTGCCAAATAGCTGTCCTTCTTGGGCACCCCCTCTGTCTGGGCTCATGTTACTGCCTTCCTCTAGCTGAGTACCATTATCGGATGCTTCAAAACGCTGGGCATCCTCCTGGAGCATGTACCCAACACTGTGGTCAAACAGTTTGGGGGACTCCTCAGGAGGACATGGTGAGGCTAGGGAAGGAGTGGCTGATGCCACTGAGCCGAGGGAAGAGGCCGCGTTGGCAGCTGCTTTGCCAGACAAAGTACCCTGAGCCTGGGTGAGAGAGGATGAGGAGGATGAGGATGGCTTGGTCATCCACTCGACCAAGTCTTCCGCATGTTGCAGCTCAACACGGCCAGCTGCCGAAAAAAAGGCCAAGCGCGTCCCATGGCCACGTACTGATGAGGATGCACTGTATCCACGACCAGTACTGTTGCCTCTAGACATAGAGCCTGCTAGCCCTCTTTTATTGGCTTGTGACTGTCTGCCTCTCCTTGTTGGCCTTCCTGACATACTAATGGCCTGCAGTAAGATGTAGCTGCACAAAACTGTGATGTATATATATACTGATTATACTGCAGCTAGCAGAATCAACTGCCTGCCTGTAGTATTATTAATATGAGAACACCTGCGCTTGTCTTCAGGTAGCTATACTGTAGGTGCAACTGTGCGGGGTACACAGTACACTAACTGGAAATACTTCAAGAGCCTGCCTGTGCTATTAATAGGATCAGAAGAAGTACACAAGCACCTGGCTTCAGGTAGCTATACTGTAGGTGCAAATGTGCAGGGTACACAGTACACTAACTGGAAATACTTCAAGAGCCTGCCTGTGCTATTAATAGGATCAGAAGAAATACACAATCACCTGGCTTCAGGTAGCTATACTGTAGTTGCAACTATGCAGGGTACACAGTACACTGACTGGAAATACTTCAAGAGCCTGCTTGTGCTATTAATAGGATCAGAAGAAGTACACAAGTACTTGGCTTCAGGTAGCTATCCTGTAGGTGCAACTGTGCAGGGTACACAGTACACTAACTGGAAATACTTCAAGAGCCTGCCTGTGCTATTAATAGGATCAGAAGAAGCACACAAGCACCTGGCTTCCGGTAGCTATACTGTAGTTACAACTATGCAGGGTACACAGTATACTAATTGGAAATACTTCAAGAGCCTGCCTGTGCCATTAATAGGATCAGAAGAAGCACACAAGTACTTGGCTTCAGGTAGCTATACTGTAGGTGCAACTGTGCAGGGTTACACAGTACACTAACTGTAAATTGTTCAAGAGCCTGCCTTTGCTATTTATAGGATCAGAAGAAGCACACAAGCACCTGGCTTCAGGTAGCTAAACTGTAGGTGCAACTGTGCAGGGTACACAGTACACTAACTAGAAATACTTCAAGAGCCTGTCTGTGCTATTAATAGGATCAGAAGAAGCACACAAGCACCTGGGTTCAGGTAGCTATACTGTAGGTGCAAATGTGCAGAATAAAGAGTAAACTAACTGGAAATACTTCAAGAGCCTGCCTGTGCTATTAATAGGATCAGAAGAAGCCCACAAGCACCTGGCTTCAGGTAGCTATACTGTAGTTGCAACTGTGCAGGGTACACAGTACACTAACTGGAAATACTTCAAGAGCCTGCCTGTGCTATTAATAGGATCAGAAGAAGCACACAAGTACTTGGCTTCAGGTAGCTATACTGTAGGTGCAACTGTGCAGGGTTACACAGTACACTAACTGTAAATACTTCAAGAGCCGGCCTGTGCTATTAATAGGATCAGAAGAAGCACACAAGCACCTGGCTTCAGGTAGCTATACTATAGGTTCAACTGTGCAGGGTACACAGTACACTAACTGGAAATACTTCAAGAGCCTGCCTGTGCTATTAATAGGATCAGAAGAAGCACACAAGCATGTGGCTTCAAGTAGCTATACTGTAGGTGCAACTGTGCAGGGTACACAGTACACTAACTGAAAATACTTCAAGGGCCTGCCAGTATATTAGGAAGAAAATAACAGGAACGGATATAGCTAAACTGAATACAGTGTATATATATATATATATATATATATATATATATATATATATATATATACACACACAACACCTGGGATGTATATATATATACACAATACACTGTGAGTGCAGCTATCTGACTCGACCTGCCTACTCTATCTAACTTAAATCAAATTACACTGTCTCTCTGTCTATCTAACTCTCTCCACCGCAACACACTACACAAGGCCACCACGCAGGTGGCCTTATATAGTGTGGGGCGTGTGCTAAACCCCCTGAGCCATAATTGGCCAAAGCCTCCCTGGCTTTGGCCAATTACAGCTCTCTGTGCAGACAGCACTGTGATTGGCTAAGCATGCGGGTCATAGTGCATGCTTGGCCAATCATCAGCCAGCAATGCATTGCGATGCCGCAGTGAATTATAGGCCGTGACAAGCCACTCGAATTTGGCGCGAACGGCACATAACGTTGTAATTCGGCAAACACACGATGTTCGAGTCGAACATGCGCTCAACTCGAACACGAAGCTCATCCCTAATTACCAATGCTTTGTCCTTCAGATCCTGCTTACCCTCTATCAATACTTTCACATTCAGAATGTCTGCCTCTTACTTCTTGACATTTTTTTTTTATGAAGAAATCTGACTATCTTCAAAGGCAGCTATGGCAATGGTGGTAAATATGTGTTGCTTTTGTACACACTACTTTTTGTTTATTTTGGTTGCTAGGGGCTTTTTTTATTTTGGGGCAAATATGCCCTTTTCCTCAAAATAAAAAGAGGTCCTAGCAACCAAAATAAACCAAAAGGTAACCCCTCCTGAGAAACAATAAAACACCTAAACACTAAACCTCAACATACAGTATGTTTTAACCCAACAGAAAATAAAAAATATGGATAAATGTGAAATAACAGCTAAAGCAGCAATTATAGTTGTTGCTGACAGACACAGAAAGATAGTCATAAATCCAAACTGTACTCCGCATCATAATAGGGTACTATAGCATAGTATAGCACTGTACTGTATATCAACTAATTCTCCCTACACACCTTTCAGCTCTCCCTACATGGCTCCAATACACACCAACAAAAGACTGCTGTCCCCACTATTTTATAGCTAGGGGCTGACACATGCTAACCACAGTTGAAATGTCAGGCAGGGTATTATGGGTCCTTTAAAATTCAAAAAGGGTCCAGAAAATTTTGCAGCAACTCAACCGCAAACCCCAAAATTTGCTGCAAATCTACTGTGGAGTGAATCTCAACTTCATCTCTAATCCACACATCTGATCAGTGCTTTGAAGCTTGTAATTTTTGTAACATGATTTATTATTATTTTTTCTTTTATCATTATGTTATACAGTAGTGATTTGACCCTATCAGAAAAATAGATTGGGTTCTGTTTAGTTAGAGGTGATAAGCATTAACTGATTCCAATGACCTTTGATTATCAAGTTTGTGCACATTTATGGAATATAATGCTATCAATAACTATAAGAAGCTAGTTCCTTGTAAACTAAAAGCCTTTAGCATTGGGCAGCCAATGTATTGGGATATATACAGTTAATAAATAGATAAGTATAAAGAATATTATGCATATAACACATCATAAAATGTTCATCTGAAGCATAGGGGTCAGCAGCACATGTTTACAATTTAAGAAAAATCTTATAAGATGCAGAACATGATAATATGGTACTTGAACTGTATTTATTTTGTATTGATTAAGTAAGAAAACCAAGGTTTTATTTCCATCTTAGAGCATGAGTTTGCCCTTGTTCTTTGTAATGATGTGCTTATATATATAAAACAAGCCCACTCTTTTCTTTTTATTAACTGCATGGCTAACCTTGAATTTCTACTTTCTTATGTCACTTAGGTTGAATTGAAGGTACTTGTGCATTTACTTTTCCTTTCTTCTCCAGTGCATTAATAAAATACATAAAATCATACATTTAAATCAGTTTATTTTGTTTACTTGAGCTGTATAAGGCAGAACTGTGTAAATACACAGTATATGCATTCTGCATATTTACACAGTTGTATCTTTCAGGACATTTAAGAGCTATAGATTGTTTCAATCAATGAGGTGATAATTATAATGCATACTAGATTGTGTGGCCATTCTTGCTTCTCTGGCTCCAGATTTCCTTTATATAAATTAAACTTTGATTTTCCTTATTTTAAGCTTTAAATTAAATCTGAAGAGCCCTGGTTGTAAACACTGAATCTTGTGGTCAAGAGTACCTCAAAATTGTTTAACCACTCAAGAACCGGAAGATTTTCCCCCTTAATGACCAGGTCATTTTTAGTGATACGGCACTGTGTCACTTTAACTGACAATTACACAGTTGTGCGATGCTGTACCCAAACTAAATTGATGTCCTTTTTTTCCCACAAATAGAGCTTTCTTTTGGTAGTATTTGATCACCTCTGTGGTTTTTATTTTTTTTGCGCTATAAACAAAGAAAAAGCGCAATTTTGAAAAAAAAAACAATATTTTTTACTTTTTGCTATAATAAATATCCCCCCCAAAAATCTAAAAAAACAAATTTCTTCCTCAGTTTAGGCCAATATATATTCTTCTACATATTTTTGGTAAAAAAAAATTGCAAAAAAGCGTACATTGATTCGTTTTCACAAAAGTTATAGCGTCTACAAAATAGGGAATAGATTTATGGCATTTTTATTATTTATTTATTTTTTACTAGTAATGGCGGTGATCTGCGATTTTTAACGGGACTGTGACATTGCAGCAAACAGATCGGACAACTAACTGACATTTTTTATGCTTTTTTTTAGGAACTATTGACATTATTACAGTAATCAGTGCTAAAAATATGCACTGTTATTCTACTAATGACACTGGAAGGGAAGGGGTTAACATCAGGGGCGATCAAGGCGTTAAACAGGATCTGTGTAATCTTCCCTGTCAGAATGGAGATTTGCCTTGCCTATACAGGCAGATCCCCATTCTGTCACTGCGGAGAATAATCAGGGGTGGCCGGCGGACATCAAGTCCACTCCACCCACTAATTGACTCCCCCCGCTGGCCAGTGGGCACGGGTGCGTGTCTCCAGCAAAGCACGTATGCCCACAGACTAGAGTTCCCGAGCCGATGTACAATGACAGCGATTCATGGGAACGAGCTGACCTGCCGCAGTACAATGACGGTGGCTGGTCGGCAAGTAGGTAAATCAAAACCATCTAAACATGCATTATAGGTTTTTTTTTTCTATAAATATTTTTATTTCAAACATGTTAGGGTATAGAAAATAAGCACAAAACTATAGTGTTTACAAACGTATCCAGTCAGAATTTACCTTTCATAATAAATAAATAAATAAACTAAATTTTAATCGGTCACTATAGATAATAACTTTAGTTTTATGCTATTTTTTCACATTTTCATAACTCCTAAATATCTTAAAATAGCTCTATTTCGAGCCAACAGTACATTTACCTAGTGATGATGAATACCCTCTGTTTTTTTCCTGACAGCATCTTTAGTGCAGCTACATGCAATAGTATAATATGGCACAATTAATGTAATAAAGTAATCCCTGTTTTGGCACACAAATCGCCTTTGGTAATTAGCAATGTCTAAAGTACACCGTATTAAAGTGTTACTAAACCCAGGACCCTGCATTCACTATATCTGGTCTCCCACAGTACAAAGAACATGGAAATGCAATAGTTTTAGTAAATATAAACTGCTAAATACTTTTTCTCATCAGCAGTAGATATGGGCCAAACACCTCCCCCCGGTTCAGTTTGCATCAGAACTCACGATCATCGCACTGCAGACCCTATTAAAGACTATGGGACCCGAACTTGAAAAATCAAAAATCCCCATTTTGAAGGCTTATATGCAAGTTATTGGCCATAAAAAGGGTATGGGGCCCGGCTACTGCCCTGGGGGACATGTACCAATGCAAAAAAAAATTAAAAAGATCATCTTTAAAGGAGCAGTAATTTTAATGATGCTTAAAATGAAACAATAAAAATAAAATATGGTGCCTAGGGGGTACCCTTAGTTTGCCTGTAAAGTGGTGCATCTGTACTGTGTATAGAACATGCTGCAGCATAACCGACATTTATAAAAAAAAAAATGACATTTAAGTTGATTTTCCCTGCAAGCTTTCTTTATTTGGACAAGCTGGAATTTAGACACTGGGCATGTGGGTGTCAGGAAGTGTATTTTATTTTTGCTGCAGTAGCTGGGGCAGAGAAATTTGCCTGCTATACTCTACAGCTGGTGGTGTGCTGCTGGCAGACGCATTGCAAGGACCTGCGACATCCTGTGCTATGCCATCATCCCTGTCAGTGGAGGCTGCTGAGAGGTTATGAGATATAGCGGAGGTAGACATGAAAGGTGAGGAGTGAGTAGAAGAATTGTGTCCCTTGTGTGTGGATTTCAGGTGCTCTTGCCAACAGGCTGAGTGGTGGGAGGTTAATGCCTTGTCAAGCATGTGGTACCCAAATGGCTGGTGTTTTTGCCACGCTTGATCTGCTTGCCGCAGAGATTTCAAATTGCAACAGTGTGATCAGCTAAGCTGTGGGAAGTGGGCTGGGAGGTAACAGCTCTACAATGTGATGGAATAGGGTGGCTGCTTTCTACTCTTCCATGATGGCTGCCTCTGGAGGACATCCTGCCTCGTTGGGGTTGTGCCTCCCCCTCACTTTCCCCCTCTGCTCTATCCAGCACCCAAGTCGCGTCAGTGACCTCATCATCATCATCCCCTTCATTACTTGGCAATACGCTGTGGCTGGGGGAACATGACTGCCAATTTGATGTTTATCAACGTTCTACCCTCTCTGTAGGCTCATGTTACTCCCTTCCTCTACCTCAGAACCAACATCAGAATCAAGTAATGTTTGTGCATCCTGAAGAAGTAAGTGGCTGACGCTGTGTTTAAATAATTCAGCTGATTCCTCCATGCATTATGCTGGGGCTATGGCAAGAGTAGCTGTGGATAAGGAGGCAGAATAAGCCGCTCTGGCAGCTGTGGTGGACTGAGCATTAGTGTCAGCTTGGGTCACAGAGGATGAGGAGGATGAAGATGGTTTAGTAAGCCAGTCCACCACCTACTCTGCATGCTGTGGCTGGATAGCACGGGCAACATCTCTAAACAGAGACAAATGTGCCCTGCTTGAGGATGGACCACCTCCACCTTGGCCTGGGGACACAGACACTGCTGGACCCTTATAGTGGCATGGGAACATCTGCCTCTCATTGTTGGCCTCCCAGACATGATTGAGGGGGGGCTTATTACACAAATTTAATAGAACCCGGAAATGTGTGATTGGATGCACTTGATTGAATGAAAAGTGTTGTTTGGTGCACTCTAAATTGAGGACTGATGCTGATAGAAATGTAAAAACTATAAAAAAAAGAAGAGGGTCGCAGTCAGAAAAAATGCAGCTGACAATTAAAAAAAGGAGGCAAGCAGGGACATAAAAAAGACAACCCCCCCTTAAAAAAAAAAAAAAAACATACAAAAACCTAAAAAAAAAAAGGTGTATGGCACTTAAACACTTACACACTATACTATGTTCACACTATACTCACATAATACTGACATACTGACACACTACATTATGCTGACACTATACTGACACACTACACTAAACTCACACTATACTGACACCCTATACTCACACTATACTAACACTGCACTAACACTACACTAACATTACACTAGCACTTTACACTCAGAGTCACAATAAGTGAACAATAGGGATGAGCCGAACATCGCCCGGTTCAGTTCGCAGCAGAACATACGTACAGGCAGAAAAAATTGTTCCAACACGCGAATGGGACACAAATGTGAAAAATCAAAAGTGCTAATTTTAAAGGCTTATATGCAAGTTATTGCCATAAAAAGTGTTTGGGGACCCGGGTCCTGTCCCAGGGGACATGTATCGATGCAGTGATTTTAATAATGCTTAAAAATAAAATAAAAATGAAATATTCCATAAAATAGCAGGCATGGGGGTATCGCATTTTTCCCGTGTTTAGAATACCACGGCAAAATTACATTTCTAAAGGAAAAAATGTAATATAAAACTACTCGCGGCTGTAATGTACTGTTGGGTCCCGGCAATATAGATAAAAATCATTGAAAAAATGGCATGGGTCCCCCCCCAGTCCATTACCAGGCCCTTGGGTCTGGTATGGATATTAAGGGGAACCCCGCACCCCAACTTAAAAAAAAATGGCACTATATACTATATTATGAACAGCAGTATATATATTATACAGCCTGCCCTATATACTCTGCAGAAAATTGGGCCTTAGGTGTTGGTGGTACCAGAACACTGTAAGCCCTCACAGTTACTCTTGGTGGGCGCAGAAAAATTGGGCCTTGGGTGGTGGTGGTGCCCTAAAACGTCTTGCGTCTTGAGTCCCAGAGTTGTGTAAATCTCAGAGCTGCTTGGCCAGAGTTTGGCTTTTAGCTTGGGTTCACACTATTGCAATGTCTTTTCATTGCTGTTCAGATCACATGCAATGTCTGTGCAATGTGAATTCAGCCATACATTTGTATGGCTGAACTTGCATTGGATTTGCACGAAAATGGTGCAGGAACCAATTTTTTTTCAAATGCGATCTGCAAACTGATCTAGGGGTGTCATTAACTCACCTGTCTGAGATGCTCCCTCCTGATTGGCTGAGACACAGCAGCAGCCCCATTGGCTCTCGCTGCTGTCAATAAAAGTCAGTCAGCCAATCAGGAGAGAGAGGGGGCAGGACCGAGCAGCAGCTCTGTGTCTGAATGGACACAGGGAGCTGTGAGTCAGCTCAGGTGCCCACATAGCAAGCTGCTTGCTGTGGGGGCACTCGACAGGAGGGAAGGGGCCAGAAGCACGGAAGAGGGACCCGAGAAGAGGAGGATCCAGGCTGCTCTGTGTAAATCCACTGCACAGAGCAGGTAAGTATAACATGTTTGTTATTTTTATTAAAAAAAAACACAAAGCTTTACAATCACATTAAGATATAAGGAGACGCTGTTTTCTGCTGCCGATCTATAGTTGAATTATTGGTGTGATACACTGATACATTTTTTACTGTGCTTGTTGAAAATGAATAAAGATTGATAGTAAAAAACAAAAAAGAAACTCTGTTATTAGCAATACATACAGTACATGATAAAGCAAATGGCTCATTTGAAATGTAAACTAGATTTTAAAACCTAATTAGAGGTCAAAACTTATGCAGCGTACACACGGTCAGACTTTTTGACCGGACTTGTCTGACGGACGCCGACGGACCAAACCCGGTGAACAATCCGATCGTGTGTGGGCTTCACCGGACCTTCAGCGGACTTTTCCTGTTGCAAATCTGACGGACTTTAGATTTGGAACATGCTTCAAATCTTTACGTCGTAACTCCGCCGGACCCAGAAATCCGTTCGTCTGTATGCTAGTCCGACAGACAAAAAACAATGCTAGGGCAGCTATTGGCTACTGGCTATCAACTTCCTTATTTTAGTCTGGTCTACGTCATCACGTACGAATCCATCAGACTTTGGTGTGATCGTGTGTAGGCAAGTCTGTTCGTTAAAAAGTCCGTCAGAAGCCCACTGGAAAGTCTGCGGACAAGTCCGGTTGAAAAGTCTGCCCGTATGTACATGGCCTTATACTATATCGAAGAAATACAGCATATTTATGTTGCCATAAAAAGTTAATTTGCCTCAAGCACATTACAGAACTGAGAAATAATCATAAATTAACAAAAGGTTAATTAGCGTATTGCTGCAGTTAGCAATATGTTATATGTTTAGAAATACAGTATGTTAATTAACTGCTTCCTGGCCAAGGTACATAATAGGATGTCCTTGACTTTGAGCGGGGATATCTGAATGATACCTGCAGCTACAGGCATCATTCAGATATCGTCTTTTTCAGCCAGCGATTCCCTACACCAAAAGAATGATCACAGCGGCTGTTCCACCGCTTGATCGTTCTTAGGGGTGGCGAGACTGGACATCCCCCCTCCCGCCACTCTCCGGTGCTTCTACCATCTCACTGTTTCCATCGGGGAGTCGGAGAACGGATCTGCTGGCCCCGGATGTTTACCATAGAGATTTGCGGCGGACCAGATGGTCACCGGAGTCCCTATGATCGTTTGGAGGCCAGGCGTGATGTTATGACGTCACGCTCGACCTCTGCATGATTTCAGGCTTCCCAGCCTAGAGGTGAGATGTGGGGTCTTATTGACCCCACATCTCTCTGTAAAGAGATGTGGGTTCACCATATTCCTAGTACCATATTATAAATGCCATATTCCTATTACAAGGGATGTTTACATTCCTTGTAATAGGAATAAAAGTGATCATGTTTTTTTTTAAAGTGTCAAACTAAAAAAAGAAAAGTAAAATTAACAATAAAAAAAATGTAAAGCTCCCCTGTGCCCGTGTTCTTGCACGCAGAAGTGAACGCATACGTAGGTCTTGCCCACATATGAAAATGATGCTCAAACCACACATGTGAGGTATCGTCATGAACGTTAGAGCGGGAGCAATAATTCTAGCCCTAGACCTCATAACTTCATCTTTCACATTATGCAAAAAAATTGAGCTAACTTTAATGTTTTGTTTTTTTTAAAGCATGCGCAAATACCGTGCGAGATTCTAGCAAAAACATGATGAAATTTTCATGTAAGAGAGAAATGTCAGAATTGGCCTGGATGGCAAGTGGTTAATTTCCAAATAATAGTTTGAATTAAAGCTGACGGTTAAACCCAGAACAGTGAAATATTCTTCGCAGTGTGTCATTGTGTATTGAATTTGTTTATAAGAACATTTAAAAAAAAGAATGTATTAGAGATGGGCCAAACACCCCCCTGTTCGGTTCGCAGCAGTAGTCCTGGACAGGGGAAAAACTCTGACCCAAACGCCGAACCCCATTGAAGTCAATCCGAGCCAAACAGGAAAAATCAAAAGTGCCCATTTTTAAGGGTTATATGCAAGTAATTGGCCATAACAGGGATATGGGGGTCTGGGTGTTGCCCTGGGGGACATGTATCAATACAATTTTTTTTTCTAAATAATCGTTTTTTTCAGGAGCAGTGACTTTAATTATGCTGAAAGTGCAACAATAAAAATGAAAAATTCCTTTAAATATAGTACCTGGGGGGGGGTCCCCCTTAGTCTGACTGTAAGATGGTGCATCTGTAGCATGCTTAGAACATGCTGCAACAAAAATTACATTTCTAAAAAAAACAAAAAACGAGCCAAATCACATTTAAATTGACTCGCGGTTGCAATTGCAAAATCAGTGCCAGACCCTTATCCGAGCATGCAGGCTGGCAGGTCAGAAAAGGGAAGGGGCGAGCAAGCGGTCCCCGTCCTGAACCATACCAGGCCACATGCCCTCAACATGAGAGGGTATTTTGGGGCAGGGGGGCTCTGCCTTCCCACCCTAAAGCACCTTGTCCCCATGTTGATGGGGACAAAGGTCTCTTCCCCAGAACCCTGGCCGTTGTGGGGGTCTGCAGACAGACAAAAAGTAATAAAAACACAGAGACAGTTTTTGACAATTCCCTTATTAAAAACAGTGTCCCCCGATGTAAATCATGATCAATCATGCCGACCAACGCACCCGAAAAAGAAAAAAAACAACACTCATGATGGCCGACTGCCGAATGCCTCCTCCACTTGACAGTTACATAGTTACAAAGTTACATAGTTGGTAAGGTTGAAAAAAGACACAAGTCCATCAAGTCCAAGCTGTTTGTGTGTGCTTTTATGTCAGTATTACAATGTATATCCCTGTATGTTGTGGACGTTTAGGTGCCTATCTAATAATGTTTTGAAATTATCAATGCTCCCTGCTGAAACCACTGCTTGTGGAAGAGAATTACACACCCTTACCGCTCTTACAGTAAAGAACTCTCTGCACAGTTTAAGGTTAAACCGCTCTTCTTCTAACTTTAGTGAATGGCCGCAAGTCTTTTTAAATGCCCTATTGCGGAAAAGTTTTATCCCTATTGTGGGGTCACCAGTACGGTATTTGTACATTGAAATCATATCCCCTCTCAAGCATCTCTTCTCTAGAGAGAATAAGTTCAGTGCTAGTAATCTTTCCTCATAACTAAGATCCTCCAGTCCCTTTTTTAGCTTTGTTGCCCTTCTCTGGACTTGCTCCAGTTCCAGCACAAAGTTCTTGAGGTCTGGAGCCTGGAACTGGACAGCATACTCCAGGTGTGGCTGGACCAGGGTCTTGTAGATTTGGAGAATTGTGGTTTTATCTCTGGAGTTATGCATGCCAATATTCTATTGGCTTTGCTTGAAGCAGTGTGACATTGCATGTCATTGCTGAGCCTATCATCTACTAGGACCTCCAGGTCCTTTTCCATCCTAGATTCCCCCAGAGGTTCTCACCCTAGTGAGTAGATTGCATTCATGTTTTTGCCACCCAAATGCATTATTTTACATGTTTCTACATTAAACCTCATTTGCCATGTAGTTGCCCCCCCTATTAATTTGTTCAGATCTTCTTGCAAGGTTTCCACATCCTGCGGAGAAGCTATTGCCCTGCTTAACTTAGTATTGTCTGCAAATACTGAGATTGAGCTTTTTATCCCATCCTCCAGATCATTTATGAATAAGTTAAATAGGATTGGTCCCAGGACAGAACCCTGGGGGACCCCACTCTCCACACCAGACCATTCCGAGTACTCACCATTTATCACTACCCTCTGAACTCTCCCTGTAGCCAATTTTCAATCCATGTACTCAACCTTTGGTCCATGCCGACAGACCTTAGTTTGTACAGTAAATGTTTATTGGGAACTGTATTGCATGCCTTTACAAAATCCAGATATGCCACATCTACGGACCTTCCTTTATCTAGATGGCAGCACGCTTCTTCATAGAAGGTTAATAGATTGGTGTGGCAAGAACGATTTTTCATGAATCAATGCTGATTACTTCTAATGATACTGTTTTCATTACTAAAATCTAATATATCATCCCTTATTATCCCCTCCAAGAGCTTGCAAACTATTGACCTTAGGCTAACTGTTCTGTAGTTCCCAGTGATATTTCTTGGTCCTTTTTAAATATTGGTGCTACATTGGCTTTTCTCCAATCAGCTGGTACCATACCAGTCAGTAGACTGTTTGTAAAAATTAGGAACAATGGTCTGGCAATTACTTGACTGAGTTCCTTAAGGACCCTTGGGTGCAAGCCATTTGGTCCCAGTGACTTATTTATGTTAAGTTTTTCAAGTCGAATCCTAATTCTATCCTCTGTTAGCGATGAGGGTGCTTCCTGTGATGTCTCATGAGGATAAACCTTGCAGTTTTGATTACTGAAGCCCCCTGTTTCCCTCGTGAAGACTGAGGAGAAGAATTCATTCAAAACCTTCACCGTCTCTCCATCCTTTGTTACCAGATTCCCTTCATCATTCTTTATGGGGCTGATATGATCAGCCCTCCCTCTTTTACTATCAATGTACTTAAAGAATTTCTCAGGATTTTTTTTACAGTCCTCCGCTGTGTGCCTTTTGTGTTCTATCTTAGCCTCCCTGATTGTACCCTTACATTTCTTATTGCATTCTTTGTACAGTTGGAATGCTGATGATGACCCCTCAGCCTTGTATTTTGTGAAGGCTTTTATATGCATTTTTACGTTGGAGTTAAGCCACCCAGGACTTTTGTTAGCTCTTTTAAATGTATTGTATTGGGATGCACTGGCTAATACCCTTATTTAATGTGCTCCTAAAGCACACCCTTTTTTCCTCCGTGTTATTTGTTCCTAGGATTTTATCCCATTTAATATCTTCTAGCAAGGAGTGTAGTTTATGGAAGTTGGCTCTTTTGAAAGTCAGTGTCTTTGTATTCCCCTTGTGTTACCTGTTTGTGTGATTTATACTGAAACTAATTGACCTGTGATCGCCTCTTTTTCTAAATTGCCCCTTATTTCCACATCAGTGATCAGGTCTGTGGTGTTAGTAATCAGTAGGTCTAGTAACGCATTGTTTCTTGTTGGTGCATTTACCATCTGACCCATGAAATTGTCCTGCGAGACATGTAGGAAATGGCGAGCCTTAGACAAATGTGCAGTTCCTTCCGCCCAGTCTATGTCTGTATAATTAAAATCCCCCATTTTAATGACACTTCCCATTCTTGCTGCCATTCCAAGCTGTAATAGGAGGTCCGACTCTCCCTCCTCCCTCTGGTTAGGGGGCCTGTAGCACACACACTCACAGCACTCAGGTACTCACAGCACTCGGGTACTCAACAATACACAGGTACTCAACAATACACAGGTATTCAACAATACACAGGTATTCAACAGTACACAGGTACTCACAGTACACAGGTACTCAACAATACACAGGTACTCAACAATACACATGTACTCACAATACACAGGTACTCAACAATGCACAGGTACTCACAATAAACAAGTACAGTACTCAACAATACACAGGTACTCACAATACACAGGTACTCAATAATACACAGGTACTCAATAATACACAGGTGCTCACAATACACTGTTAGTCAATTTATTTATTTTGGCTAGTGTCTCTCCGCTCAGCAGCCCCTTGTAATCTGACACTTCACAGCATCCAGTCAAACTTTCAGTCCAGCTGCTTATCTAGTCTGTCTGTCACACTCCCCCTCCGGTCTGCCCACTGCCTCTCCTGGTCAGCCTTCCACCTCCCAGTCCCACTGGATTTCCTCCCAGCTCCTCTGTCTGAGTCTTTGGGGTGATTACTGTCCTGCTCCACCACAGCAATGTCCCACTCCTGCCGCCGCTCTTGGTTCCTGGGTCACCCGCTGCCACTTGGTCGAGGGTCCGGTCCTCTGTTCCCACTGATGCTCAGTTTGGGGGGGTGTCTGGTCATCTGTTCTCACCCTCCCTCACTCCCTCTCACACCTTGCTGTCACAGCGTCTGACCCCTCCTGCACTTCCACGCCAAAAAGCTCCGCAACAGCACTACCTAGCTCTGCTCTCCTTACATAGGATAGGGCGGGGCCACCTGGAGATGACACCTACTGGCACCTCCCCCTTGTGATGTCACAGACCGGTGCATGCTGGGTCGGTGAGGTCACAAGGGGGCCGTACCACCAGGTGATGTTGTCAGGTGGCCCCGCCATTAACTATATAAGTGGGCGGCATGATTGATGATGGATTTACATTTTTATTTTTTAATAAAAGAATTGTCAAAAACTGTCTCTGTATTTTTATTACTTTTTGAAACTTTTTGGTGAATGGGTAGGGGTACTACATACCCCATACTCATTCACATGGGGGGGATCTGGGGGCTTACATATTCTGATATCGCAAACCCCCACAACCACAGCCCAAGGTTGTAGGGGAAGAGACCAGAGCCCCCTGCCCCAAAGCATCCACCCTCCCATGTTGAGGGCATGTGGCCTGGTATGGCTCGCTTGCCCCCCTTTCCTGACCTGCCAGGCTGCATGCTTGGATAAGGGTCTGGTATAGATTTTTTTTTACATTTTGGCATTCTTTTACCAGCAAATGTTTTTTTTTCTATTCAGCTGTCAGCGGGGAAACCCATTAACAGCTAATGACTCATCGGTTGTTAAGGATGCTGCAGCCAGCTTCCCAGCCCCGATTTGCCCAATCAGGGTGCAGAATGCCCTGTGCAGCGTGCAGTGCACTGTAGGGCGTACAGTGGGGCAAACACCCACCAAACACCCTGCATATTCGGGTGTTCCCCAAAAGGGGCGAACAGCCGATGTTCGGCCAACTATGTGATTTATAACCAAAATAAAGAATTAAAAACAAGATTTTTGAGGGTTATGTTTCTTCCTATTACCAACTGAGAAGACATCAGCATTAAAGTTGGCCATATATGCGACAATTTTCACTAAGTTCAATCACTATTCATCTACCAGAAATAATCATCAGTAACTAAGCAATCTACCACTCATAAGTTTGCTTGAATGCCAGAAAGTTATGAATTGTGAAGTCAAAACTGGTAAATAAATTGACAGATTCAATACAGTTTATTGAAAGAAAAAATTAATTTTTGCCCCATCTCCTTGCAGTCAATAGAAAACATAATTGTATGTCTTTAATTTCTTTATGATTTCACAAACAATTTATTTGAAAGTTTGATCTCTCTATTAAATTGCCATGTGACTTGCATTGCGAGGAGGATCTGTAAATCACAACCACTGCATGGTATAGCCTAAGTAAGTAATGGATAAAAATTGCTAACCTACAGTATATACATACCGGGGAATATACATACCGGGGAACTCTTGAAAGTGATTGAGCCTAATGCCGCGTACACACGATCGGACTTTCCGGCAGAAAAGGTTCAACAGAATTCCGTCGGACATTCCGATGGCGTGTGGGCTTCATCTGACTTTTTCTTTCTAAAATTCTGACGGACCTAGAAATAGAACATGTTTCAAATCTTTCCGATGGACTCAAATCGGGAAAACCGTTCGTCTGTATGCTAGTCCGATGGACCAAAAACGACGCAAGGGCAGCTATTGGCTACTGGCTACTGAACTTCCTTTTCTAGTCCCGTGGTACGTCATCGCATTCTAAACAAACAGACTTTGGTGTGATAGTGTGTAAGGAAGTCCGTTTCAGCGGAACTCCGAAGGAACTCCGTTGGAAAGACCGTCAGAGTCTACTCTGATGGAAAGTCTGGTTGTGTGTATGTGGCATAAGTTTAGCAGGGAAGAGGTGGGGATGGGAAATTTGTCATTATCAATCTGGTTGTAGCTCTTCATGGTTATCAGCAACGCTGTATCCTGGCCTAGGCCGACAAGGCCCAGGCCTAGGGCAGCACTTTGCAGGGGAGCAGCACGGAAAGAGTCCTCGCCGGCTTGTGCTGTTAGTGTAGTGCCAGTCTTATGGGGTGGACTGGGCTGAGAGGCAAAAAAGTCTAGTGCCCCCATAAAGCGGCCGCACTGCTTCCAGTATGCGGGCGGTCGGCATTCTGCAACTGTGGGGGTGGCCACTTCTAATTTTGACTATCCTATCATCCTGGACCAAAAATTTTCCTCACTGTGCTATATGTTTTCTGCTGCACCATTGGCATGGTTATATCTTCTTAGTCCTCTCCATAAAATTATCAGAAATTTGTGCTTAAAGTAGAACTATAGGCAACACTTTTTTTTTTCATTTTGGAAAGAGTAAGGGAGGGTTATAGCCCCTGTCAGATTATTTTTTACTATCCCTGTCCCATTGCAGAGATTTCCCTTCACTTCCTGCCCCATAGCCAAACAGGAAGTGAGAGGAAATCTATGCAAATTAAGGGAATCCATTGCCCCTCCCCAGGCCCTCAGAACTAGTGCCCCCACTTGAAAATTTCAGGGCGGGTCTTAAACAGCAAGGGGTGTGGCCTTGACAGGAAGGGGTGGGTCATATTTAAATTAGGGGGTGCACGAGTTTAGTCAGGCCTAGGGCAGCACAAAACCTAAATACACTACTGGTTATCAGTTAAATATTTAGTTCAACTAGCATCCTAAGCAACATATAAATTTCATAACCTTGGGCCTATGAGTTGTTATTGAATTATTTTCATCTCCCTCCTCATAATTATTTTACATGCATGTCAATGTCCTTTTAGTATATACAACTTGCTTCTGGTTTGATCTAGAACAACCCTCAAAGGCTTAGATGGACAGCCACTACAAATATTCATAGAGTGGACATTTTTATTTTATTTTATTTATTTATTTCAAGTACTTATATAGCGCCGTCAATTTACGCAGCGCTTTACATATACATTGTACATTCACATCAGTCATATGTGTCATCAAATGTATACACAGCTCTCAGTCAATCAGTCCTATGCCTTTGTATGGACTGCCCATGTTTTTTTTTTGCATTATTTTGCAAAGTGGATAATTTATAATCTTTATTATTGTAAATGTTTAGTATAAACACAAGGCACTTTAGGTCTTTCACCATAGAAGGTACACAATGGCTATATGCAGTAGATGATGGGTGTCAGTCTGATGTACAAAATGGCAGTGTGAAGTAGATGATGGGTGTCAGTATGATGTACAGTATGACAATATACAGTCAATGATAGTGAGTCAGTATAATGTACAGTATGGAAGATTGCATTAGATAATGCAATGCCAGTATAATGTGCAGTATGGAAGTTTGTATTATATAATACAATGTCAGTATGATGTACAGTTTGGCAGAATGCAATAGATGATGGATGTCAGTATGATGTAGAGTATAACAGTATGCAGTAGATCGTACAGCATCCGAGTCTTATAGCTCAGGCTCAGAAGAGTAAAGAGGTCTTCTTGAGCTTCATGCTCTTCTGCCGTATCAGGGTGTAGGATGCAGCCAGGGCCCTGGCTCCCGGCAGGCCTGTGCTGGCCATAGGAACTACCGGGAGATTCCCGGTGGGCCGATTGGCAGCGGGCCACTACACCAATGACTCTCTCTCTGACTGTGTCAGACAGTGACTGTGTCACTGTCTCTCTCCGTCCGAGCGTCGCCGGGCGCCGGGCGGCTCCGCTCCAGCACTCGGCGGGCGGGCCGGCCGCCGGCGTCACAAAAGAACAGGCATTGACACTCCCCCAGGCACTCCCCCTAACAGCTATCAATATAGCCATTTGGGCGGCCTCTTTGTCCCGACACCGTGACGTCACTCACGGACAGAGGGCGGAGGCGGCCCGGGGACATAGGAGGAGGCGGAGCCAGGGCGATGTCACAAACAAATGGAGATGGACAAGAAAAGAGGAGGAGGAGGGGCCGCCGGGGGGAGCAGCAGCAGCGTGACATGAGAAAGAACTTACTACAGAGGCTGCCTGTGCTACTCTGCATGTGAAGAAAACAACAAGTAAACGCTGTGCCCTGATGTGCCCTGATTGTACCCCATGTGCCCTGATGTGCCCTGATTGTACCCCATGTGCCCTGATTGTACCCCATGTGCCCTGAATGTACCCCATGTGCCCTGAATGTGCCCTCATGTGCCCTGATGTTCCCTGATGTTCCCTGAATGTGCCCTGATGTACCCCATGTGCCTGATGTGCCCCATGTGCCCTGATGTTCCCTGAATGTACCCCATGTGCCCTGATGTTCCCTGAATGTGCCCTGATGTGCCCTGATTATGCCCTGATGTACCCTATGTGCCTGATGTTCCCTGATGTACCCCATGTGCCTGATGTACCCTGAATGTACCCTGATGTTCCCTGAATGTGCCCTGATGTGCCCCATGTGCCCCATGTGCCCTGATGTTTCCTGAATGTGCCCCATGTGCCCTGATGTTCCCTGAATGTGCCTGATGTGCCCTGATGTGCCCCATGTGCCCGAATATGCCCTGAATCTGCTCTGATGTGCCCTGATGTGCCCCATGTGCCCTATGTACCCTCATGTGCCCCATGTACTCTCATGTGCCCCATGTACCCTGATGTGCTGTACCCTGATCTTGCTGTGTTGTATTGCCCCGAAGTGCGCTGTGCCCCGATGTGCGATGTACCCTGATGTGCTGTGCCCTCATGTGCTTTTACCCTGATGTGCACTGTGCCCTGATGTGCTGTGCCCTGGGCCATTCTGGATAAACTCCAGGGCCAAATTTTTGTCCCAGTCCAGCCCTGGCTCCCGGGGTCAGTGCACTGAGCAGAAGCAGAATGGAACACAGGAAAGCATCAAATTTTTCAGTCATCAGCAGCCACCTCCACCTCACAAGGGGAGATCTTTATCCCATAGCAACACCTTCTGTCACCTACAAACATGCAGCCACATCTTCTGAGCCATCTTTGTCCCATGCTCTCTTTTTTACACCTTGCTTCCTACTTTTAGTTCCTATAATAGAACAGAAATCTGGAGAACAAAATAGCATTGACAGCTGAGATGTGTCAAGTTTATTGGTATGCTTATGTGTATTTGCAGCAGATTACAATCTACACTGAGAAAAATTATAAACACAACACTTTTGTGTTTGCCCCTATTTATCATGAGCTGAACGCAAAGATCTACTACTTTTTCTATGTACACAAAAGGCCTATTTCTCTCAAATATTGTTCACAAATCTGTCTAAATCTGTGTTAGTAAGCACTTCTCCTTTGCCGAGATAATCCATCCACCTCACTGGTGTGGCATATCAAGATGCTGATTGGACAGCATGATTATTGCACAGGTGTGCCTTAGGCTGGCCACAATAAAAGGCTACTCTAAAATGTGCATTTTTATTACACAGCACAATGCCACAGATGTTGCAAGTTTTGAGGGAGCGTGCAATTGGCATGCTGACTGCAGGAATGTCCACCAGAGCTGTTGCCCTTGAATTGAATGTTCATTTTTATATTGTAAGCCGTCTCCAAAGGCGTTTCAGAGAATTTGTCAGCACATCAAACCAGCCTCACAATTGCAGACCATGTATAACCACACCAGCTCAGGACCTCTACATCCAGCATCTTCACCTCCAAGATCGTCTGAGACCAGCCGCCCAGACAGCTGCTGCAACAATCGGTTTGCATAACCAAAAAATTTCTGCACAAACTGTCAGAAACCATCTCAGGGAAGCTTACCTTCATGCCCGTCGTCCTCATCGGGGTCTCGACCTGATTGCAGTTCTTCGTCGTAACCGACTTGAGTGGGCAAATGCTCACATTCGATGGTGTCTGGCACTTTGGAGAGGAGTTCTCTTCATGGATGAATCCCATTTTTTGCTGTACAGGGCAGATGGCAGACAGCGTGTATGGCATCGTGTGGGTAAGTGTTTTGCTGATGTCAATGCTGTGGATGGAGTGGCCCATGGTGGCGGTGGGGTTATGGTATGGGCAGGCGTATGCTATGGACAGCGAACACAGGTGCATTTTATTGATGGCATTTTGAACGCACAGAGATACTGTGATGAGATCCTGAGGCCCATTGTTGTGCAATTCATCCACGATCATCATCTCATGTTGCAGCTTGATAATGCATGGCCACATGTTGCAAGGATCTGTACACAATTTCTGGAAGCTGAAAACATCCCAGTTCTTGCATGGCCAGCATACTCACTGGACATGTCACCCATTGAGGATGTTTGGGATGCTCTGGATTGGCGTATACAACAGCGTGTTCCAGTTCCTGCCAATATACAGCAACTTCACACAGCCATTGAAGAGGAATGGACCAACATTCCACAGGACACAATCAACAACTTAATCAACTCTATGCGAAATAGATGTGCTGCACTGTCTGAGGCAAATGGTGGTCACAGCAGATACTGACTGGTTTTCAGACCCCCCCGACCCCCCCAATACAGTAAAACTGCTCCTTTTAGTTTGGACTTTTATTGTGGCCAGCCTAAGGCACACCTGTGCAATAATCATGCTGTCTAATCAGCATCTTGATATGTCACACCTGTGAGGTGGATGGATTATCTCGGCAAAGGAGAAGTGATCACTAAAATAGATTTAGACAGATTTGTGAACAATATTTGAAAGAAATAGGCCTTTTGTATACATAGAAAAAGTTGTATAGCTTTGTGTTCAGCTCATGATAAATAGGGGCAAACACAAAAGTGTTGTGTTTATAATTTTGCTCAGTGTATATAAAGAAACAAGTAGGAGTGATGTTTTGTAGAAAAAAATAATCACCTTTCCTTAGAATTTGTCAACTGCAGACTGCTTAGGTGAAATTTGCATGCAAAAAACACCTTTAAGTTCAAAAAAGCCATTAATCACCATTCAGAATGCCTGCCTACAACTTTGAACTAGATAATTATAAAGCCACCAATGCTAAAAGGTATAGCCTTATAGACTATAGTCCTCTTACCTCTGACCATCATTGCTAAGGAGTCATAAGAAGGGGTATATTATACTACCCCTCCCTCTTATCACTTATGTTAAGGAAGTATGAAAAGTGGTTCAGTGATGGAGGCCCTACAAAATTTAGCTACGGAGGCAGTAATCTATACTTATGTCCCAGATCTAATCCAAAATCTATATGACAACAGTTATTACATATCTATGTGTATCTTAAAAATGTATTTTTGCCTATCTTTAGGCTGAAAATATTAGCTTTTCTGGGTTCGCAAAAACCTATGAATATAAAATTTGATTTTTTTTTTTTTTGTCATTTGTGAGTACATTTGCTAGAATCCTTGTCTAAAGAATTCCTTTTAATCTCACATGCAATGCTCTTTGTTTTTTCTAGTTTACGACATGTTGACATCTCTACTTTTGAGAATTGGCATAATTTACATAATGGCTATAGTTTTTTTTCCTACACAAAGCAACTACTCTCCAAACCAAACATTCAAATCCCTGACAGAAATTAATAAACTATTTATGAACTTTCATACCATTGGAAAAGATGCATAGTCATGCACAATGAAATCACTGCAAACATTCAGGAATGGCATTCATAATACATCTGCTCATGGACAATACGGATGCTGTAAACCACAATGGTAAAATATTAGAGCTACAAATGGCTTTGTTTTCAAAGCTATGCAGGCTGCTGCACTTCTAAATAAATACTCTACAATCAGCTTATTGAAGAAGCTCAACTTGATAATTGCACTATCAAGAAAAAAATGTGCAAATGTATTATAATGTGAAAACGGATCTATTGTGCCTTTAACAGTGTGACTAAGATGTCTTTATTTCTAGACATCTTAAACAGTGACTCTCATCAAAGCTGCTCTTTCAGTTTTATGTGGGCACCAGTAGGCTAAAACAATCATTATATTTTGTATATCTCTGAGATAGTGAATGGAAGATTATCTTTCAATAGATTGTATTGAGGGTTTGCAATAACGGTTGTATTGTCAGCACTATCATCCTCATTTTACATTGGAGATATTGAAAATACTGAGAGTGGTTGTTGAGATAATACATAAAGAAGTACATTTGTATTACCATATCTTCTGAATATAGATTTAGGGTTTCTTTTAACTAAAGAATAACAATTCAAAGAGAGAAAATGAAGGAATATGATGAGAAGGAAGGGGGGCATCTAAAATATTCATTTTTAAAGTGTTACTAAACCCACAACAGTAAAATCAGTCTGTATATGCAGAAAAGCATGCTTGTTATACTCACTGTGGAAACTAAGGGGTTAATCCTCTGCATTGTGTAAAAAGGCTGATTGATCTTGTATACGCACATATCCTCCTCTTCTTCCACTAACTCCAAAACATGTCCGGATAAGACAGGGCCCTTAAAGTCAGGCTGCACATGCTCAGTTTGGTATGTATTGCTAGAGTGTGTGATCAGCACAGGGCCAATCAGCACTGTCCAGACAAAGGTGATGATAGGACAGCTCAGTGCCGAATGAAAACGCCTCCTACAAGCTTTAACCAGGAACTGATAGAAGTCACAAGACTGCTATATACTGCTGATGAGAAAAGTTATTTAGCAGTTTATATTTACTAAAACAATTGCATTTCCATGTTCTGTGTGCTGTGGGAGACCAGATATAGTGAACGTAGGGTCCTGGGTTTAGTAACACTTTAATGCTTAAAAGATAAATGAAAGCTAGCAATCTATTAGATTAAGTTAAGGTGAAATTAACTTGCAGCAATTTGTGTATCCACTTTCTTCCACAAGGATATAGGGCTGAAACCAGGGGCGGACTGACAACTCATGGGGCCCCCGGGCAATAGGAGATTATGGGGCCCCCGGGCAATAGGAGATTATGGGGCCCCCAGGCAATCAGAGATTATGGGGCCACATAGTATACACACACAGTATACACAGACCTGTTTCTATTGGCTGTCCCTGGTCCATACTGTCTATTGGCTGTCTCTGGTCCATACTGTCCCTGGTTTTACTGAGGCTGGCAACCCTGATGGGGCCCCCTAGTGGCCCAGGGCCCTCGGGCAGTGCCCGAGTGGCTCAATGGTCAGTCCGCCCCTGGCTGAAACACCCTGTTGCAATTTGGTGTATTGCAGCAGGACCCACATCAACATTCATTGCTTGCATTAGCACATTGCTGTACCATTAATTTGGAACAGTACCTCAATGCACAAGGCAATGAAGCTCTGACACATATTTGTTGCAGCACACCACAATCCACACTAATGCACTACTGTGCACTGTGGTGCACTTAATTTTCACTAGAAATAGTATGTATGCTTTTTTCTTTTCTTTTTTTCTTGTTTCCTTTAAATAACCTGTACTTACCTGTGAGAAATATTCCCTTTACACCATATTAATACCTTCCCATTCTTTATAGAGACCTGATAATTTGCCTGTAGTCTGGATTAAATGTGTATCAGTGCATTAGGAAAAATCAGCAGCCTAAACCGCTAGTCATAGTAATGAGGTAAATGAAGCTGTTTATTGCATTTAAGAATGTTTTTGTTATGGATATTTAGTTATTTAGTTTGTATAGAACGCTATACCCAAGCAAACAATGTAAAAGGGAAAGTGTTGGATTGTCAGTGCCACAGTGTAAATCAGAAAACATATATATATATAGATATATCTATATATAGATATATCTATATCTATATATAGATATATCTATATATAGACACGCACCAAATGATGCACCTAAAATTAGTAAAAATGAATAAGTGATAGAAAATATAAATAAAGGGCGTAAAAGGGCAAAAATAGAACCAATATATTATTGATAAATATACAGTGTAGTGGTGTGAAAAGAAGCAGCGCTAACAAAATATGTGCACAAATGATAAGTGCAAAGAAGTGGAAAATTTATAATGAGTCCAACATATAAATAAAAAATAAACAGTGGTGTGACTGTGAGTCTCTAGCCACAAATTCTAACTAGGAAATGGGAAAACAGACAAGTAGAAGTCCTCAAACAATGAAGTATGAATCTTCTTGGCGTGCAAAGAATGATGTGAAACATCCACAATGGTGAATCCGGAAATTAAAATAAGATAAGGTACTCTTACCAGAGCAAGTGGACCCGGATGTCAGCGACACTGAATCATAAAAGCTTAAATGATCGAATCTGTGGCTCTCTCCTATGGGGGTAGAGGTCCAGGATCTTCCACGGATATCTCCAAATGACCTCAGTGAACTCGACCGGACCGGGAAGGCGGCATTTCCAAAGGAACCTTCACGGCAGCTCTCATCAAAACATGGTGTATGTGAAAGAAGAAAGGGGGGGCTCCTTAGGGGAAACAATAGAAGTGGAACAAGTTCTTCTAATCTGTCTGATCACTTTATACCCTGAGAGATATTGGGTGAGGATGTCTGAGGTTGTCCTATAGATCAGTGTTTCTCAACTCCAATCCTCAAGGTGCCCCAACAGGTCATGTTTAAATATACAGTGTAAACTATATTAATAAAGTGCACAAATATGTAAATCATCAAAAATGTCTATAATAACCATGTGTAATTAAATCTTTTTGTGTATACTCCAAAACCATGAATAATAAAGTGCAAAAGTGCTTCAAGAATCTTGCTTATAAAAGTGTTTCACCCAAAATGATAATATAATGCGCTCACCAGATAGACTCCTTTAAGTATCTCAGTCCGATCAAACAATCATGTGTAGGGGAAGCTGCATCCCAATCCAATATGCAGATTATAAACGTGGGTATCTTCACTTTATATATTCTCCACTGCATATAACCAACTTGCATTAAGTATGTCTGAAAAATTACTTGGCTTGTGCAGGCAGTGCAGTTTTAGCAGAGTCCCCCTCCATGCAGCTCGGTAGGAAGCAAGCTTGCTTCTGTACTGCTCTTTGCATTAGCACAAGACCACCCAGGCTGAATAAGAGGAAAATAGAAAGATGACCCAGCGTGGTGCATGACTGTCCTGATTACATAAACTGAGCAAGTTAAGTATAGAATAAAATAAAACAATATATAAAGCATAGCGGTCCTTCAGGAAGATGGGTAGAAGGTAGGATTGGGCATGTAAAAGACTGGAATTAGCCTTTACAATATATAGTTACTGTAAATATGTTACACTTCCTCTTTAAGAACCAAAACCACCCCTCCTCATCCATGTCACCTGAAGGGCTCATTCACATCATATGCTTTCAGTATTTTTTTCAAATGCATCCAGAACACATGCACAATAAATACAATGTTTTCTGATCACCCAAGTTCCCACCATTGAATTCTGTTCCAGTGCTTTCAAAAAGGTACAGCAGCGTGCACTATATTCTCACAGAAAGCATCTAACTGCATGTAAATGCCTTGGAATGGACATAAACGCAAGTGGTGGGGGGGGGGGTGTTTTATCAATTATGTAAAGGCAAAACTACACACTGGAATGCATTGAAAATGCATTGAAAATACGTTAAAAATGCATTATAAATACATCTAAATGCATAAGCAGACATGCAACTGGAATGCTGGAATTGTGGTGTGAACAAGACCTATGTGTAACCAATAACATCCTACTCTGAAAAGGGCGATTATCATTGCATTGACTGATTGTGGGACCAGCACTAATCTTATCTTCACATGATTATCATGTACCTGGCTGAAGACTGAAGTGGGGAGGGGATCTCCCTTGTACCTCTAGTCCAAATGTCCCTAGGGTGGTGACATGGAACGTGAGGGCACATAGTGGCATGGGTGACAGTTCCAGACAGGTGACATGGGCCCAGAAAATTACTTGGGGAGTACATCTTTATCAAGGAATACTCTTGAGGAGCAATAGATTTACCAGGATCAGACAGTCCTGCAGAACTTGTCAGGACTGACATCAGCAGCTGGCCACAAACAGACAGGACAACAGCCAGGGCTATCCATCTATCCATGCAAGCATACAGTGCCTTGAAAAAGTATTAATACATCTTGAAATTTTCCATATTTTGTCGCGTTACAACCAAAAATGTAAATGTATTTTATTGTGATTTTATGTGATAGACCAACACAAAGTGGCACATAATTGTGAAGTGGAAGGAAAATGATAAATTGTTTTCTAAGTTTTTTACAAATAAATATGTGAAAAGTTTGGTGTGCATTCGTATTCAGCCCCCTTTACTCTGATACCCCTAATTAAAATCTAGTGCAATTGCCTTCAAAAGTCACCTAATTAGTAAATAGAGTCCACCTGTGTGAACAAACAGCATTATGAAGGCCAAGGAACACACCAGACAGGTCAGGGATAAAGTTGTGGAGAAGTTTAAAGCAGGGTTAGGTTGTATAAATATCCCAAGCTTTGAACATCTCACAGAGCACTGTTTAATCCATCATCCGAAAATGGAAAGCGTATGGCACAACTGCAAACCTACCAAGACATGGCCGTCCACCTAAACTGACAGGCCGGGAAACGAGAGCATTAATCAGAGAAGCAGCCAAGAGGCCCATGATAACTCTGGATGAGCTGCAGAGATCCACAGCTCAGGTGGGAGAATCTGTCAACAGGACAACTATTACTCGTGCACCCAAAAACTCTGACCTTTATGGAAGAGTGGCAAGAAGAAAGCCATTGTTGAAAGACAGACATATTAAGGCTTGTTTGTAGTGTGCACAAAGCCATGTGGGGGACACAGCACACATATGGAAGAAGGTGCTCTGGTCAGATGAGACCAAAGTTGAATTTTTTAACCTAAAAGCAAAACACTACAAAACGCCAACAACGTGAAGGAAAACTAACACTGCACATCACCCTGAACACACCATCCCCACCGTGAAACATGGTGGTAGCAGCATCATGTTGTGGAAATGCTTTTCTTCAGCAGGGACAGGGAAGCTGGTCAGAGTTGATGGGAAGATGGATGGAGCCAAATACAGGGCAATGTTAGAACAAAATCTGTTTTGCCCCGTACACACGGTCGGATTTTCCGATGGAAAATGTCCGATCGGAGCGTGTTGTCGGAAATTCCGACCGTGTGTGGGCTCCATCGGACATTTTCCATCGGATTTTCCGACACACAAAGTTGGAGAGCAGGAGATAAAATTTTCCGACAACAAAATCCGATCGCGTCAATTCCGACCATGTGTGGCCTGTTCCGACGCACAAAGTGCCACGCATGCTCAGAAGAAATTCCGACACGGGACAGCTCGTTCTGGTAAACTTAGCATTCGTAATGGATACAGCACTTTTGTCACGCTGCAATGTTAAAAATGGTTTAATACAGCGCAATCTCTTCTTCTTTATAATGTGACAAGAATATAATAGTTTTCAGACATGTGCAGGATGAAAAAATTCGTTTAGTTTAGTTTTGTTTCGATTCGTTATTTAACTAAATTCGTTTAGTTAAATTTGTTGCATTCATTACATTCGTTTTCGGAATTTGTTTTGTTTCGTATTCGAATTCGAAAAAATTCGACCGCATTCGAAAAAATTCGACCGTATTCGAAAAAAAACTATCAAATTCGAAAAAATTCTAACACATTCGAAAAAAGCTGTCAAATTCGAAAAAATTCTACCACATTCGAAAAAACTATCAAATTCGAAAAAATTCTACCACATTCGAAAAAAACAATAACTGAATTTGAAAAAGTGAACTATATATAACCATTTTGCGAAATTTGAAATTCGTATAGAATGAAATCGAATTCCAATAGAAAAGATTAGGATAGAATAGAAAGTATAAAAGAATAGCATAGAAAAACAATAGAACAGAATAGAAAAAAATATAATATATTGTATTCTAATCTTTTCTATTGGAATTCAAAAAGATTAGGATAGAATAGAAAGTATAAAAGAATAGCATAGAAAAACAATAGAACAGAATAGAAAAAAATATAATATATTGTATTCTAATCTTTTCTATTTGAATTCGAATTCATTCTGTACCAAATTCCAATTTTGGAAGATGGTTAAATATATATATTATATTTTTTTTCTATTCTGTTCCATTGTTTTTCTATGCTATTCTTTTCTATTCTATTCTAAACTTTTCTATTCGAATTTGAATTAATTCTATGCGAAATTCGAATTTCTGAAGATGGCTTCTAAAATTAGAATTTCATATAGAATGAATTCGAATTTGAATAGAAAAGATTAGAATAGAAAATAATAGAAATAGAATAGACTAGAAAAACAATAGAACAGAAGAGAATAAAATATAATATATATATTATATTTTTTTCTCTTCTGTTTCATTGTTTTTCTATGCTATTCTTTTTTATTCTATTCTAAACTTTTCTATTCGAATTTGAATTCATTCTATATGAAATTCGAATTTCGGAAGATGGCTTCTGAAATTCGAATTTCGTATAGAATGAATTTGAATAGAAAAGAATAGACTAGAAAAACAATAGAACAGAACAGAATAAAATATAATATATATATATTATATCTTATTCTATTCTGTTCTATTGTTTTTCTAGTCTATTCTTTCTACTCTATTTTAATCTTTTCTATTCAAATTCATTTTATACGAAATTCGAATTTTGGAAGATGGTTTTATATATATATATATATATATATATATATATATATATATATACTATTTTTTCTATTCTGTTCTATTTTTTTTTCTATTATTTTCTATTATATTCTGATCTTTTCTATTTGAATTCAAATTCATTCTATACAAAATTTGAATTTCGGAAAATAGTTATATAGAAATAGAATGAAATCAAATCTAATAGAAAAGAACAGAATAGAAAAACAATAGAACAGTAGAACAGAATAGAAAGAAATATTATATATATAGATATAGATATAGATATATATATATATATCTATATCTATATATATATATAGATATAGATATATATATATCTATATATATATAGATATATATATATATAGATATAGATATGTATATATCTATATATATGTGTATATATATATAGATGTATATATATATATATATATATATAGATATCTATATATATATAGATATCTATATATATATACAGATATCTATATATATATATATAAATAAATAAAAAAATTGGAATTTGGTACAGAATGAATTTGAATAGAAAAGATTAGAATAGAATATTTTATATTTTTTTCTATTCTGTTCTGTTGTTTTTCTATGCTATTCTTTTATATTATTCAAATTTCGTATAGAATGACTTCGCATTCAAATAGAAAAGATTAGAATAAAATAGAAAAGAATAGAAAAGAATAGAAAAACAATAGACCAGCATAGAAAAAAATAAAATAAAATAAAATAAATAAATATATATATATATATATATATATATATATATATATATATATATATATATATATATATATATATATGTATATATATATATACCGTATTTATCGGCGTATAACAAGCACTTTTTTCCCCTTTAAATCAGGGGAAAATCACGGGTGCGTGTTATTGCGATCCTGAACTCGGCTCTTCTCGGCCACTTTCGGCTTCACTCGAGCGCCGCCCGAACCTAGCCGAGTGTACTCGGCTAGGTTCAGATAGCTCCGCTCACAGTCATGCCCATCCCGGACGGGACTACGAGTGGAGCCAAAAGTGAACGAGAGCCGCCGAGAAGAGCCGAGGACCGGCTCTGTGTATTTTGGCTCCGGCGGCACCATTTTCAAACCGCGGTCGGCGATTTTGAAGCTCAGATCGCAGGGGATCACAGGATTTTGCGAGCTGCAAGGCTGCACTGGGGCAAGGCTGCACTGGGATAAGGCTGCAATGGACACTGGGGAAGGCTGCACTGACAAGGCTGCACTGACAAGGCTGCACTGACAAGGCTGCACTGACATGGCTGCACTGGGGCAAGGCTGCACTGAGAAGGCTGCAATGATGGGCATTTAAATGTAAGTTTTTTCCCTTAAACTTCCCTCCTAAAAGTTTTTTTTCCCTTAAAATTCCCTCCTAAACTTGGGGTGCGTGTTATACGCCGGTGCGTGTTATACGCCGATAAATATGGTAATTTTTTTTGTTTTACTCTCTTCTATTGTTTTTTTATGCTTTTCTTTTCTATTATTTTCTATTCTATAATAGTCTTTTCAATTCAAATTAATTCTATACGAAATTCGAATTTCGGTACATGGCTTCTGAAGTTTGAATTTCGTATAGAATGAATTTGAATTTGAATAGAAAAGATAGAAAACAGAATAGAAGAAAATATAATATATATATTATATTTTCTTCTATTCTGTTCTATTGTTTTTCTAGTCTATTCTTTTCTATTATTTTCTAATCATATATATATATATATATATATCTATATATATATATCTATATATATAGATATATATATATATATATAAAATATACATATACACATACACACATATATATATATATATATATATATATATATATATATATATATATATATATATATATATATATACATATATATATAAAACCATCTTCCGAAATTTGAATTTCTTATAAAATGAATTCAAATTTGAATAGGAAAGATTAGAATAGAGTAGAAGAGAAAAGACTAGAAAAACAATAGAACAGAATAGAATAAATTATATATATTATATTTTATTCTGTTCTGTTCTATTGTTTGTCTAGTCTATTATTTTCTATTCTAATCTTTTCTATTCAAATTCGAATTCATTCTATACGAAATTCCACTTTCACAAGCCATCTTCCGAAATTCGAATTTCGTATAGAATGAATTTAAATTTGAATAGAAAAGTTTAGAACAGAATAGAAAAGAATAGCATAGAAAAACAATGAAACAGAATAGAAAATTATATATATATATATATATATATATATATATATATATATATATATATATATATATATATATATATATATATATATATATATATATAAAACATCTTCCAAAATTCGAATTTCATATAGACCGAAATCAAATTTGAATATAAAAGATTAGAATAGAATAGAAAATAATAGAAAAGAATAGACTAGAAAAACAATAGAACAGAATAGAAGAAAATATAATATATATATTATATTTTCTTCTATTCTGTTTTCTATCTTTTCTATTCAAATTCGAATTCATTCTATACGAAATTTAAACTTCAGAAGCCATGTACCGAAATTCAAATTTCGTATAGAATGAATTTGAATTGAAAAGACTATTATAGAATATAGAATATATATATATATATATATATATATATATATATATATATATATATATATATATATATGTATATATATATATATATATATATATATATATATATATATAATTTTTTTTTATTATTATTCTCTTCTATTTTTTTTTTATTATTATTCTCTTCTATTGTTTTTTTATGCTTTTCTTTTCTATTATTTTATATTTTATAATAGTCTTTTCAATTCAAATTCAAATTCATTCTATACGAAATTCAAACTTCAGAAGCCATGTACCGAAATTCGAATTTCGCATAGAATGAATTTGAATTTGAATTGAAAAGACTATTATAAAATATAAAATAATAGAAAAGAAAAGCATAAAAAAACAATAGAAGAGAATAATAAAAAAAAAAATTATATATATATATATATATATATATATATATATATATATATTTATATTTATATATGTATATATTTATATATATATATTCTATTGCTTTATTATTTTATATTCTATCTTATTGTTTTTTTTAGAAAAACTTTTTCTATTTTTTTCGAATTCGATTATGTTTTCGAATTCGATTCGAATATGTTTTCGAATATGTTTTCGAATTCGATTCGAATATGTTTTCGAATTCGATTCGAATATGTTTTCGAATTTGTTCGTTTTTTTTCGGATTCGTTTAAATTCTTTACTTTTGTAATTCGGAAATTCGGATGCATCCGAATTTCCAAATAATGAAAAATTCGTCCGAATTTCGATTCGGAACTAAACGAAATGCACATGCCTAGTAGTTTTGCTGCTCATATTCACACAGACTTCTCACAAACTTATTTTGTTACTATTTATCGGGATTCCCTCAATATATTTTGATTTCTCACATCTGACAACATATTTTTGTTGTATTTTTTTTTTTTGGCTTTAATCTAGATTCTTTTTTTGTGTTTGTATTTTTTTGAAGGGTGTTATTTTTTTGGGGGGATTTTTATTTGTACTCCCGAAAATGTTTGTGTGTGTTTTTTGTGACAAGTTCCCACAACACCATTGATATGTTGTTCTATTTAATCTGTAGGAGATTGTTTGGTGTTGTTGTCCCTTGTTAATTTCACATTTTATGTTAGAAATGTACCTGAATAGTCACCAACAAACTGTCCTTTTTGGATGAAAACACACATAGGAGAGTCTAATTTCCCTAAAAATTTTTTATTAAGGGCTCACAACTAAACAAAGAGGGAGGCAATGCTGGAGAAACTGCAGAAGTGGGTGAAGCCTTGGACCCCCAGGGCAGACATCAATTATTTCAAAGCAAAATTGGTGGCCTGAGGAGTCCTTATCTAAGGGAGGGCAGTCTGTCTCCAGAAGTCCCAGAGATCTGGAAAGCAGCAGATGACATCTGTGTGCCCAGGCTGTGGTCATACAAGAGACTGCAGCTTCTGTCAGACCAGACTGAACCTAGGGTCATCACTCTCTGGTCTTCCTTCCACGCTTCCTTCCATGCGGTGGCTGTGGTGGTGGAGTTGTGGCAGCAGGAGGAGGAGGAGGAGGAGGATGGTCCAACTCAATGACGTTGGTCTTGGGTGTTAGTTCCCCACTCACCCCCTTACGTAGGACTTTATACAGAAGGTCCTCACAGAGCCTGCGTTGACCCTCCTGCATGCCCTGCAGTTTTGTGGCAGCCATACAGGCAAAGGCCTCTTCAGGAGTGGGTAAGGCTCGTAGGGACGCCGAAGCCTCCTGAATGAGCCTGAACGCAGAATTCTGCACGGGACTCGGAGTCGTCTTCCTCGGTCTTTTGTATGGAAGGCGGAGGGGAGGAACCTGTGATTCTGTCAGGCTGCGACTGGTCCCAGGCTTCTCTTGGCTGACACTTAGCCCCGCCTCCTCCTGGCTGCCACTAATCCCCGCCTCCTCCTGACTGCCACATTCCACAACCTCCTCCTGGCTGAGGTCTTCCTGTGTATGAAAAAGGGACATAGTTTTAGTATTTTTTTCATCAATCACACACAATTTTCACCTCCTGACTGTTGCAAATTGAATGTTAACAAATATAACAGACTATCATTCTGAGCCCAGCATTTTTCATTCTTGTCCCAAATTTGGGTGCCCACTACTGTCTATTGATATGTAAAACACTTTTTTCAATCAGCAATTAGTGATCAATAATAACATCTAGTAAAGATCATTTAGTTATTGACCAGAAATCTGGAGAACAATGCTATACCTGACTCCAGCTGGGCTCCTCCACTTCTTCCTGGCTGGAAGGCCTAGGTTGGACATCGGAAGCCTCAGCTGGGGTGGAAGAAAGCGTGGAAGGAAGAGTAGAGAGGGATTCCCTGACTTCAGTGTGGTCTGACAGAAATCACAGTCTCTCATAGTACCACAGCCTGGGGGCATAAATGTCATCTGCTGCAGCTCCGGATCTCTGGGAATCTGTGACCTTCTTGCGCTCCCTAAGATAAGTGCTCCTCAGGCCACCAATTTTGGCTTTTAAATAAGGGATGGTTGCTGTGGGGACCACTGGCGTCACCAACTCCAGCAGTTTCTCCAGCGCTGCCTGCCTCTTTTGTTTATGGTTGTAATGAGGATGTCTCACTTGCCACAGACAGGGCAGCTCCCTGTATTTGTCAATGAACAGGGGGAGGAAATTGTGGTTGTTGAACCCATCCATTTTCTCTGCAAGACACAACGCAAGACAAACCCTAATGTCAGGCCAAACTCCCCTAATCTTGTTACAATATAAGCTTCCATTTCGAAGCAGTATAGGCCCAAGTTTAGATCCTACCTTTGTTATCACGATCAGCGCCTCCGATGCTCCTTCCTCCGCTCACAGATCGTACGTAAGATGCACGCGTGTTACGCTTTATACACACTGCGCATGCGTGTAACTACGTCCGCCCCTGACATTCTTTCTAGTCTATTCCCTGCCCCTTTTCGTTCGGCGCAGTGGGGGAAGAGCACATGGCGGAGACACAGCAGGATCGTGCTAATTGTCGCAACAAGGAGGAGGAGGAGGGAAGGCCGGATCCAGACACGTTCCGATCCAGAAGGAGATTTAAGGACTCAAATATGTCCTTTGGGGAGTTGTTGGAGATGGTGGACGTCCTGAAGAAGGCCGACTATGATGGAAAGTATGGGCCTTACCCCAACCCCAATGTCAGTAAGGCCAAGATCATGGCGAAAGTGGTCAGGAGTCTGCACCGGAATTTCAGGGTACGACGATCGAAAGATCAGCTCAGGAAACGGTGGTCGGACCTCAAATTAAGAGAACACGAGCAGTACAGAAAGATCCGGAGAGTGCTGCAAAAAAGTAAGTAGTTGTGCTGTGTTTCTATTCTTTTTGTGTTTATTACGTTCGTGCTGCTCCATGTGCTTTTAGGAACTGTTGTACAGTTTAAAATGGCAACTTTCATGTTCATGGGCACATGATTCGTTCGTATCAAACATTTTTCTTTCGGACTATAAAATAACATTGTTTAGGCCATATGCATTTGGTCACCATTTTTATGCCCTATACTTGTCTTAAAAGAATTTGGTTGTGTAGATGGCTTTGTTACTAGAATGAAATGCAAACTAGATTCTGTGTAAGGAGAGGACACTGAGCAGCTGTTTTCACATCTGGACACTGGAGCACTAGTGTGGGACAAAAGAACACCATTTTTATTAGGGGGCCACACAGGTGCTCCAGTGTATACTATAGGGGGGGCTACATCTGTGAAGCTCACACTAAACAGGTAAAGTATTGCAGGTTGACAAAGGGCATTCAAAAAATTACAACTTGGAACTCTGCTAAAATTGACAATTGTACCCCTCTTCCAAGCAATGTTTCCTATTTCTAGTTCTGCCATCAAATATCTGTGTGCTAAGTATACCATTTTGTTTTACATAGGGGAGAAAAGACTCGGAGGACACCCCTCATCCGAGGAGACCAGAGCCCACCCCCCTCTGGAAGAAGGGGAATTCCCCCAACACAATCTGAGCAGGAGGAAGAAGTTGTGGTGGAACTAGTCACCACAACAGGTGAGTAAGGCTCAGGTAAGAGATGGATGGCGACATATTTTTGAGACCTAATTTTTTTGGGGGGTTCCTCTCTTTTTAGGTGATCGTGATGTTGTGGATCCGGATCCTTTCACATCCGAAAGTGCCCAGATCCTGATCGGGGAGATCATGGGGTGTAATTTACAATTGGAAAACATCAAGAAAAACATCAATGATGTTATTCCAAAAAATAAAAACATCATTGATGTTTTGGGGCGAGTTTAAAGCCCCTCCAAATCCCTTTGTTTTTTGGTGTGCTACAATGTGCTAAATGTTTTTGAGATTTTTCACAAAGCCAAATTTGGAGGATGCACACAGTGTGTCAACATGTGCTATCTGCCATCACGGGAGATCAATGGATGCGTTTTGGGGGTGCAACCCCTTCCTCAATAATAAAGTAGCTGAGAGGAAGGGGTTGCTCCCCCAAAACACGTCCCTTGATCCCCCGTGATGGCAGGTCGTACATGTTGACATTGGTAAATTTGTGTGCATCTTCCAAATTTGGCTTTTCCTGGGGTGACTTCACCCCATCTGAACGCAATATCAAACACAGTTGCTAAATACTCATGTCTGATATTGCCTTCAAGTTCTACCAAATGTGACGTTTGTAAGTTCAAGATTTGTGTCTTTCTTGTTGGTTTTACACATGCCTGTTTTCTCGTAAATGGACATTTCTATTTTTGAAAAAGCTACCCCAAAAATTGTTATACAACAAACATGTTAGTTTGTTTGAATTACCATTGGTAAATGCACATGTGATTGTACAGGTATAAAAAAGTTTGTTAAGCAAGAATGTTTGGATTATTGTCTCAACGCTACAACACTTTTGGGGTGATGTCATTGGTGTTTTCAGAGAAAATGGGGGTTATTTACTAAGGACAAATCCTCTGGCACTACAAGTGCATTTAGTCAAAAACACCCAACACTGCTTTGTATAAGGTTACACAATCACTCCATTTTCTGGACTCCACACATTTCTGTCAGGGTCAGCTAAAACAAACACAAGCAGTAAATGTCCACAAAGAATTTCTTTTTTTTTTTAATAGAAAAAGTCTTCACATATTTGCTGGCATATTGATGGCCCCCCTACCCGCAAAGAACTCCAGGTAGCGTAACCGGACATCACGGGCACTCAGGGAGGGCAAGCCAGGACGGCCGCTTTCAAGCGCCGTCAGTGTGGTTTGATGTATCATTCCGGCCTCAGGCCCAACTGAGCCAGCATAGTTGGCCGAATGTTTCCTTAAAAAGTTATGGAGAATACAGCACGCCAGTATAATATGGTTCAGTTTATACTCTGCCATATGGATGGGTGTCATAAATAGGCCTCCACCACTCTTCGGGCTCTGGCCAGCCGGTAATTAAAAACCCTCTGTTCCGGGGTGAGGGTCCTCATCGGGAATGGCCGCATCAGGTGGTCCCCCAGCGCAAACGCTTCATCAGCAACGAACACGAATGGGAGTCCTTCCACATTGTCCTCTGGAGATGGCAAGTCCAAGCTGCCATTCTGGAGACGCCTGTAAAACTACGTCTGGGCGATGACTCCATCATCGGACATCCGGCCATTCTTCCCCACGTCCACATACAGGAAGTCGTAAGTAGCCGACACCACCGCCAACATCACAATACTATTGAACCCCTTATAGTTGAAATAGTACGACCCCGAGTTGGGTGGTGGGACGATGTGGACGTGTTTCCCATCAAATGCCCCTCCGCAGTTAGGAAAGTCCCACCGCTGGGCAAAGTGGGAGGCCACAGTCTGCCATTCCTGTGGCGTAGAAGGAAACTGTTGAGGAAAAAAAATAATAATTACTATTTTTGCTCAGAAACATGGCAAGCAGATTAGGCACAAACATTATGGGGTAACCTCCAGATAGCATTTATTAAGGGGAATTTAACAACGCCAAAGTATAAGGTACACCTATCATATTCCCCCTCCCCCCCTCTCATGGGCCATTTCTAACATTATGGGGTGTGTGGAAATCTTGGACAGGTAACCCTCTTCACTTCATTGAGAGATGAATGCCTAAATACAGGGTATTACTTGGAACAGCCCCTCCTTAGTTACACTATTGGCAGCCCACTGGACAGGTAAGAAGTGTCATAATACAAAGATATAAATACACATTGTACACATTTGAGGACATTTGGACATTCTGCTATTACCTGTCAAGATAATAATAGGATACAAAAACGTGAAACAGTACCATTTGAAAGTATACAGGCAGGCCCTTGCACTACATGCTTTGGGGAATTCATCCATACATCTGAGCACAAAACAGATGGGTATAGTGTGTATGGGTTTGGCAAAGTCAGCAGATAGATGATTGAGGATAGATAGAGAATTGGGATCAGCTGACTTAGCAGTTGGGGGAGGGAGGGTTACTAAAAATTATTTGGGAACACCACAAAAAAAAAGCCTATGGCACTCTGCCTGAATTTAAAGCAAAAATAACATTTTAAAACATTTTAGGGGGTGTTTGGGGTAAAGCACTACTATGGAGTACAAAAAATACATTGTTAAGTGACTACATGAGGTGAATATAGGGCCAGGAGAGAACATGCTGGGGAGGTTATTGAAGGGCAAATATGTATGAAGGACCTAAAATAATAATTACATAAAAATCCTGCATGCATGAGGACAAAGGGGACATTCACAGCATATTACAAGCATGGTAATTAGGGAATGAGGAAAGAAATACAATATATTAGCAAACATTCAATACAATAAAATGTGTTATTAAAGGATAAAAATCTTACCTTCATATACTCCTTCTGCAGGACCTGGATGATGGCAGAACAGGTCTCTGGGATAATGATCCCCAGAGCCTGGGGGGAGATGCCTGTCAAGAACTTCAAGTCCTGCAGGCTTCTCCCTGTCGCCAAATACCACAGGGTAGCGACCAACCTCTGCTCCGGAGTGATGGCTTGCCTCATGCAGGTATCCTGCCTGCTAATATAAGGGGTCAGCGAAGCCAACAGACGGTGAAATACGGGGTCCGTCATCCTAAGAAAGTTCCTGAAATCATCAGGATTATTCTCACTGATCTCACGGAGCAAAGGCATATGACAGAACTGGTCACGCTGAAGCAACCAATTCTTGGTCCATGAACTCCTCCCCACCCTGTTCATGGACGAACTCTACGAGGAGTACGTATACGCAACATGGCTAGAAAACGGTCGGCTGCTCAGAATGCAGTAACAGAACGCACTGAAGAACAGCAAGGCCTGTGAAGAGCGACCTGAAAAACAGTAACGAACGAACAAGAATACAATGACTAATTAAAGTCACGCGGAACTTGCTTGCACGCACTGAAGAGCAGATACAAACCCACAAGCACAAACTGAATGGCAGAAAACGATCTGAAAGCCACGAGTCTGAAAAAGCGCGAATCGTCTCTCACCAAACTTTTACTAACACGAGATTAGCAAAAGGAGCCCAAAGGGTGCCGCGCTTGGTTCTGAACCGGCCTTTTCTAGTCTCGTCGTACTCGGTGTACGTGACCGCGTGGTTGGCGATCGGAAATTCCGACAACTTTGTGCGACCGTGTGTACGCAAAACAAGTTTGAGCCAACATCCGTCGGAAAAAATCCTAGGATTTTGTTGTCGGAATGTCCGAACAAAGTCCGACCGTGTGTACGGGGCATAAGAGTCTGCAAAGACTTGAGACTGGGGCGGAGGTTCACCTTCCAGCAGGACATCGACCTTAAACATACAGCCAGAGCAACAATGGAATGGTTTAAATCAAAGCATATTCATGTGTTAGAATGGCCCAATCAAAGTCCAAACCTAAATCCAATTGAGAATCTGTAACAAGTCTTGAAAATTGCTGTTCACAGACGCTCGTCACCCAATCTGATAGAGCTTATTTTGCAAAGAAGAATGGGCAAAAATGTCACTTTCTAGATGTGCAAAGCTGGTAGAGAAATACCCTAAAAGACTTGAAGCTGTAATTGCAGCGAACAGTGGTTCTACAAAGTATTGACTCATGGAGACTCAATACAAATGCACACCACACTTTTCAGATATTTATTTAAAAAAAAAAATGAAAACGATTTATCATTTTCCTTCCACTTCACAATTATGTGCCACTTTGTGTTGGTCTATCACATAAAATCCCAATAAAATACATTTGCATTTTTGGTTGTAATGTGATAAAATGTGGAACATTTCAAGGGTATGAATACTTTTTCAAGGCACCATAGAATCCAATCTTATATAGAAACAGGAAAACAAAATTTGCATTTATAAAGTTACTAGAAGTCTAGGATTGATCAACAAATACTGAAAATATTAATTTAGATTCACCAGTTAATGAAGCAAATCACACATAATTCTCTATGGTCCCCAAACTCATTGAGACACAAAGGTCAAGATTTCATGAATTCTTATTTGATCCAATTCAGTAAGTGTAACAAAACTGATAGTTCTCTTCTTCCGGCAGGCTTCCAATTCATTGTAAATTCCAAATCAGTTTTTTTTCAGCTTTTTATGAGTAGAACTACTGGGAACTGATGGTAGAAAAAGTCAATGCATTAGCCATATTTTTTTATGAGTAACTAAGGATCAATATATTTTTCTTAACTTTGTGGGACACACAAATAGAACACAATATTATAAAACAGTTACATTAGGCATTTACTGTAGCACTGGGACAATTTTCCAGGTATAAAGTACAAATTACGGTACTCAATAATTATTTGACACAGGGAAAGCCATATTAATAAACATATTACATTCAAATATTCCATTGAGCAGTACAATAAATGGAAGGCTCAATACTGAAACTATAAACTGTAAAATTTGTAGTAAAAATGTCAGGGTCAGCAGCTGTATTAAAGTGGATGTAAACCCCAGAATTTTTTTTTTTTTTTTTTTATATCATACTGTAGTATGTGATATCATACTTGATTCATCAAATCAAGTATACTGTAGGGTATAAGCTTTCCTATAATTTGAGCCCAGTCTTGCCACACAGAGTTAATCCATCTCTGAGCAATCCTCTTATTGTTCAGTGAGAAAAATCTTGACAGACTGAGAAAAACTTTGCCAAATACTTGTACTCAGTCATGCAACACTGTACCCATATAAAATGTATGTCCTTTTTTACACACAAATGGAGCTTTCTTTTGGTGGTATTTAATCACTAGTGGGTCTTTTATTTTTTGTGCTATAAATAAAAAAAGACCGAATATTTTGTGAAAAAATGCCTTTTCTTTGTTTCTGTCATAAAATTTTGCAAATTAGTAATTTTTCTTCATAAATTTTGGCCAAAATGTATACTGCTACATATCTTTGGTAAAAAATAACCCAAATTATTGTATATTATTTTGTCTTTGTGAAAGTTATAGAGTCTACAAGCTATGGTGCCAATCTCTGAAAATTGATCACACCTATCTCCTATCTATCTCATTTCTTGAGACACTAACAAGTCAGGAAAGTACAAATACCCCCCAAATGACCCCTTTTTGTAAAGTAGACATTCCAAGGTATTAAGTAAGTAGCATGGTGAGTTTTTTTAAGTTGTAAATTTTTTCCACAATTCTTTGCAAAATGTCATATTAACAGGTTATTTATCTCACAGAGCATATGCATACAACAAATTACACCCCAAAATACATTCTGCTAATCCTTGTGAGTATGGCGATACCACATGCTTTAGACTTTTACACAGCCTGGCCACATACAGAGGCCCAACATTGAAGTAGCACCTTCAGGCGCTGTATGAGCATAAATTACACATCTCATTTCTCAACCCCCATTATACTTTTGAATGGCCTGGAGCACCAGGACAATGGAATTGCTCATGAAATTACCCCATTTTGGAAAGCAAACACCCCAATGTATAATCTATGAGGCATGATGAGTCTTTTGAACAGATCATTTTTTTTCTGAAGTTTTTGGAAAATGTGGAAAAAAAATGAAAACACATTTTTTTTTTTTTACACACAGTTGTCCATTTCCAACACATAGTATGTACATAGCATAAATAACACCCCAAAATACATTTTGCTACTCCTACTCCTACTCTTGTGGTATGGTGATACTACATGTGTGAGACTTTTACACAGCTTGGCCACATACAGAGGCCCAACATCCAAGTAGCACCATCAGGCATTCTAGAAGCATAAATTACATATATAATTTCCTGGCAACCTATTATTTTTGAAGGCCTTTCATATTTCTAACACATAGCATGTACATACCAAGAATTAGAATCAAAAATAAATTATATTGTGGAAAGGGTAAAAATAAAAGTGTTACTTGTGATTTTAGTAGTGTCCACAGAGGAGAGCACTGGTCCAGGCAACAGACAGGGATATGTTTAGTGACAGCAATAGTAATTATCCATTCAGCAGGCAGTAATATTGTCTATGGTCAGCACAAGGATATTGTCAGCACAGCCAAAGCATTTGTCCATAGAAACTGTCCAAGCAGAGACAGCCAGCACAGCCATTTCTAGGGTTTACAGAGAATGGTCCAAAAAAAGAGAAAATATCTAGTGAGCGGCAGTTGCGTGGACGAAAATGCCTTGTTGATGTCAGAGGTCAGAGGAGAATGGGCAGGTTCAAGATGATAGAAAGGCATGAGTAACTCAAATAACCACTTGTTACAACCAAGGTATGCAGAATACAATCTCTGAATGCACAACACATTGACCCTTGAAGCAGATGGGCTACCGCAGCAGAAGACCACACTGGGTACCAGTCCTGTCAGCTATGAACAGGAAGACTACAAGCTCACCAAATTTGGACAATAGAAGATTGTAAAAACTTTGCCTGATCTGGTGAGTCTCGATTTCAGCTGCAACATTCAGATGGTAGGGGTCAGAATTTGGCGTAACAACATGAAAGCATGGATCCAGCCTGTCTTGTATCAACGGTTCAGGCTGGTGGTGGTGGTGTAATGGGGTGGGGGATATTTTCTTGGCACACTTTGGACCCCTTAGTACCAATTGAGCATTGTTTAAATGCCATGGCCTACCATTATTGTTGCTGACCATATCCATCCCTTTATGACAACAAGGGTATTCATCTTCTGATGGCTAACTCCAGCAGGATAATGCACCATGTCACAAATCTCAAATCATCTCACCACTGGTTTCTTGAACATGATAACACGTTCACTGTACTGCAATGGCCTCCACAGTCACCAGATCTCAATCCAATAGAGCATCTGTGGGATGTGGTGTCATGGATGTACAGCCGACAAATCTGCAGCAACTGCGTGATGCTATCATGTCAATATGGACCAAAATCTCTGAGGAATGTTTCTAACACCTTGTTGAATCTATGCCACAAAGAATTAAGGAAGTTCTGAAGGCAAAAGTTGGTCCAACCCAGTACTAGCAAGGTGAACCTAAAAAAGTGGCCGGTGATTATATGTGGGAGCTACACTGTGCAGTGCTAACTGTAATCTTTGAGAACCTCCACGAGGAAGCATATATAGCATAGGATAAATTAAAGGATTATTAATGGATGAAATATTTTTATTTTGCTGGGAATTTTAATGCGCTGGTAAAACATTTGCTTTGTGCTTTGCAAAGCAGCTCCATGTGCACCTTACTTTAAAAGCTAGTGATGAAGTGGTGTGGTTGCCACTTTTGTTTAGCTAAAGCTGGCCTAAGATTATGGATGAACAAAAAAAATACTATATGATTTCCATATCCATACAAGCAAGGTAGCCTTCAGGGCTGGTGCAAGGATTTTTGTTTACAAAAGCGAAGGTGCATTTCAGTGCCCCACATCCTCCTGCCACCCCCTCCCCTCCACAATAGCAGTGTGTAATGAGGGGGCAGGGTTATGCTTTTCCGGCTTCCCCTCACTGGCTATGGGCAGCTGCCTGGTGAGGCAAACTAAAATGCTGTGCCCATTAAGAGTGTTAGGAGTAAGAGTGTTATAGGGCGTACACACGGTCGGACTTTGTTCGGACATTCCGACAACAAAATCCTAGGATTTTTTCCGACGGATGTTGGCTCAAACTTGTTTTGCCTACACACAGTCGCACAAAGTTGTCGGAATTTCCGATCGCCAACCACGCGGTCACGTACACCACGTATGACGAGACTAGAAAAGGCCGGTTCAGAACCAAGCGCGGCACCCTTTGGGCTCCTTTTGCTAATCTCGTGTTAGTAAAAGTTTGGTAAGAGACGATTCGCGCTTTTTCAGACTCGTGGCTTTCAGATCGTTTTCTGCCGTTCAGTTTGTGCTTGTGGGTTTGTATCTGCTCTTCAGTGCGTGCAGCAAATTCCGCGTGACTTTAGGTAGTCATTGTATTCTTGTTCGTTCGTTACTGTTTTTCAGGTCGCTCTTCACAGGCCTTGCTGTTCTTCAGTGCATTCTGTTACTTCGTTCTGAGCAGCCGACCGTTTTCTAGCCATGTTTCGTATGCGTACTCCTCGTAGAGTTCGTGCTGTGCGGGGGCTTGGTGTTGGGGTCCTGACCTTGACACAAGTCCAGTCCATGAACAGGGTGGGGAGGAGTTCATGGACCAAGAATTGGTTGCTTCAGATTGACCAGTTCTCTCATATGCCTTTGCTCCGTGAGATCCGTGAGAATAATCCTGATGATTTCAGGAACTTTCTCAGGATGACGGACCCCGTGTTCCACCGTTTGTTGGCTTCACTGACCCCCTATATCAGCAGGCAGGATACCTGCATGAGGCAAGCCATCACTCAGGAGCAGAGGTTGGTCGCTACCTTGCGGTATTTGGCCACAGGGAGAAGTCTGCAGGACTTGAAGTTCTCGACAGGCATCTCCCCCCAGGCTCTGGGTATCATCATCCCAGAGACCTGTTCTGCCACCATACAGGTCCTGCAGAAGGAGTATATGAAGGTAAGATTTTTATCCTTTTATATCACATTTTATTGTATTGAATGTTTGATAATATCTTGTATTTCTTTCCTCATTCCCTAATTACCATGATTGTAATATGCTGTGAATGTCCCCTTTGTCCTCATGCATGCTGGATTTTTATGTAATTATTATTTTATGTGCTTCATACATATTTGCCCTTCACTAACCTCCCCAGCATGGTGTCTCCTGCCCTATATTCACCTCATGTAGTCACTTAACAATGTATTTTATCAGCTCCATAGTAGTGCTTTACCCCAAACACCCCCTAAAATGTTTGGAAATTTAATTTTTGATTTAAATTCAGGCAGAGTGCCAGAGGCTTTTTTTTGTGGTGTCCCCAAATATTTTTTACTAACCCTCCCTCCCCCCAACTGCTAAGTCAGCTGATCCCAATTCTCTATCTATCCTCAATCATCTATCTGCTGACTTTGCCAAACCCATACACACTATACCCACCTCTTTACTGGTCAGATGTATGGATGAATTCCCCAAAGCATGTAGTGCAAGGGCCTGCCTGAATACTTTCAAATGGTACTGTTTAAAGTTTTTGTATACTATTATTATCTTGATAGGTAATAGCAGAATGTCCAAATGTCCTCAAATGTGTACAGTGTGTATTTATATCTTTGTATTATGACACTTCTTACCTGTCCAGTGGGCTGCCAATAGTGTAACTAAGGAGGGGCTGTTCCAAGTAATACACATTATTTAGGCATTCATCTCTCAATGAAGTGAAGAGGGTTACTTGTCCAAGATTTCCACACACCCCATAATGTTAGAAATGGCCCATGAGAGGGGGGGGGGGAGGGGGAATATGATAGGTGTACCTTATACTTTGGCGTTGTTAAATTCCCCTTAATAAATGCTATCTGGAGGTTGCCCCATAATGTTTGTGTATAATCTGCTTGCCATGTTTCTGAGTAAAAATAGTAATGTTTATTGTTTTTTCCTCAACAGTTTCCTTCCACGCCACAGGAATGGCAGACTGTGGCTTCCCACTTTGCCCAGCGGTGGGACTTTCCTAACTGCGGAGGGGCAATTGATGGGAAACACATCCACATCGTCCCACCACCCAACTCGGGGTTATACTATTATAATTACAAGGGGTTCAATAGTATAGTGATGTTGGCGGTGGTGTCGGCTAATTACGACTTCTTGTATGTGGATGTGGGGAAGAATGGCCGGATGTCCGATGGTGGAGTCATCGCCCAGACGTAGTTTTACAGGCGTCTCCAGAATGGCAGCTTGGACTTGCCAGCTCCAGAGGACATTGTGGAAGGACTCCCATTCGTGTTCGTTGCTGATGAAGCGTTTGCGCTGGGGGACCACCTGATGCGGCCATTCCCAATGAGGACCCTCACCCCGGAACAGAGGGTTTTTAATTACCGGCTGGCCAGAGCCCGAAGAGTGGTGGAGAACACATTTGGAATCCTGGCCAGCCAGTTCCGCCTATTTATGACACCCATCCATATGGCGGAGTATAAACTGAACCATATAATACTTGCGTGCTGTGTTCTCCATAACTTTTTAAGGAAACATTCGGCCAACTATGCTGGCTCAGTTGGGACTAAGGCCGGAATGATACATCAAACCACACTGACGGCGCTTGAAAGCGCCCGTCCTGGCTTGCCCTCCCTGAGTGCCCGTGATGTCCGGTTACGATACCAGGAGTTCTTTGCGGGTAGGGGGGCCATCAATATGCCAGACAATCTGTGAAGCCTTTTTATAATAAAAAAAAACTAAATAAATCTTTGTGGACATTTACTGCTTGTGTTTGTTTTAGCTGACCCTGACAGAAATGTTTGGAGTGCAGAAAATGGCGTGATTGTGTAACCTTATACAAAGCACTGTTGGCTGTTATTTACTAAATGCAAAACACATTTCACTACAAGTGCACTTGCAACCGCACTGAAACTGCACTTGTAGTGCAAAGTGGATTTGCCCTTAGAAAATAACCCCCATTTTCTCATCAAACAACAATTACATCACCCCAAAAGTGTTGTAGCGTTGAGACAATAATCCACACATTCTTGATTAACAATCTTTTTAATACCTGCACAATCACATGTGCATTTACCAAAGGTTTTTCACACAAACCAACATGTTTGTTGTATACCAATTTTTGTGGTGGCATTATCCAAAATCAAAATGTCCATTTTATAGAAAACAGGCATGTGTAAAACCAACAAGAAAGACACAAATCTTGATCTTACAAAGTTCACATTTGGTAGAACTTGAAGGCAATATCAGACATGAGTATTTAGGAACTGTGTTTGATATTGCGTTCAGATGGGGGGAAATCACCCCTGGAAAAAACAAATTTGGAAGATGCACACAAATTTCCCAATGTCAACATGTGCTACCTGCCATCACGGGGGATCAAGGGATGTGTTTTGGGGGAGCAAGCCCTTCCTCACTGCTAATTTATTATTGAGGAAGGGGTTGCACCCCCAAAACGCGTCCATTGATCTCCCGTGATGGCAGATAGCACATGTTGGCACACTGTGTGCATCCTCCAAATTTGGCTTTGGGAAAAATCACAAAAACATTTAGCACATTGTAGCACACAAAAGAAGAAAGTGATTTGGAGGGGTTTTAAACTCGCCCCAAAAAATCAATGATGTTTTTATATTTTGGAATATCATCATTGATGTTTTGCTTGATGATTTCCAATTGTAAATCACACCCCATGATCTCCCCGATCAGGATCTGGGCACTTTCGGATGTGAAAGGATCTTCATCCACAACCTCACGATCACCTAAAAAGAGAAGAACCCCAAAATAAATTTGGTTTAAAAAAAATGCTGCCATCCATCTCTTATCTGAGCCTGTGGTTGCAGACACTCACCTGTTGTGGTGACTAGTTCCACCACGTCTTCTTCCTCCTGCTCAGTTTGTGTTGGGGGGATTTCCCCTTCTTCCAGAGGGGGGGGCTCTGGTCTCCTCAGATGAGGGATGTCCTCCGAGTCTTTTCTCCCCTATGTGAAACAAAATGGTATAATTAGCACACAGATATTTAATGTCAGAACTATAAATAGGAAACATTGCTTGGAAGTGGGGTACAATTGTCAATTTTAGCAGAGTTCCAAGTTGTAATTTTTTGAATGCCCTTTGTCAACCTGCAATACTTTACCTGTTTAGTGTGAGCTTCACAGATGTAGCCCCCCCTATAGTATACACTGGAGCACCTGTGTGGCCCCCCTAATAAAAATGGCGTTTTGTGTCCCACACTAGTGCTCCAGTGTCCAGATGTGAAAACAGCTGCTCAGTGTCCTCTCCTTACACAGAATCTAGTTTTCTTTTCAATCTAGTAACAAAGCCATCTACACAACCCAATTCTTTGAAAACAAATATAGGGCGTCAAAATGGTGGCCAAATGCATATGGGCTAAACAATGGCATTTTATATTTGGAACGAAAAATGTTTGATCCGAACGAATAATGTGCCCATGAACATGAAAGTTGCCATTTTAAACTATACAACAGTTCCTAAAAGCACATGGAGCAGCACAAACGTAATAAACACAAAAAGAATAGGAACACAGCACAACTACTTACTTTTTTGCAGCACTCTCTGGATCTTTCTGTACTGCTCATGTTCTCGTAATTTCAGGTCCGACCACCGCTTCCTGAGCTGATCTTTCGATCATCGTACCCTAAATTTCTGGTGCAGACTCCTGACCACTTTTGCCATGATCTTGGCCTTTCGGACATTGGGGTTGGGGTAAAGCCCATACTTTCCATCATAGTCGGCCTTCTTCAGGATGTCCACCATCTCCAACAACTCCCCAAAGGACATATTTGAGTCCTTAAATCTCCTTCTGGATCGGGACGTTTCAGGCTCCGGCCTCTCCTCCTCCTCCTCCTCCTCGTTGCTACAATTAGCACGCACCTGCTGTCTATCCACCATGTGCACTTCCCCCACTGCGCTGAACGAAAAGGGGCGGGGAATAGACTAGAAAGAACGTCAGGGGCGGGCGGAGTTATACGCATGCGCAGTGTGTATAAAGCGTAACACACGTGCGTATTATGTACGATCTGTGAGCGGAGGAAGGAGCATCGGAGACGCCGATCGTGATAACGAAGGTAAGATCTAAACTTGCGCCTATACTGCTTCGAAATGGAAGCCTATATTGTAACAAGATTAGGGGAGTTTTGCCTGACATTAGGCTTTGTCTTGTGTTGTGACTTGCAGAGAAAATGGATGGGTTCAACGACCACAATTTCCTGCCCCTGTTCATAGACAAGTACAGGGAGCTGCCCTGTCTGTGGCAAGTGAGACACCCCCACTATAACCACAAACAGAAGAGGCAGGCAGCGCTGGAGAAACTGCTGGAGTTGGTGAAGCCGGTGGTCCCCACAGCAACCATCCCTTATTTAAAAGCTAAAATTGGTGGCCTGAGGAGCACGTATCTAAGGGAGCGCAAGAAGGTCACGGATTCCCAGAGATCCGGAGCTGCAGCAGATGACGTTTATGTCCCCAGGCTGTGGTACTATGAGAGACTGCGATTTCTGTCAGACCACACTGAAGACAGGGAATCCCTCTCCACTCTTCCTTCCACGTTTCCTTCCACCCCAGCTGAGGCTTCTGATGTCCAACCTGGGCCTTCCAGCCAGGAAGAAATGGAGGAGCCCAGCTGGAGTCAGGTATAGCATTCTTCTACAGATTTCTGGTCAATAAATAAATGATGTTTACTAGATTTTATTATTGATCACTAATTGCTGATTGAAAAAAGTGTTTTACATATCAATAGACAGTAGTGGGCACCCAAAATTGGGACAAGAATGAAAAATGCTGGGCTCAGAATGATAGTCTGTTATATTTGTTAACATTCAATTTGCAACAGTCAGGAGGTGAAAATTGTGTGTGATTGATGAAAAAAATACTAAAACTATGTCCCTTTTTCATACACAGGAAGACCTCAGCCAGGAGGAGGTTGTGGAATGTGGCAGTCAGGAGGAGGCGGGGATTAGTGGCAGCCAGGAGGAGGCGGGGCTAAGTGTCAGCCAGGAGAAGCCTGGGACAAGTCACAGCCTGACTGAGTCTCAGGTCCCTCCCCTCCGCCTGCCACATAAACGAGCCAGGAAGACGACTCCGAGTCCCGTGCAGGATTCAGCATTCAGGCTGATCCAGGAGGCTTCTGCGTCCCTCAGAGCCTTACCAACTCCTGAAGAGGCCTTTGCCTGCATGGCTGTCACCAAATTGCAGGGCATGCAGGAGGGCCAACGCAGGCTCTCTGAGGACCTTATTTATAAAGTCCTACGTAAGGGGGTGAGTGGGGAACTTACACCCAAGACAGATGTCATTGAGATGGACGATCCTCCTCCTCCTCCTGCTGCCACAACTCCACCACCAGAGCCACCACGTGGAAGGAGGCGTGGAAAGAAGACCATAGAGTGATGACCCTATGTTCAGTCTGGTCTGACAGAAGATGCAGTCTCTCGTATGACCACAGCCTGGGGACATAAATGTCATCTGCTGCTTTCCGGATCTCTGGGACTTCTGGACCACACTGCCCTCCCTTAGATAAGGACTCCTCAGGCCACCAATTTTGCTTTTAAATAGTTGATGTCTGCCCTGGGGGTCCAAGGCTTCACCCACTTCTGCAGTTTCTCCAGCGTTGCCTCCCTCTTTGTTTATAGTTGTGAGCCCTTAATAAATTTTTTAGGTAAATGATACTCTCCTGTGTGTGTTTTCATCCAAAAAGGACAGTTTGTTGGTGAGGATTCAGGTACATTTCTAACATAAAATGTGAAATTAACAAGAGACAACAACACCAAACAATCTCCTACAGATTAAATAGAACAACATATCAATGGTGTTGTGGGAACTTGTCACAAAAAACACACTCAAACATTTTCGGGAGTACAAATCAAAATCGCAAAAATAAAAAAAATAAAATAGAAACACAAAAAAAGAATCTACATTAAAGCCCAAAAATATATAAAAAATATACAAAAATATGTTGTCAGATGTGAGAAATCAAAATATATTGAGGGAATCCCGATAAATAGTAACGAAAGAAGTTTGTGAGAAGTGTGTGTGAATATGAGCAGCAAAACTACTTAATTCTTGTCACATTATAAAGAAGAAGAGAGTGCGCTGTATTAAACCATTTTTAACATTGCAGCGTGACGAAAGTGCTGTATCTATTGCGAACGCTAAGTTTACCAGAATGAGCTGTCCCGTCTCGGAATTTCTTCTGAGCATGCATGGCACTTTGTGTGTCGGAACAGGCCACACACGGTTGGAATTGACGCAATCGGATTTTGTTGTCGGAAAATTTTATCTCCTGCTGTCCAACTTTGTGTGTCGGAAAATCCGATGGAAAATGTCCGATGGAGCCCACACACGGTCGGAATTTCCGACAACACGCTCCGATCGGACATTTTCCATCGGAAAATCCGACCGTGTGTACGGGGCATTAGTGTGCAGTGTTAGGAAACAGAAGACAGGTATTTTAACCACTTGAGTCCCAGAGCCATTTTTTACATTTTTGGTTTACATGTTTTAAAAATAATTTTAGGCCTGAAGAATACTTAAAGCCCCCAAAACATTAAATATTCTCTGAAAGCAGACTCTATAGAGAATAAAATATTGTCAGCTCCAATTTATTATGTTACATGATAGTAACGCAATGGTTTATGAAATGCAAAATGTCAGTAAAAAATACACTAAGTAAATTTTAGGGCACATAAATGCAATAAATGAATCAATTTTTTGGTAAACTATAAAAGATGAGGTTGTAATGAGGAAAATGCCCCAACCCAACCCAACATGTCAAAACTTAAAAAAAAAAATAAAATAAAAGCTGGGACATCTTTTTCTCATCTGGTCCTTCCCAAATTCAAAGGGGGAATTGGACTCCCAGACATTCAAAAATACTACTGGGCATGTCATCTCTCCAGGATAGTAGATTTGAATATCCATTGCTTCGCTAAGGCTTGGGTTAGTCTAGATGATTCCTTTACACACTTGCCCTTAGCATCAATATCCTGGCTTACTCCTAAACATATTACCCAGACTACTCATGACCACAAACTCATAGGACCAACTGTAAAAAGGTTCCACACAGTGTGAAAAGCCCTCCCTCTCTCTTCCTTCCAAGGTCCATTGACCTCTAGCCACTTAAACCCAGAATTCCCCCCTGGGATGCCCAAACATTTCCTTGCTGGCATCTTTCCTCATCACTGTATTCTTGCCAAGCACTTTTTTCTTAGTGGCAATATATAAGTCACACATCCCTGGCCTTTACCATGATAGGACAAACCTTTCCTCTTTGGACTTACACCCAAATCCATCACTTTCTCAAACGCCTGGATTACTTGAACCAGTGGAGTCATCCCCTTACCCCCTTCAAGCCCATCTGCACCAGGTCAACGCCTCAACAACATTTGATCTTGACCAATTACTCATTATTATTTAGTACCCACTCACCAATAACACACAAAATGTGCCAGTCCTGGGAAAAAGATCTGGCCTTAAACCTGTCAGAAGTAGGGTAGAAATGTGTCTTTATCTACACCCACAAAGGATTCATCAATGTCATAACCCAAGAAAACGAATACAAAATCCTATCTCCTCGACGAGAATCCAAAAGTTTTCTCCCTCCCTACACATCTGGTGGGACTGTCCTTTAGTCCAGGCCTACTGGTCCGAGGTTCATCGCATTACAGCCTCAGTCTCCACCCTCCAGTTGGACTATACACCCAGCCCAGTTCTTACTCCACCACACCGCCCTCCCCAGGAAACTTTATTTCAAGTCACTGGTCATGGACATGGTCAACGCGGCTAGACTCTGCGTACCCGTATTGTGGGGCTCTACACACCTGCTGACTGTCTGTGACTGGCTCTCCCATCTCCGCAAAATAGCAGACTTGGAGGAACTAATCGCAGCTACGCAGGACAACCCCTTCAAATTCAACAGTACCTGGTCTTGTTGGACCTATTTACAAACCACCCCAGAATATCACAGGCTTTTGGGTGACCCCCCCGTGATTAACTACTTTATTGGGTGCACTCAAACGTGTGTATATTAGACTGCACACATAGTTCCACCATGTTTCTTCAAACATTAACAACATTTTTCTGGAGAGAGGTAGAGGTGGGGATGTTGGGCGCTACTAACATCTGAAGCAACCCACGCACAGTGCCCCTCTCCTCCCCCTTCACCCCTTTCCTCCCTCGGGTTCTACATTGATCAGCTCCCCTCCATTCCTCTCCCTCCATCCTCCCTCCCTCCTCCACCCCCCTTTTTTTCTTTCCTTCCTGTACTTACTTCATTTCAATAAAACATTTTGTGAACCCCCCAAAAATAACAGTGACTGCCAGAGTGAGAGCAATAATAATAATAGCACCAGAACTTCTGCATAACACTAAACTGATGACCTGTTTTGCGTGTGTGCACTCATGAAACAGCAAAAAAATTCAATACCCTATATTTTTTCATTGGCAACACTTTAACCACATGCCGACCAGCTGCCGCAGTTGGACTGCGGCAGAATGGCACGGCTGGGCGAAACAACATTATGCAAAGTCGCTTCACCCTGTGGCCCCTCGCTCGCCCCCGAGCCGATGCGAGTGCCCGGCGGTCTTGATCACCGCCGGGCTCCTGCGATCGCCGCTGAGAGATGGAGAACCCGGAACTGTGTGTGTAAACACACAGTTTCTGGTTCTCTGAGGGGAGAACTGACAGATCGTCAGTTCTCGTCAGTTCAGAGTATGAACAGATGATCTGTTATCTCCCCTGCACAGTTACCATCCCCCTTCAGTTAGAACACAAACTAGGACACACTTAACCCCTTCACTGCCCCCTAATGTTAACCCCTTCACTGCCAGTGACATTTTTACAGTAATCAGTGCATTTTTAATCGCACTGATAGCTGTATTAATGCCAATGGTCCCAAAATGTGTCAAAATTTCCGACGTGTCCGCCATAATGTCACAGTCCCAATAAAAATCGCAGATCACCGCCATAACTAGTAAAAAAAAAATAATAATAAAAATGCTATAAACCTATCCCTTAGTTTGTATATGCTATAACTTTTGCGCAAACCAATCAATATACGCTTATTGCAATTTTTTTATCAAAAATATGTAGAAGAACACATATCGGCCTAAACTGAGGGAAAAATTTTGTTTTTTTTATATATTTTTGGGGGATATTTATTATAGCAAAAAGTAAAAAATAATGCATTTTTTTTTAAAAATTGTCACTCTTTTTTGAGATGATCAAATACCACCAAAAGAAAGCTCTATTTGTGGGAAAAAAAGAACGTCAATTTTGTTTTGGTGCAATGTCACATGACCGCGCAATTGTCAGTTAAAGCGGCGCAGTGCCGAATCAAAAAAGTGCTCTGGTCGGGAAGGGGGGTAGAATCTTCCGGGGCTGAAGCTGTTAAAAACCCCCTACAGGTCATCTGTTTAGTGCTATGCAGGGGGGGGCTCTACTAAACTATTGTATATTTTTATTATTATTATCAAAGGATTATAGACCCACGGCTTTGACCTCCCACATAATAAAGACCTTGGAAAGACTTGTTTTAGATCAGTTACGACCCATGGTTAGTGCATTTTTAAACCCTTTGCAGTTTGCATACCAGCCAAGACTGAGGATTGAGGATGCTATAATTTTCATGGTAAATTTCATGAATGCACATCTGGATAAGTCAGCAAGCACTGTGAGGGTCATGTTTTTTTTTACTTCTTCAGTGCTTTTGATACTATCAGGCCGGATCTTTTGGGCGAGAAGCTATCAGCAATACAGATTGATATTTCCCCTGTGTCATGGATTGTATAGACTACCTGACAGGAAGGCCGCAGTTTGTGCATTTCTAAGACTGTGTGTCAGATAGGGTAATCAGCAATATTGGGGTTCCACAAGGCACAGTTCTCTCTCCCTTACTTTTTAGTGTCTACACCACTGATTTTAGCTACCAGACAGATTCTTGCCATCTTCAGAAGTTTTCTGATGACTTTGCGGTAGTGGGATGTATCAGGGATGGGGAAGAGATTGAGTATAGGACTGTGGTGGAGAACTTTGTCACATGGTGTGAGGTTAATCATCTGTGACAAAAACAAAGGAGGTGGTTATGAATTTCAGAAAGAGGAAGCCACCAGTGACCCCAATCTCCATCCGAGGAGTGGATGTGGAGAGAGTTACAAGTATCTGGGGGTGCACATAGATAATTAGCTGGGCTGGAGCAAGAATACTGAGGTGCTCTATAGGAAGAACCAGAGCCGCTTCTACTTTTTGAGAAGACTGAGGTCCTTTAACATCTGCCGGACAATGCTGAAGATTATTTTATGAGTCTGTGGTGGCCAGCGTTCTACTGTATGCAGTGGCATGCTGGGGAAGCAGGCTTAGGGTGTCTGACATCAATAGACTCAACAAACTGATTCGCAAGGCCAGTGATGTTGTTGGATTGGAATTGGTGTCTTTTAAAACAGTGTTGGAGAGGAGAATGTTGTTCAAGTTACGTTCAAGCTTGGACAACTCATCCCACCCACTCCACAATACGCTGGTCAGTCTGTGGAGTACCATCAGGCATAGATTGTTATACCCACAATGCACCACAGAGCGACACAGGAAATCATTTTAACATATATCAAGATATATAATTCTTTTCTGTGAGGGCTGGAGGTGAAGATTTAATTCTGGTTTATGATCAGGATTTTGATATGTTTTAATAGTATGTTGGTAATTTGGATGCACTTATTCTCATGCAGACGCCTCTACTCATTACATTATCTTGAGTTCACCACCTACCATGTATTTTTGAGTGTTTTTATTACATCCAGGATTTGGACTAAACACCACTTTTCATTCAATAAAATGCATCCAATCACACATTTCGTTTCTATTAAATTTGGGTAATAAGTAGGGATGAGGCCGATGTTCGAGTCGAACGTAAGTGAACGACCCAAACATAGGGGGTTCGCCCGTACACCGAATTTAGAATATTATGGGGCATTCTGGGGAAATTCAAGTGCACCCGGGAATGTCCCATAATGAACTGCAAGACCGTAAATGCACTACGAGATCGCAGTGTATTGACGGCAGCTGATTGGCCAAAGAATGCACCTGACATGCATGCTTTGGCCAATCACAGCGCACTTTGCTGTTAGAGAGCCATGATTGGCCAAAGGCAGGGTGCCTTTGGCCAATCATGGCTCAGGGGGCTGAGTCCACGCCCCACACTAGGTAAGGCTGTTTACATAGCGGCCGTACATAGTGTTATGAATGAGAGCAGCAAAATTACATTTGTAAAGGAAAAAATGTAATTTAAAACTGCTCATGGCTGTAATGTATTGCCGGATACTGGCAATATACATAAAAATCATTGAAAAAAACTGCGTGAGTCCCCCCCCTCCCTGGCCATTACCAGGCCCTTTGGTTCTGGTATGGATATTAAGGGGAACCCTGTGCCAAAATTTTAAAAAATGGCGTGGGGGGTCCCCCTAAAATCCATACCAGGCTCTTCAGGTCTGGTATGGATTTTAAGGGGAACCCCGCACCAAATTTTTTTAAAAATAGCGTGGAGCTGCCTCAAAATCCATACCAGACCCTTATCCAAGCACACAACCTGGCAGGCAGCAGGAAGGGGGGGACGAGAGAGCACCCCTCCTCCTGAACCATACCAGGTCACATGCCCACAACATGGGGAGGGTGCTTTGGGGTCCCCCAAAACACCTTGTACCCATGTTGATGGGGACAAGGGCCTCTTCCCCACAACCCTTGCCCAGTGGTTGTGGGGGTTTGTGGATGGGGAGCTTATCGGAATCTGGAAGCCCCCTTTAACAAGTGGACCCCCGGATCCCACCCCCCCATGTGAATAGGTATCGGGTACATTGTACCCCTACACATTCACCAAAAAAGTGTCAAAAAGTAAAAATGACAGGAGACAGTTTGGGACAAGTCCTTTATTAAATAAATAAATAAATAAAATGTCCCGCGATGCCCATTCATCTTGCATCCCAGCGCCGATGGTCCCGAGGAAAAAAAACGGAAAAACTCCTCCTAGATGGGAGGCGTACCGCAACTGCAGCCTTTTTGCGATGACAGCTGTTACATCGCGGGACATTTTTTTTTTCTTTTTTTAATAAAGGAGTTGTCCTAGACTGTCTCCTGTCATTTTTACTTTTTTGACACTTTTTTTGGTGAATGTGTAGGGGTACAATGTACCTGATACCCATTCACATGGGGGGCAGGATCTGGGGGTCCCCTTGTTAAAGGGGGCTTCCAGATTCCGATAAGCCCCCCACCCATGGGGATGAGGCCCTTATCCCCATCAACATGGGGACAAGGTGTTTTGGGGGATCTCGCCCCCCCTTTTCCTGTGGCCTGCCAGGTTGCGTGCTTGGATAAGGGTCTGGTATGGATTTTTTTTTAAATTTTGGCACAGGGTTCCCCTTAATATCCATACTAGACCTGAAGGGCCTGGTATGGATTTTGGCGGGACCAATATGCAATTTTTTTTTTTAATTTTGGTGCGGGGTTCCCCTTAATATTCATACCAGACCCAAAGGGCCTGGTAATGGACTGGGGGGATCTCACGCCAGTTTTTTCAATGATTCTTAGCTATGTTGCCAGGATCCAACAATACATTTCAGCCGCAAGCAGTTTTAAGTTACATTTTTTCCTCTAGAAATGTCAATTTGCTGTGGTACTGCTATAAACACAGTAAAGATGCTCTACTTTACAGGCAGACTAAGGAGACCCCCCAGGCACGATATTTAAAGGAATATTTCATTTTTATTGTTCCACTTTATGCATTATTTAAATCACTGCTCCTGAAAAACGTGAGTTTTTAAAACTTTTTTTTCATTGATGTTCGAGTCCCAAAGACTTTAACGGTGTTCGCATGTTCACACACATTTTTTGCCTGTTTGCAAGTTCTGGTGCGAAGCGAACTGGGGGTATTCGCCTTATCCCTAGTAATAAGCCAACCCCCATATCATGTCTGGGAGGCCAACAAGGAGAAGCGGACGTTCCCAAACCACTTTGAGGGGGCCAGCAGTGTCTGTCTCCATAGGCAAAGGTGGACATGATCCATCCTCAAGCAAGGCACATTTGTCTCTGTTTAGCGTTGTTGCCCATGCTATCTAGCCACAGCATGCAGAGGAGGTGGTGGACTGGCTTACTAAACCATCCTCATCCTCCTCTATGACCCAAGCTGACACTAGTGTGCAGAGCGGCTAATTCTGCCCCCTTGTCCACAGCTACTCCTGCCATAGCCCCAGCAGCATGCATTGAGAAGTCAGATAAATTATTTGAGCACAGCGTCAGCCACTAGCTTCTTGAGAATGCACAGACATTACTTGATTCTGATGTTGGTTCTGAGGTAGAGGAAGGGAGTAACATGGCATCAAGGAGAAGGATCATTATTGGTTGACAACCCTCCTTGACCTCCGTTATAAGGGGAAAGTCTTGGAACTCATCCTGCCTTCACAGAGGGAGCAGAGAATGAAATCTCTTGAGGACACCTTAAAGAGGAGTTTATGTAATGCTTTTCCAGACTTTGGTAGGTTACAGTCTCATGGAAAAGCTAGTTTTGAGACTTCTTTTGGTCAAATGAGGATGCATTAAAAAATTTTTTTAGTCCTCGGTGCCCAGGGCTGTCAGCTTCAAGTTCCCACTGGCAGTGTCTGTATCATATGGTGGAAGATTATCTAGGGGCAAAAACAGACATGGATAGCTTTGCAGTAGATGATCCATAAGAGTTTCGGGGTCATGAGAATAGACCACTGGCCAGAACTTGCCCAGTATGCAATTTAGCTGCTGGGCTGCCCTGCATCCAGCATGCTTTCTAAATGGGCATTCAGTGCTGCTGGAGGTGTTGTGACAGATAAAAAAAATGTGTATGTCCACAGACTCTGTTGACCACCCTACATTTGTCAAAATAAATCAGTCCAGGATTAGCAGCAGCTATAAAGCCCCCGATGCTGATGTCGCTGATTAAGTATTATTGGGATCTTGAATCTCTGCTAGACTGTCTAGGCTGCCTAGCTTTGAGGGTGTTGATTTTTATCTTGAAGTACTTTTTTGGTATAGGTTTCATGGGCACAATTAACACCCAATGACCAATTTTTCCACACCTATTTGACAGGTGCATCAAATTAATTTTTTTCTAGCACATTCAGTTCTTGCTTTCATCAAGAGTACCTCTAGAAGGTTACGGGGTGAAGGCACCACCAACACCCAAAGTCCAATTTTTCTGCACCTGTTACTTCTTTCTAAGTCTGCGAAAGAGACACCAGACTTTATCTAAAAAAAAATGTTAATCTTGGCCTAAGTGTACTATAATTTGGCTTCTTCACATAAGGCATGCTACTGTGGTGCCAAACATTGTTATTTCCATCCAAAGGCTGCCTAAAAGACACCAAAATGTATCCAGACAATCTCTAATCTTGTTCTGAGTGCACTAAATTGTGGCCTCGTCATACAGACTGACTACCCAAGCCATTGTTTACAAAATAAAGAAAGCTTGCAGGGAAAATCAATTTAAATGTGATTTTTTTTCTTTATAAATGTCAATGGGGAGTGGGGAAATGCTGCACCATTTTTTTTTCACATTTTTGTATTGCCTGCAATGGTATTGTATTGCTGGCAATTTAAATGTCATTTTTTTTTCTTTAGAAATGTCAGTTTTGCTGCAGCAGGTTCTATACATGGAACAGATGTGCTACTTTAGAGGCAGAATATGGGGACCCCCCCCCAGCACTAAATTTAAAGGAATTTTTAATCTTTATAGTTTCACTTCAAGCATAATTAACCCCTTCATGCCCGCACTATAGCCGAAAGACGGCTACAGCGCGGGCCTTACTTGCCGGGAGGGCTTCCATGCATGACCTCCCGTGCATGAGCTGCCTGCGCACCCCCTGCTAGGTGCGCATGGCGTGCTCTGTGATCAGCAAGTCAATGAGACTCGGCTGATCATAGATCAGAGTAAGTACCCCGATGACAGCTGATCACGTGATGTAAACAGAACCTGTAATCTGCATTTTTTTTCTCACGACGACAGCGTGAGGAGAAAAAAAAAAATCACCGGCTTCTGACAGAGGGACATCGGTCCCAAACACAGAGAGATGCCGCCGCCTCATCTGTGCCCACCAGTGACACCCACCAGTGCTCACCAGTGCGACCTATCAATGCCCACCAGTGCCACCTATCAGTGCCGATCATTGCTGCCAATCAGTGCCCATCAGTGCCTCATCATCATTGCTGCCTATCAGTGTCACCTACCAGCCTATCAGTGCCCATCAGTGCCACCCATCAGTGCCCCCTATTAGTTCCACCTTATCAGTGCTGCCTTATCAGTGTTCATCAGTGCAGCTTATCAGTGCCCAACAGTGCAGCCTCATCAGAGCACATCAATGAAGGAGAAAAATTACCTGTTTGCAAAATTTTATAACAAACTATTAAAACGTTTTCTGTTTTGTTTTTTAATTTTTGGTCTTTTTTTGTTTATTTAGCAAAAAATAAAAAACATGGTAGTGATTAAATACCACCAAAAGAACTCTCTATTTGTCTGAAAAAAAAAAATGATAAAAATTTCATTTGGGTACTGCCTTGCATGACCGCGCAATTGTCATGCAAAGTGCTATAGTGCTGAAAGCTGAAAATTGGCCTGGGCAGGAATGGGGGTTTAAGTGTCCATTAGGCAAGTGGTTAAAATCACTGCTTCTTTAAAAACTATCTTTTCTAAAAAATGTTTGCATTGGTACATGTCCCCCAGGGCAGTACCCGGGCCCCCATATACTATTTATGGCCAATAACTTGCATATAAGCCTTCAAAATGATTTTTCAAATTCAGGTCCTATAGACTTCGATGGGGTTAGCCGTTCGGGTCCGAACTTTTGTGATGTTCGAGAGTTCTGGCGAAAAAACGAACAGGGGGGTTTTCGGCCCATCTCTACTCTGCAAATTATAACCATTGTACTAGTAAATGCCTAATATCCGAAATCTAAAATTGACATGACCATACAATGCCAATGTACAGTTTGTATCACATCCTATATGTATTTAAGGGTCCCTGTACACAGGATAAATTGGGAAAAAAATAATTTTGTGAAAATATTTGAAATTGTATTAAGTATAAAATAAAGGAGTCTTCTCAAAACTTTAATCAGTTTCTATCTTCAGCTTGTTCAGTTAAGCTTAAAAAAATGAAGATTTGGCTAGCTGTCATAACCTCTGTATCATTTTTTACTGTGGCCAGTTCTGCATCAGATAAAAGTGGTCCTGTGGGCGGATTCACCATGGGATCCCTATTAGAAGCTGCGGGAGGGGTGCCCCACATCCTGCCACTTCCTGATCGTTCCTGGGCAAAGTCCTGGGCAAAATGCAAAAATGTTTTTTTCTTTTGCTTTTTAAGGTCAATGAGAGACATGGATGAGCTAGTTTGGGGTAGAGGAACTTGACTGGTCTGCACAGAGTCCTGACCTCAACCCGAAAGAACACTTTTGGGATCAATGAGAGCGGAAACTGCGAGCTAGGCCTTCTGATTCAACATCAGTGACTGACCTCACAAATGCGCTTCTGGAAGAATGGTCAAACATTCCCATAGACACACTCCTAAACCTTGTGGACAGCCTTCCCAGAAGAGTTGAAGCTGTTATAGCTGCAAAGGGTGGGCCAACTCAATATTGAACCCTACGGACTAAGACTAGGATGCCATTAAAGTTCATGTGTGTGTAAAGTCAGGCGCCCCAATATTTTGACAATGAAGTGTATGTTTTTGATTATTAATTTGTCATATACTGATGTTAGTTTAGGCTTTCCTGGTTCACCTGCTAAAAGATTGGCTGCTCAAATCACCCAAAACCATTAGCAGTCTTAGGTTGACTGAACCCACATTACTTTAAAGCATCCTTTCGTTGGTACAGGATATATGTTGTGGATTATTATTCAGTAAACTATTTAAGTTGGTTTAGGACACAAATCCCAGTACCAGTCCATAAGTAAGTGACTGATTCACAAAGAAAATAATAGTATTCTTGTGTCACCAGGTTGGATGTTGCATGATTAATGACCTTGTAGAAAACCTGATATTGAAACTATTCAAATGGATTAGAAAAGGGTTCATCCTATAATAATTATCCTCAAGGCATTTTCATTTTCCTTGGTAACATTTTCTGAGGTGAATGGCTTTCAAGGGCAGCATAAACAGAATTCTTCTGAAGGTTACTGCATGCATTTGTGACAAATATTTCCATCAGCGTAGTAAGGTTTGCAAATGAATCAGTGACTGCCAAGATCTACCCTGTTTGCAACAGAAAGATATCCATTTGCATGCCTAATGCTGTGCAGATTCCTTGTGTTCCCTAATGCCGCGTACACACGGTCGGACTTTTCGTCTACAAAAGTCCGACAGCCTGTCCGACAGACTTCCGGCGGACTTTCGGCGGACTTGCAGCAGACTTTCTAACGAACGGACTTGCCTACACACGACCACACAAAAGTCCGACGGATTCGTACGTGATGACGTACACCGGACTAAAATAAGGAAGTTCATAGCCAGTAGCCAATAGCTGCCCTAGCATGGGTTTTTGTCCGTCGGACTAGCACACAGAGGAGCGGATTTCGGGGTCCGTCGTAGTTACGATGTAAAGATTTGAAGCATGTTTCAAATCTAAAGTCCGTCGGATTTGAGGCTGAAAAAGTCTGCTGAAAGTCCGGAGAAGCCCACACACGATCGGATTACCAGCCAGCTTTAGTCCGTCGGCGTCCGTTGGACTTTTGTAGACGAAAAGTCCGACCGTGTGTACGCGGCATAAGACAGGCAGTCTCATGGTGGAGCAGCAGAGCAATAAAGGTTCCTCCACTGGGCCATGACCAGGTGGAAGAAGAAATTAAATAAGAACCTGCCCATGGACCTTTTAACTATTACAACCATTAATAAATGGACTATGTCTGTTATTGCTGAAAGCCAAACTATTGCAGCAAATCAGTTTTTAATTTTCAACACAATATTCTCTCGTAGAAACACCATGTGCAGAGCAAAAGTTGACTTTATTTCTTTAATTTGTGCAAACACCAGGTACAGGGCTAAAATAGACTTGATGCTCCTAGAAAGGTAACACATTAGAGGAATCAGAGCATATGGAAAATGATTCAGCAGATTTAGAATGCATAACTGAGTGTGTACAGATGGAAAAGACATATCTGACCATATAATTACAGATTCAGTTTAGGTGAAAAACACATCTTAGCATTAAAGGCTAAGTTCACCGTTAGTACACCTTTATTTAAGATGTAACGTGTTATTATGCAGCACCTGCCTGCCCCCCCCACGATACCCCCTGTGACAGCAGATGGGAGTTCTTCTCCCTGCACCCACTGTCAAAATATAAAAGCAGTGGCTCCTCCCACACAGCCGCATCATTCATTCACAGGAATCTGAAGGCTTGTAGCTCTCAATGAACTGCGAGGGCACTGGTGAGCTCTCTCGTAGTTCACTGACACTTTCAACAGCTTTCAAGTAGAAAACTCATACAGAGGATCATGCAGAAAGCTGTAAGCAGTGTCTGCAAGAGTCTGAGATTGCAGCTCCAATCTGCTGAATGCAAATGCTATGCTCTGCAGGCTCCAGAGAAAAAAGTAATTAACACCATCTTTTTTTTTTTACCTGTTAATTTACTTATTTTTTTAAAGGTAAACTTAGACTTTATATTACAGATTTTGCAGGTGTGGAAGATGTAACAGAGTAGAATATTACAGATGTGTCAGTTGCAATGCTTGAACAAGACATGTTGTTAGATTATATCTGAACATGGAATATCAGGTTAGTTAGATTCAGAAGGGGTCACACGCTCATTTTTCCCTGTATCACCACCTACAGGTTCCTCTAAGCATGCCTGTTTGGTCACCTGCCCACTGACAGACTAACGTGACATTACAGTATGTGCAGGTTTAGAAATAGTACAATGTTTTTGAAGGCATGGTGACCAGGAGCAGATCTTGCAGCCACTATTTCTTTTTGATGGCCTATAATCACTCTTGTGAAGCTAATGTAAAAAAAAAAAAAAATTCGGACCTCTTCACTGTTCTCGCTTGTGGATGACTTTCTTTTACAGTGTATGAGCATGACCTATTGGAAACACATAACATACTATTAACTGAAATGCTAAAAAATGTATGTGTACAATTATAGAAGCAAATGTTTGGAAATCTTAGTAGCTTACCTGAAACGACGCCTCAAGACTGCCAGTTGGCAAAGGACTTTTCTCCATGTTGTCTGTTGACCCAGTCATGGCACTTGGGTTTGTGGGACCAACTTGTAAGAAAACAAAGAAAGTACAATATATAACATCAAAAGATTTTACAGCAGTAATAAACACAAAAGCAAGTTCTTGGATGTATTGGCTGAATTCATTTTCTTTTTTAGGCTTTCTTTCTTCTACTTTCATCTAGTGATCCAGCCAGAAAGTTTGTTGTATTTCAACAGCACAAGCTCCCCAGCAGAATGTATAAGTTTACATGGATGAGACAAACCATTTAACACTACCAGGGGTGCTTAACCGCTTGCGGACCAGCCGCCAACATTACGCTGCGGCAGGTCAACACTTTCCCGTGAGCCGTCATAGCTGTACGTCGGCCCTTTAAGCAAGAATAGCAGGTGCGCGCGTGCAATAACCTTTATCTAAAAAGGAAAAAACTGTTTGCTGATAATAATTGTTTGATTATAAAGTGTGAGCTGGAGTTTGGATTCAATTTATTAGTGTATTTAACTCTCCTAATATACTTAACACTCCCCTTCCCCCAGACTGACAATGCTGCTGTCTGCTGTGCCTCTTTTTCTTATTCCTCCAGAGGTGTGTCTCACTAATACCAGAGATACAGTGGGTATAAAAAGTCTACACGCCCCTGTTAAATTGTCAGGTTTCTGTGATGTAAAAAAATTGACAAATCATTTCAGAACTTTTTCCACCTTTAATGTGATCTATAAACTGTACAACTCAATTGAAAGACAAATTGAAATCTTTTAGGGGGGGAATAAAAAAAAAAAAATAATGTGGTTGCATAGGTGTACACACCCTCTTATAACTGGGGATGTAGCTGTGTTCAGAATTACGCAATCACATTCAAACTAATGTTAAATAAGAGTCAGCACACACCTGCCATCATTTAAGGTGCCTCTGATTAACCCCAAATAAAGTTCAGCTGTTCTAGTAGGTCTTTCCTGACATTTTCTTATCCTACAGCAAAAGCCATGGTCCGCAGAAAGCTTCCAAAGCATATGAGGGATCTCATTGTTAAAAGGTATCAGTCAGGAGAAGGGTACAAAATAATTTCCAAGGCTTTAGTTATACCACGGAATACAGTGAAGACAGTCATCAACAAGTGGAGAAAATATGGCACAACAGTGACATTACCAAGAACTGGACATCCCTCCAAAAAAGATGAAAAGATGAGAAGAAAACTGGTCAGGGAGGCTGCCAAGAGGCCTACCGCAACATTAAAGGAGCTGCAGGCAAGTACTGGCTGTGTGGTACATGTGACAAAAATCTCCCGTATTCTTCATATGTCTGGGCTATGGGGTAGAGTGGCAAGACGGAAGCCTTTTCTTGCGAAGAAAAACATCCAAGCCCGGCTAAATTTTGCAAAAACACATCTGAAGTCTCCAAAAGCATGTGGGAATGTGTTCTGGTCTGATGCAACCAAGGTTGAACTTTTTGGCCATAATTCCAAAAGATATGTTTGGCCCAAAATCAACACTGCACATCACCAAAAGAACACCATACCCACATTGAAGCTTGGTGGTGGCAGCATCATGCTTTGGGGTTGTTTTTTGAGCTGGAACAGAGGCCTTAGTCAAGGTAGAGAGAATCATGAACAGTTTTGGATACCAGTCAATATTGTCACAGAAACCTTCATTCTTCTGCTAGAAAGCAGAACATGAAGAGGAACTTTATCTTTCAGCATGACAACGACCCAACGCATACATCCAAATCAACAAAGGAATGGCTTCATCAGAAGAATATTAAAGTTTTGGAATGGCCCAGTCAGCCCAGACCTTAATCCTATTGAAAATCTGTGGGGTGATCTGAAGAGGTCAGTGCACAGGAGATGACCATGCAATCTGACAGATTTGGAGTGTTTTTGCAAAGTAGAGTGGGCAAATATTGCCAAGTCAAGATGTGCCATGCTCATACCCAAAAAGACTGAGTGCTGTAATAAAATCAAAAAGGGCTTCAACAAAGTATTAGTTTAAGGGTGTGCACACTAATGCAACCATATTATTGCATTTTTTTAAATTTTTACTTCCCTCCACCTAAAAGAGTTTTAGTTTGTTATTCAATTGAGTTGTACAGTTTATAGGTCACACTTTAAGGTGGAAAAAGTTCTGAATTTATTTATCTTTGTCTCATTTTTTTACTTCACAGAAAAGCACAAGAAAAGAAATCTGATCTAATATCTAATTATTATTATTATATTAATTAGATATTATTATATTATATTATTATAATTATTATTATCTAATTATTAGTAAGCTGCAATCTTTTACATTTTTGGTTTTGGGTTATGTAGCGAGGTTACAGACCTCTAGAGGCCTAATGGTGACCTCAAGGGTCAGGGAGAGCTGACATCCTTTTGTGTAGAGTGGGTTACAAGACATGGTGGGTGTAATGCAAGTTGAAGTGATGGGTGGCAGACACTTTTTGAATGCAAAAAGATTTATTGTCTCTTGAACAAGAACTGTGGGAGAGAGGGTTAGAGCCAGGAAACCCTTAAATAGATTCAATGACAACTGGCAGACTCCAAGACTTCTATAGGTAGACAGCTGTACAATAGAAGGCCTCCAGCTGGACACCACTTCTGTATAGGTAGGACCTCTATCTTCTATGACAACAAATATTGTAACAGTCACTAACTGTAATTATACTTAACTATTAGTAAAAAAACACAGTCACTTCCAGCACAAATAGGTCTTCCAAGGTGTGGAGAAACAGATGTCAGATAAAATGGTGGTATGAAAGGTATATATGGTATCCCAAAACTAGGTGGATGCTGCCTTCCTCAGATCGGGTAATCCAAAAGGAACTACAAGAAAAACAGAAATGGAAAGCGCGCACACCTAGTGCATTACCAGGGATAATTTATTAATAAGACATTTTTGTACATAAAAGTGGGTACTCACAAAATGCAACTGACAAAAGGCCTAGTTCTGAGGAAGGGGGTGCGCCCCCAAAACACGTTAGATGTACCCCGTGTTCTGTGCATGTCCATGCACTGTGTTTATGGCCTTTTGTCAGTTGCATTTTGTGAGTACCCACTTTTATACAAAAATTTCTTATTATTAAATTATCTCTGGTGATGCATTAGGTGTGCGCGCCTTCCATTTCTGTTTTTCTTGTAATTAACTTTTGGTAACACAGAATAGTTCTCCTTGTATGCTACAGTCTCTCACTATAGGTCTCTCATTAGACTCTCAGACCCAATCGCCACTGGATCCCCTGATCTCTTCCACTTCCATTACTCAGTATCTTCCTCAAGCATCACCCCCACTTCCTTGCTGGGTCCCTGGCTTGGCACTCTTAGATACTCTTCAAACGTGACTCCTGCTCACCCGCTAGTTCCTTGGCTTGGCACTCACAGATGCTCCTCAATCATCACCTCTGCTGTCCCGCTGGGTCCTTGGCTTGGCATTTGCTAAAGTTTTCCCACTTCTTCACCATCCCTAGTTGGTGAGAAGATTGCTCTGGTACTGCCTCCCTGATGAAGTCAAGTGATCGTGACGCTACGCATCGGAACAGATAGGCACTGGAAGTGACCTCAGTTTGCAAGCTCACCGCTTGTGGTGCTGTGTTTTGTTTGTTTATCTTTTAATGTGAGTACAATATCAGCTCTTTTTTTTTTAATAAACGTAGCCAGTCTCAATATACTTCACGATCTGGACCTCCATTTGTTTCCCTCTCTCCTATACATCGTATTGGGTAAGGAAGGGGTGGGGGAAATGGGGATGTGGTGCAAGCCGTACGCGGATGATTGGTCAATTAATTAACTGACCAGTCACTGATCGTACACCTGATGTGGCGTTGTTGCTGTAACCAAAAGCAGACTAAAAGAAAAAAGAGAGTACTCAATATAAAGAATATCGCGTAAGGAAAGGGGTTACTTTAGCAACAAAACTGATCAGAATATTTAGTCATATCAAAAAAGTATCAGTTTATTATATTCTCAATTAAATAGTTCAAGCATATTGGTGTATTTCATAAAAACAAACACGTTATGGTTATTGAGGAGTAACCATATCCAGATAAATTCAAAAGACAGTACAAAAAAACATTCAAAGACACAGTACAAGACAACACTGAACATGGTCCGGATGCTTTATGGTGGTCAGCAGCAGTATCAAATCAATATATGGGGATATTCCCTGTAGGGGATCACAATGGATCACCTGGGTAATTAATTTTTGGTGATGCTTAGCTGCTGATCAACATAAATAGGGGGGGGGGGGGGGGCAGGGGGGGTAAAAAAACAGGTAAGAAAAAGACCAGTATGTGGTAGATAGCAGAACCAGCATCTATGGAATGACCATACTCTTATACTGTGGGTATGGAATATCAAAGTCGGGACCATAGAGACTGCCACGGATTTTCAGGCAGTCATTAAAGTGCAAGTGTCACAAATTTAATCAGGTCCTTACATGCAGTAGGTTGATAATAGTAATCATAGTTGAATATTCCTTATTGCTTAGTCAGTGAATAGTTCACAACTTCTGGTTCAAAATGACAACACCGTTATGCTGTCACTGAAAATAGCTAGATATTGAAAGCATTGCTTTGATGTTAATTGCGGTGCTGAGTAATAAAACTCAATGAATCATAGTTCAGGATGTAAGCATTAGGGTAGAGTTCGTCAATTGTAAATTGCATAGGTTTTATCCATACATAACCACCCGATGTATGAGGTGGGCTGGTCCAGGTCCTTTCTTATATAGCTGGCGGCGTAACCAAGATATCCCTGGTGGCAGTAAAATCTCACAGTCAATTGTAGCAATGGCGTTGCATCTCCATGGCCAGTATGTCCGACTCGTTGCTAAGATATTCCGCCGCCGGCCTTGCAATTCTCGTATATAGCTATGGCTGTTTTCCAGATTTTGCACGCTTCAGTTTTAGTAAATCCACCCCATTGAGTTTTATTACTCAGCACTGCAATTAACATCAAAGCAATGCTTTCAACATCTAGCTTTTTTCAGTGACAGCATGACGGTGTTGTCATTTTAAACCAGAAGTTGTGAACTGTTCACTGACTAAGCAATAAGGAATATTCAGCTATGATTACTATTATCAACCTACTGCATGTAAGGACCTGATTAAATTTGTGACACTTGCACTTTAATGACTGCCTGAAAATTCGTGGCAGTCTCTATGGTCCCGACTTTGATATACCATACCCATAGTATAAGTGTATGGTTCTGCTATCTACAACATACCGGTCTTTTTCTTACCTGTTTTCTTACCAACCCTGCTCCCCCCTATTTATGTTGATCAGCAGCTAAGCATCACCAAAAATTAATTACCCAGGTGATCCACTGTGATCCCCTACAGGGAATATCCCCATACATTGATTTGATACTGCTGCCGACCACCATAAAGCGTCTGGACCGTGTTCAGTGTTGTCTTGTACTGTGTCTTCGAATGTTTTTTGTACTGTCTTTTGAATTTATCTGGATATGGTTACTCCTCAATAGCCATAATGTGTTTGTTTTTATGAAATACATCAATATGCTTGAACTATTTAATTGAGAATATAATAAATTGATACTTTTTGATATAACTAAATATTCTGATCAATTTCATTGCTAAAGTAACCCCTTTCCTTACCCGATATTCTTTCTATCGAGTACTCTCCTTTTTCTTTTATACATCGTATTGGACCTGGAGCTTCCCCCTTTTTTTCTTATATCCACTGCTGAGTTATACAGAGGAAAAACCCATACTGGCCTATGGCAGGAACCTGGACTATCTTGGTCATCTTTATACTTTCTCACACCGTTACCTTACGGCGGTAAGGTAAGGGACAGCTTTACACAGACGTGTAATTAAACTGAAGTATTTCATCACCAAGTCACTAATCAAATTTTTCTTTGGATCTGCACAGAGTGCCATTTGGAGCAGCACGTCACTACTCCAGTTCACTCATATAAGTTCACTCTTATATGGACTTTAATATACTTTATTTAATACTTTAATATTTATTTGAAGAATTACCTATGTGGACTTTTCCATCATCCTAATATTAGTTTACACAAAGTTTTTTTTTTTTTTTTTACTGCTGTCACTTTTATCACTTGCACTTTATATTTATTCGTTTATTTGCTATTTTCCAGTACTGTATGATTACCACTTAGGATTCTATTCCATACGTGCTTTATCATATATTCACTATTATTATTTTAACCAATACCTAGAACGTAGCATCACTAACTGATTCTTATTCTGGTTGGTGAAAAGACTGCTCTGGTACTGGCTCCAGCTTACTCACAGTGGTCTCCGGTAACAAGGTAGATGGTCCCTTAGTGGCGACAGCTTCCCCTCTACCTCCAACCACAACTGGTTCCCCGTTCGGCGGAACCGTTACTCTCGGTTGGACTCCAATCCTGCAGTCCCAATCCTGCGCTGCTTCTCTTGCTTCTGGATAGGCCTCAGACAGCCTAGCAGCCAGATGTCCCCGTGATAGGCCTCAGGCTTCCAGCCTAGCAGCCTGGGGCAGCATAACACACATCCACCCAGACAGCCATCCACGTGGCACAGAACACCTGACTTCACCCAAATAAATAGGCTCTCCCAGCAGGCCAAGGGACTAAGAAACCCCTTCCATTTGGCTGAGACACCCCATCCATTCTTAACCTGACCCTGCTATGCCCTTGTTTACCTAATATCCCCAGCATATCACCAGCATAACGTCATCTAGCAACAGAAGAGAGAAGGTGCAGCAAGTCCAGGACTAGAGAGGAATCAGTGGATCTACTAACAATTAACCAGGGCAACTACTGCCTGGCAAACTAAATTTACTTAACAACCCTGCCTAAACACCAGGGTGCTACAGGTTGCATACTGGTTTAAGGCGTCATAACATTTTTAGTCTACAATCAATAAAAATGTCTATACTTACCTGTTCACATTATCTACTTTTGAATTGCAGAAAATCTCTGTGTTGCTTCTTGACTGCAATAGATGACCAGTGGATGGCATAAGGAATGGCAAACTGCTGCTGAAGGAAATCACTGTGTTGCATCTTGCTTGGTGTATGTTGACTTTGTTATGGCATCTGGAATGAGGCAGTGCTGCTAGACAGCATTTCTGTGTTACATTTTGTTGTTTTGTTGTTGCCCTTGACTTGGGGATAGCTGTAGGAATGAATGGAAGGGCTGCTGCGCTGGCTAGAGGACATCACTGAGTATTGAGGTTTTTTTTATAATTAGGGAGAAAAAAATATATACATTGTGGGGGTTAGCTCAAGTTGGGATCACCTTTCCTTGGAAAAAGGCAGTCTAACTGGCAGGTCTTTTCTTAAAGTTCTGACTTGTAGTCAGTTTTATTTAAAAAGTTTAAAGAGGGGGACCCCCACCTGGCCAACATCCAAAATATATAGAAGGGAGAGAAACTAAGCTAGTATCTCAAACAAAGACAGATTTTGTAGGGCACAGCATGAGGCAGTGGGTATATTTAAAAATATAACAAATTTTATTCAATACATTAAAAAACAACATATATATAGGGGTATTAAAAAAAACACCCTTCCGCATACAGAGATCAAACAGATACCCAATCCAAAATGTATGAAGAAAAATGAGCCCCGGTATGTCATAGAATATGTCCAAAAAATGGAATCAAAGAGTATATTGTCACTGTAAGTCACCAAGGCACGACCCAGTGTTACTCCATAATAAAACAACATGTTTCGCAAGATATACTTGCTTTGTCAGGACTGGTTGGGTGTGTGCAGGTTTTGAATGAAAAAATATACATAGTATTATACAAATGTCATAATCACATATAATATATTTCTATTCATTACTTATATCTTAAAAATATCTTCACATATATCGTGGTGTGGAAACATACTCAAAAACATAACAAAAGATATAACAAAAAAGTGCTTGCCTGATCAGATTAAGATGTGGAGAAGCCGAAGAAAAATTATCATGGGGCAGACACAGGGCCATCGTAGAGGGAGGAAAAGTTAGCACCCCAATAGCGAGACAGCAAATACTGCCGGTATCCGAGCAAAACAAGCATAGTAGGGTAAAACTGGTGGAAAAATATAATAGATGAACAAACAGTGTATACTATTCCACCAACTAGATAAACGTGTATAATCTGACACAGATACGTGCCATCTTACTCCATGTAGTAGAAGAATGCCCTGCAGCATATATGGCTATAAGAGGTAGATGGAGACAGATCAAAAATGCTTGCAAGGGATAAACTGTGTTCAAAAAAATGTAGTTTCCCGTACTTAACATCCACATGTGTAGGATGAATGCCTTTGTTTTTTATTTTAAAAGGTTGGAAACAAAACAAGCAGAACAAAACAGAAAATAAATCCTTGCCGTCCAAGTACTAACTAAACAGAACAAATGTCTCTTTCACAGGTGAAGGGCATTTCCTAGTCACCAACAGAGATTTTTATATGAAGCTCTCTCTCAGATAGCTTCCTGAGTCCCAGGCCAGAGCTTTTTTATTTCATCTTCTGCTGGTTAAAAGTGGGACGCAAAACCCGGCTTGGATTCCCATACCTCTCAACTGTTCCTGATTTAGAGGGACTGTGCCTGATTTGGAATAAACTCCCTCTGTCCCTCTTTCCTCCTCGTTTGTCTCTCATTTTGGTCTGATCTATATAGTTGTATATAAAATTCACTTTTTATCTTTCAAAAAGTGTTTCCCAGTGCTTTCATCCAATTTTCACATTGCTGCATTTGTAAATGTTAAAAGCCAGTATAAAGGAATAGTAGTGATAAAAAAGATGCACTTGTGGGTTTAACATTTTTTTTTGTATAATTCTTAAGGGGGGCATGACAGGGCATGTCTTATGCCTACATACTTTTGCTAATAGGTGTCCCTCATTCCCATCTCAAAAAGTTAGGAGGTATGGATTCCAGACTGCCAAGTTAGCCAGGAAAATGTGGACAGTATTCCAGCTTAGTTTCCCACATATAAAAGCATGCAAATTGAAGCATAACGTCCCTCAACCATCTCGCCTTTGATTATGTCGCAACATGCATACACTAGCTATAAAATTAGCAAAAATGAAATTTTTTTTTTTTAACTTTATTAAACTGGCAACATTGCAAATATTCGTTTTTTTTTTTTGTTTGTTTTTTTTAAGCCAGTAGGTGGAACTTTACGCTTCTTTGGGTTGTGCTAGCAAATAACATATTCAGCCAGGAGGTGGAACTTTCAGACTTTTAATTTTCACAGACATGACACTATTGCAGGGCTTGGCTCTGTGAGTGAAAAAAGGCATTCAAGAAAACAGTGACTGACTACCAGGTTCCCAGCATAAATGATACCATTCTTATTGTGCCCCAGGATTTAATGTTTTAATTTTTAGTAAGTCAGTTCTCCAGATTGATTTAGTTTTCTCTGCTCTTCTGGTTTGCTTGACATTCAGAAGGCCAATACATCAGAATAAATGGGAATGATGTGGCCTGGGGGAGAAACAATTGGCACAGAGAGATAAGCATGCCCCTCTTAGAAAATGACAGATGCAAACTTAAAAAAAAAAGACAGACCCTCTTAGGCACTTTTTATTATTTTTTGGCCACACACTGCATGCCTGCCACTGTGGTGTAGCACAGACCATGAACACACAAAATAAGGCTGATTCCATGAGCAGGAATTAGAGCAGCTGCAAAGCTAATGTCATGCTGATATTAAGATGCTGGGCATAGAGGGGTGATTTGGGGACATTTTTTTCAGCGATCAAGGAATACAAAGAGAAAAATATTGGTTATAAGGGCACAGAGCGATACAGGGTTACATTGAAAGTATGAAAACTGAAGGCCTCCAAGGTGTACAGAGATGCTGGAGGCAAAAGCATATTAAGAAAGTAAATGCAAGAGAAAAGTATCACTTTGTGGGTTGAAGGCAGGGTAATGGGGAGAAATTCTACACCAATAGATCGTGCTACCAATGGTGTGCATTGGGAGGGAAGGTGAGGAAGAGAGAAGAGGAAATTAACAGATAAGAAAGGGAGGAAAGAGAAGAGGAGCAAGAGCTGCGAGGAAGGGAGGTCGGGGGGGCACCACATAGGTCCATGTCTCGGAGTATTATAATCATGGGGGGAAGGGGGAGCTAAGGTTCTAAGAGGGATTTGTCAAAATCCAAAGGTAGGAATCGATCTACCCAAGGTTGCCAAATTTTAAGTTGCTGGGGGACTCTAGAATAGTGGCCTCAATTTTATTATATATCATGGCTTGAGTGATTCTATTTTTAACTTCGACAATGTTTAATTTTGGGGTTTTCCAGGCTCTAGCTACTGTTTGTTTTTGCTCAGTCATGAGCTGCAGAAGAAGGCCGAGCTGAGCCTTAGTGCAGTCTAAGGTGACATGGTTCAATAGTGCAAGGGATGGATCTGCGTCTAAAGGAACACGGAGCAAAGTAGAAGCCATATGGAAGATTGCCATCCAAAATGGTTGTACGACAGGGCATGTCCAGCAAATGTGTGCGTGCGTGCCCTTCCCACCACAACCTCGGAAGCAAACCGGGGGGTAACCCGGTAAACATTTGGAAATCCTTGCTGGGACTGAATACTACCTCATGAGGACTTTGTAGTTTGCTTTGAGTGCAACACTGTTTTTGGAGGAAGTTTTAGTGTTAGCCCATATACCTTCCCAATCCCCCATACCTGAAAACAATTGCTGTTGTTCTGCTCCTATTAATACCACAGGCAGGCAGCTACAGTATTTACAGTTAGTGTACTGTGTCCTCTGCACAGTGTGCACCTAAAGCTACCTGAAGACAATTGCTGGTGTTCTCATACAAATAATACTACAGGCAGGCAGTTGATTCTGCTAGCTGCAGTATCAGTATATATATACATCTCAGCTTTGTGCAGCTTCATCTCACTGCAGGACATTAGTATGTCTGGAAGACCAACAAGGAGAGGCAGACAGTAACAAGCCAATAAAAGAGGGCAAGCAGGCTCTGTGTCTAGAGGCAACAGTGCTGGTCGTGGAGACGGTGCATCCTCATCAGCACGTGGCCGTGGGGCACGCTTGTCCTTTTTCTCGGCAGCTGGCCGTGTTGAGCCACAACATGCGGAAGACTTGGTAGAGTGGATGACCAAGCCATCCTCATCCTCCTCATCCTCTCTCACCCAGGCTCAGGGTACTTTGTCTGGCAAAGCAGCTGCCAACGCGGCCTCTTCCCTTGGCTCAATGGCATCAGTCTCTCCTTCCCTAGCCCCATCATGTCCTCCTGAGGAGTCCCCCGAACTGTTTGACCACAGTGTTGGGTACATGCTCCAGGAGGATGCCCAGAGTTTTGAAGGCTCTGATGATGGTACCCAGCTAGAGGAAGGCAGTAACGTGAGCTCAGAGAGAGGGGGTGCCCACAAAGGACAGCGATCTGGCAGTCATGTTCCCCCAGCTGCAGCATACTGCCAGCTTTGCTCCAGTGATGAGGAGGGAGGGATTGATGAGGAAGTCACTCCACGTGGGTGCCTGATAGGAGAGAGGAGAAGGAGGAGGAGGAGGCACATCTCCAATGAGGCAGGATGCCCTCCAGAGGCCAGCTAAGGGCAGCACACTGACTGCATCACACTGCAGAGCTTCGCATGTGCAGGGCGCTGCTGTCTCTGCGCGTTATTCCAAAAGTTCTTTGTTGTGGACCTTTTTTGAGACGAGTGCATCAGATCGCACCGCTGCTGTTTGCAACATATGTCTCAAGCATATCTCGCGTGGCCAAAACATCACCCGATTGGGCACCACATGCTTGACCAGACATATGTCGACCTGCCATGCAGTTTGTTTGCAAGCGTACCTAAAAGACCCACACCAAAGAACAAAGAGGACCTCTCCTTGCTCCTCATCAGCTGGGATCTCCAACCCCACTATACCTTCAGTCCGCTCTGAGACCTGCACTGAGAGGAATGAAGGTGTAGAATTAGGTGTGTCACAGCCAAGTACTTGTGGGCAATCTGCTATCGGTACACCAACGTCAGATTGTACCAGGCAAATTTCCCTGCTCCAGCTGCTGCACCGCCAAAAGAAGTTCGCTCCCAGCCATCCACATGCCCAGCGGTTGAATGCTACAGTACCTGACCGCGAGATTGTGTTTCCAGCGCGATCCCATCGCGCTGGTTCACGGCAACAGGGTACTGTGCATGTCGCGCTGGCTCGCTCATCGGGATGAGCGACAGGCAGTGCTGACAGCTGTCTGGTATGAATCATGAGGGGGAACGCCGTGCCAAATTTTAAATAAAAAACTGGCGTATGTTCCCCCCCAGGGGCATACCAGGCCCTTAGGTCTGGTATGGATTTTAAAGGGAACCCCCTAGGCCAAAAAATCGGCATGGGGGTCCCACCAAAATCCATACCAGACCCTTATCCGAGCATGCAGCCCGGCCGGTCAGGAATGTGGGTGGGGACCCCCCGAACCGTACCAGGCCACATGCCCTCAACATGGGGGGTGGGCGCTTTGGGGCAGGGTTGCGCCCTGCGGGCCTCCCCACCCCAAAGCACCTTGTCTCCATGTTGATGAGGACAAGGGCCTGTTCCCGACAACCCTGGCTGTTGGTTGTCGGGGTCTGCGGGCAGAGGGCTTATCGGAATCCGGGAGCCCCCCTTAATAAGGGGGCCCCCAGATCCCGGCCCCCCACCCTATGTGAATGAGTATGGGGTACATCGTACCCCTACCCATACACCTAGGGGAAAAAAGTGTCAATAAATAAAACACACAACACAGGTTTTTAAAGTAATTTATTAAGCAGCTCTGGGGGTCTTATTCCAACTTCAGGGGTCTTCTTCCCACTTCCCCACTCTCTCTGGCTTCTTCTCCCGGTGTCTGGTTCTTCTCCCGGTGTTCGGCCTCTTCTCCCGGTGTTCGGCCTCTTCTGCTATCTTCTGCCACTGTTTTGCTAGCGGTGGCCCGGACTTCTGCGCCGTCTTCTCCCCTCTTCTCTGACACGATGCTCTCTCCCGCAAGAATGTTGTGTGCGAGCTGCGCAACTATTTATATAGGCATGGGGCGTGGTCACCGGGTGATGTCACCCGGTGACCCCGCCCCCTTAAGACACCACAGTCCCAGCGTATGCACGCCTATATAAATGGTTGCGCAGCTCGCACACAGCATTCCAGCGGGAGAGAGCGTCATGTCAACATCGGAAGAAAAGAAGAGGGGAGAAGATAGCGCAGAAGTCCGGGCCACCGCTAGCAAAAGAGCGGCAGAAGATAGTGAAGGAGCCCGGCAGAAGAACCGGACACCGAGAGAAGAGGCCGAACACCGGGAGAAGATGCCGAACACCGGGGCAAGAAGCCGAACACTGGGAGAAGAGGTCAAACACCAGGAGAAGAGGTCAAACACTGGGAGAAGAGGCCAAACACCGGGAGAAGAGGCCGAACACTGGGAGAAGAACCGCACACCAGGAGAAGAGGCCGGAGAGAGTGGAGAAGTCGGAAGAAGACCCCCGGAGCTGCTTAATAAATTACTTTAAAAACCTGTGTAGTGTGTAGTGTGTTTTATTTATTGACACTTTTTTCCCCTAGGTGTATGGGTAGGGTACGATGTACCCCATACTCATTCACATAGGGTGGGGGGCCGGGATCTGGGGTTCCCCTTATTAAAGTGGGCTCCCGGATTCCGATAAGCCCTCCGCCCGCAGACCCAGACAACCAATGGCCAGGGTTGTCGGGAAGAGGCCCTCGTCCTCATCAACATGGGGACAAGGTGCTTTGGGGTGGGGGGGCCCCAAAGTGCCCACCCCCCATGTTGAGGGCATGCAGCCTGGTACGGTTCAGGAGGGGGGTGCTTGCTCGTCCCCACCCCCATTACTGACCGGCTGGGCTACATACTCGGATAAGGGTCTGGTATGGATTTTGGGGGACCCCCACGACGATTTTTTGGCATAGGGGGTTTCCCTTGAAATCCATACCAGACCTAAGGACCTGGTATGCACCTGGGGGGGACCCACGCCATTTTTTTATTGAAAATTTGTGGCGGCGTTCCCCCTCATGAGTCATACCAGACAGCTTTCAGCACTGCCTGTCGCTCATCACGAAAGGAAAAAAGTTTTCCTTTCCCGATGAGCGAGCCAGCGCAACATGCACATTGCCCTGTCGCCGAGAACCAGCGCGATCCCATCAACACAAAAACACAGAAACACAATCTCGCGGTCAGGTACTGTAGCATTCAACTGCTGGGCATGTGGATGGCTGGGAGCGAACTTCTTTCGGCGGTGCAGGCTCCCGCGACGTGGGCTCGCAGGTGTCAAATCTCACCGATAACAATGGCGAGATTGACACAATATCGCGGTCATCTACTGTAACTTGGCTAAATTGCTAGCGCAAGCACACAGGCAAAAAGATGCCATGCGGTGCTTGAGCTGGTGAGCTTGGGGGAGAGGAGCCACACTGGGGCAGAGATTCTGTCAGCTCTGCAGGGGCAGGTTCAGAGGTGGTTGATGCCACACCAGCTTAAGCTAGGTATGGTTTGCGACAATGGCACCTACCTCCTCTCCGCCTTCCGACAGGGACAACTGACCCATGTGCCCTGTTTGGCTCACGTCCTTAACTTGGTGGTGCAGCGTTTCTTGGGCAGGTACCCGGGCTTACAGGATGTCCTGAGGCAGGCCAGGAAAGTCTGTGTGCATTTCTGCAGGTCATATAATGCCAGTGCTCGGCTGGCTGACCTCCAAAAGGAATTTAATCTGCCCAAGAACCGCCTAATCTGTGACATGCCCACCAGGTGGAACTCAACGTTGGGCATACTGCAGCAGCTGCACACGCAGCAGAGGGCCATCAATGAGTACCTGTGCGGCTATGGCACCAGGACAGGGTCAGGGGACCTTGGTTTTTTTCCCCACGCCATTGGGCTATGATCATGGATGCATGCACTGTCCTGTCACCATTTGAGGAGGCCATGAGGATGGTTAGCAGTGACAGTGCATGCATCAGTGACACTGTACCTCTTGTCCACCTGTTGGAGCACACGCTGCGTGGAATAATGGACAGGGCACTTGAGGCAGAACAGAGGGAGGAAGAGGAGGACTTCCTTACCTCTCAAGGCCCCCTTTATCCAGAAAGTGTTCCTGCATGCCCACCAATCACACAGGAAGAGGACGAGGAGGAGGAGGAAGAGGAGGATTGTGTCAGCATGGAGGTGGAGCCTGGCACTCAGCATCAGCAACAGTCTTCAAGGGATCATTTATAGTCCGTAGAAACCCATGGACTTGTACGTGGCTGGGAGGAGGTGGCTGCGGATCATGTCATCCTTAGTGACCCAGAGGACTCCGGACCGAATGCCTCAGCAAACCTATGCTGCATGACCTCCCTGATCCTGCAAAGCCTGCGGAAGGATCCTCGTATTCGTGGTATCAAGGAGAGGGATCAATACTGGCTAGCAACCCTCCTTGATCCACGTTACAAGGGTAAGGTTGCAGACCTTATCTTGCCATCGCAGAGGGAGCAGAGGATGAAACATCTTCGGGAGGCCTTGCAGAAAGGTCTGTGCAATCCGTTCTTAGAGACTGGGAGGTTACAAACTCCTGTTCCTGGACAACGTGTTGCTGAGGCTTCGGTCAGTCAAAGAAGGAGCGGTGGAGAAAGTGGCCGTCTGACCGATGCGTTCAGACAATTTTTTAGTCCGCAGCCCCAAGGTATGATCGGTTCCAGCAACCATTGCCAGCGTCTGTTTTACATGGTGCAGGAATACATAGGGGCAAGATCTGACTTGGACACCTTTCCCGCCGAAAATCCTCTGGCTTACTGGGTCTTGAGGATGGATCACTGGCCAGAGCTTGCACAGTATGCATGTGAGCTACTGGCCTGTCCTGCATCCAGCGTTCTTTCGGAACACACATTCAGTGCTGCTGGAGGCTTTGTAACTGATCACAGGGTGCGCCTGTCCACCGACTCGGTCGATCGGCTGGCCTTCATAAAAATGAATCAGTCTTGGATCACCACCAGCTACCAAGCACCTGATGCTGATGTAACTGAGTAATTTTTTTTGAAATGTCAGATCCCTTCAAGACTGCCTATGCTGATGCTGAGTGACTATCCTGTTATGCTGAGTGATTATCCTCTTCCTCCTGAATGATCATGCTGATAGCTTGTAAGAACATTATTGGTTCTGGGCGCTGCCACCAGTGCCTAAGGCCCAATTTTTCTGCCCCTGTTTAACAGGGGCGTGTAATTACAATTTTTGATGCAATACTTTGCAGCATGGGTCATTCCTGTGCTCCAACTAGAGTATCTGTGGGGGGTTGCAGTGTTGTGGCACCAGTGCCTAAGGCCCAATTTTTCTGCCCCTGTTCAACAGGGACATGTAATTACAATTCTTGATCTAATATTTCACAGCAGTGCCCATTCCTGTGCCCACCAAGAGTAACTGTGAGGGCTTACAGTGTTGTGGCAACACCACCACCAATTGCCCAATTTTCTTGACCCTGTTCAACAGGTGCATGTAATTACAATTCTTGATCTAATATTTCACAGCAGGGCCTGTTCCAGCACCCACCAAGAGTAGCTGTGAGGACAGCATCATCACTACCACCACCACCAAAGGCCCAATTTTTCTGCCCCTGTTCAACAATGGCATGTAATTACAATTCTTGATCTAATATTTCACAGCAGGGCCTGTTCCACCAAGAGTAACTGTGAGGGCTTACAGTGTTGTGGCAACACCAACACCTAAGGCCCCAATTTCTGCAGAGTATATAGGGCAGGCCCCTACTTTCAAACATCCAACTTACAAATGACACCTCCTTGCAAACGGAAGGAGACAGCAGGAAGTGAGATGAAATCTACCCCTAGGAAGGGATATTCTGTCCTGTAAAAGTTAATATGGGAAAAACGTGTCTCCTCTCCACTGATGCTTTATCACCAATCCATGTTTCACTAAAACCCCCAAATTTTCAAAAAAACATTTGTCACGAATTTGCACACCCACAGCGACTAACTAACCGCGACGTGTGTTCAGTGACTGGGGTATATGAGGAACTAAGGGAATAAGGGGTTACTTATACTGAGCATGTAAGACTGGCTGTAGTATTTTCACAGCCTGCACTACCTTTGGCCACCACTAGAGGGAGACTCCACTCCAATCCAGCTAGCTGACCACACACAGACAGATACAAATCTTACATACAATCTGGTGCACTCTAAGGGTTGGGGAGCAGTCTATCAATTACTACACACTTCTAGGGCTCCTCCAGCTATCCTGCAAGCTTGAACCCTGGTGTTAATTACTCTTCCCACTGTCCCCACACACCAGACACACAATAAATGATAGCCTGCCACCACCCAACAGTTTGTCTGCAGACTGGTCTGCTGAGCCACCAAATACACAGATCTCCGTCTGCCAGATCTGTTAGCTTACAATCTGCATGCAATCTGCCAACACACAGTGCAATTGCATACCGATTGGCACGTAACTTAGACCGAGTACTTAGGCACTAAAATACAAAAACCTCTCCAGTGATATGAGTCCTAGCTTAGTACACAGAAGTCACTTATTAATTTTATCATTTAATATCCCGAAAGTGGGCAGTGCATGTAAGATATACAAAGAAAAAGGATTTACCAAAAAAGATACAAGAAATGCAGAAAGACACACAAACTGGCAATTTGCTATAAAAATAAAAAGGGATAAAAACAGAAATAAACTTTACCAAAGTCTATCCGTTAGTAGAAGCATACTGGAACATGTGGGAACTCCCCAGTTTCGAACTGGCTTCGTGGAAGAACAATGTCCATATCTCAGGCTATTGGGGTGGATTTTAGCCCTTGGCCAATCAACCCTGGGGGGTGTTCCTGTCTCAGCCCACAAGAGTTTTTGTGTTCTGAATTTACCAGAGTGGAATTGGCCCAGAATGGCGCTGATTGCTGGGTCATGGATAGGATTTCCGATACCAGCACATCAGTGCGATCACAACAGTACCAATCACTGCCTGCCTGGTGCAATCAGGCACCATATAACGGTTTTGTGTGGTTCTTTAGGATACCACACCTGCTAATAGGGATGAGCTTCGAGTGTGAGTCGAACTCATGTTCGACTCGAACATTAGCTGTTCGCAAGTTCGCCGAACAGCGAACAATTTGGGGTGTTCGCGGCAAATTCGAATGCCGCAGAACACCCTTTAAAAATCTATGGGAGAAATCAAAAGTGCTAATTTTAAAGGCTTATATGCAAGTTATTGTCATAAAAAGTGTTTGGGGACCCGGGTCCTGCCCCAGGGGACATGGATCAATGAAAAAAAAAGTTTTAAAAACGGCCGTTTTTTCAGGAGCAGTGATTTTAATAATGCTTAAAGTCAAACAATAAAAGTGTAATATCCCTTTAAATTTTGTACCTGGGGGGTGTCTATAGTATGCCTGTAAAGGGGCGCATGTTTCCCGTGTTTAGAACAGTCTGACAGCAAAATGACATTTGGAAGGAAAAAACCCATTTAAAACTACCCGCGGCTATTGCATTGCCGACAATACACATAGAAGTTCATTGATAAAAACGGCATGGGAATTCCCTACAGGGAAACCCCGAACCAAAATTAAAAAAAAAAAAATGACGTGGGAGTCCCCCTAAATTCCATACCAGGCCCTTCAGGTCTGGTATGGATATTAAGGGGAACCCCGGCCAAAATTAAAAAAAAAAAAAATGACGTGGGGGTCCCCCTAAATTCCATACCAGACCCTTCAGGTCTGGTATGGATTTTAAGGGGAACCCCGCGCCAAAAAAAAAAAAAACGGCGTGGGGTCCCCCCAAAAATCCATACCAGACCCTTATCTGAGCATGCAACCTGGCAGGCCGCAGGAAAAGAGGGGGGATGAGAGTGCGCCCCCTGGGGCCTGGTATGGAATTTAGGGGGACTCCCACGTCATTTTTTTTTTTAAATTTTGGTTCGGGGTTTCCCTGTAGGGAATTCCCATGCCGTTTTTATCAATGAACTTCTATGTGTATTGTCGGCAATGCAATAGCCGCGGGTAGTTTTAAATGGGTTTTTTCCTTCCAAATGTCATTTTGCTGTCAGACTGTTCTAAACAAGGGAAACATGCGCCCCTTTACAGGCATACTATAGACACCCCCCCAGGTACGAGATTTAAAGGGATATTACACTTTTATTATTTAACTTTAAACATTATTAAAATCACTGCTCCTGAAAAAATGGCCGTTTTTAAAACTTTTTTTTGCATTGATCCATGTCCCCTGGGGCAGGACCCAGGTCCCCAAACACTTTTTATGACAATAACTTGCATATAAGCCTTTAAAATTAGCACTTTTGATTATTCATGTTCATGTCCCATAGACTTTAACGGTGTTCGCGTGTTCAAGCGAACTTTTTTCCTGTTCGCATGTTCTGGTGCGAACCGAACAGGGGGGTGTTCGGCTCATCCCTATCTGCTAAACATATAGAGTTACATGTACACGTAACCCATCAGGTGTACGATCAAAAGGAATTATTTTCATCTCTCTGACACTAATATTTTAGCTTTTATGAGAGATAAATTAGGTTCCTTACATCTATTGGTATTAATCAAAGTTTACAGACTTTCCGGAGCCTTGGGAATGCCCCCTGCGGATCAATGTAGCCAAAATGACTAGCAGTTTTCTTTGAGGCCTCAGGATGGTGGCAATCTGTTTACTCTAATGGGAACTTTTATTGGCATCTAGGTGTCACTTCGATCCTAGAAAAAACTATCTCTGTCCTTTTCAAATGCTAATGAAGGAACATATGTTCACGAATGACATTGAATACTATATTTTTAATAACCCAGAATTAAACTACATCTACAATTACACTACTTCTACAGATCACACCACATCTTGTTAAGGCAAAACTATCCTACGCTTACATTTTCGTCACATCTCCCCCTTCCAGATGACGCACAGCTGAGCCTAAACGGGTCAGCTAACGCGTCTGCATGGAAGGTTCCCTAGGTTGGGGGTAAAGTTTCCCCCAACTGAAGCTTGGCACCACTGACATTTCAGCCTGTCCCTTTGCAGATAGGAGAGGGTGACCGCACCCCTCTCTGACTGATCCTAACGGGTCTGGATCAGGATTGGCCAGTAGATGGCCCTGCGGATCCACTTCATCCACTGGCCACTGACTACCTACTGAAAGGGTACAGACAAATTTGTCATTGTGTTTTGTCAGCATTCTCAGCCATTGGCCCTGACCATCTGGTGGTACTCTATGAGCTACCACACCCAGATGTTTGAGCCTGGCATATGGCCATCCCTGGGTGATCTGGGCCTGGTTCCATGACCTGGGTACCAGGGCCTCCACTCTTTGGCCTGTCTCCCACACTTTTTCTCGTTCTGCCTCAACAGAAGGCCTGCCAGCACAACACCTGAATTCCTCTACGCTGACACCAAACATATCAGCCTGTAGGAACGCAGTGCCATCAGCTGCAGCCTATGAGAGAGCAGATTCAGATGGGGTCAGTTTTCCCCCATAATCCTGTGGTTCTTCCCCTGTTATGCACAGCAATAAATCCTCAATCATGATACTCATAGCGGTGGGGACAGAGGATGAAGCCACAAAACACTTTATTCTGCCAGGGGTCATCCTCTGACCCGTGTCACACTCTCGTACTCTGTCCTCCTCAGTAGAAGGCCTGCCAGCACAACACCTCAGTTCCTCTGGGCCAACATCAGACTTATCAGCCAGAAAGTACTCGGTGTTGTCAGCTGCAGCTGCTGGGGTGGTAGGCCCTAAAGGGGCCAGATTTTCCCTGTCACCCTGTAATATTTCCTCTGTGACACACAGCAATGAATCCGCAGTGGCAGAACTCACAACTGTGGTGACAGAGGAGAAGGTCACAGAAGACTGAATTCCACCGGGGGTTGTCCTCTGACCCACATCACATACTCCTACTCAGTCTTCAGCAGAGCATCTGTTGGCACAACACTTGAGTTCCTCTGGGCTGACAACAAATGTATCAGCCCCTAAGAACTCAGTGCTGTCAGCCGCAACTGCCAAGGGAGTAGAGTTAGATTGGGTCAGATTTGCCCCCTCACCCTGTGGTCCTTCCTCTGTGATGCACAGCCCAGAATCCACAATGGAAGTACTGGTAGCTGTGATGGCAGAGGAGCAGACTACAGAAGACTTTGCCTCACATAAGGTTACAAGCACACCTTGCTTGTCCTTACCAGGATCTACTGAAACACAATTTGCCTTTTCAGCAGGTACTTCAAAACATTCCTTTTCTTTACAAATGGTTACAGAGTCACAGCACTGTTCCCCATACACCCTCATCCCACCATCCCCAACTGACCATCCACCAGCCAGACCTCTGTACTCCTCCAGGCTGATGTCAATTTTAACAGCCTCATGGGACTCAGAGCGATCTGCCACAGATGCCAGGGAGACAACAGTGTGAGGGGACCTCAGGCCTGCTTGGCCAAGTTCACAAGGGTCTGACCCAGTTGGATTAGGCCCTTTCACAGACAGTTCCTCTGTAGCAGTGGGCAATGACCAGTTTGGGGCAGCCGGGTGGACCCCGGGAGTCACCACTGCAGCAGAGGGAACGTCTGCACAGCACAGATCATGACTTTTTACATCACACAAAACATTATCAATTTCAGAGTTCATTGTGACTTTAGTTTCCTCTCTGGGCCTTGGCTCCAGAAACCCATTAGGGCCTGGACCTGGCACACAGTCACTAGTCCCCTGACCCTCCCCAGAGTTTCCAACGTGCACTGAGTCACCCAACAGTACTTCACGTGAATCCGGGGCTTCAGGTGGAGATGCAGGTTCCAGGTGGGCTGAATTAGGCTCATAGCGGGCTACCAACTGCACCTGGTCAGTACCCGATAGTACATTACTGGCATCTGCTATGCCTACTTCTCTCACTTTGATTTTTGATCCTCTGAGCAAAGCAACACAAGCTGATGGTAACACTGGGATGACTCCTCCAGCCCCTGTGATAACTGTGGCTTTCTTTAGGACCACATCCTCATGGCTCCTCGATCCTGAAAGAGCTAGGACATCCGTGGATCCCATATCTCGGAGTTCGACTGAAACATTATTACCTGCGGTAACCAGCTGCAGGGTATCCACACGGCCTCCTACATTTGTGGGATCTGCTCTGCCCACTTCTTTTACTTGGCTTTCAGATTCCTGGTTCAACGAAACACAAGCCATAGGCACAGCAGAGATGGCTCCTCCACCTCCGGTGACAAACATGGCTTCCCCTGGGATCACATCCTCACAGCACCTCAATCCTGGAAGAGCTAGGACATTCTCTAATCCCATACCTCGGAGTCCGACTGTAATGCTGTTACTTGCGGTAACTGGCTGCAGGTTATCCGCTCGGTCTCCTACATTTTCCCCAACAAGCAACACAGTAGGGGGAGCACTTTCCACACTTTCTGGTAGGCTAGGCCTCCTCCTCTTTGGACAAAGGCTTGAGTAATGTCCACCTTGGTTAGAGACAAAACACTTCAAGGTTTCCACAGATGTAGGTCTGGTTCTTGTAGTTCTTGATGCAGATGGAGGTGATGTTGCATTTCCAGGCTGGATTTGGGGACTGTTCAGTTTGTGCTCTCTCTCTCTTTGCTTTATTTCACTCTGGTGGTCATCTCTTTCTATTTGCTTCATCTGCTGTAGTGATTTCTTCCGCTGAGAGGGTTTGAGAACAGAATCATGCTGTCTCACACAGTCATCTGGAATGGCACAGTCTCTGGGTTTAGATGCCATGGTGAACTGTTCATGGTCATCCTCTATCAACGCACATAAAAGCTGGGTCCTCGTCTTGCCGACTGTACTGATGCCTCTTAGCTCACAGAGGTCAATCGCGGTCTCTTCGGATTGCCTCTTGTACCAGCATATCATCTCGTGGGTTACCATCTCCAAGTTTTTTTCCCAAATAAAAGATAGAAACCTGGCTCCATGAATATAACACCCCTTCTCTTGCTTTCCTCTCCCAGGGTGGCCTTCACTGGACTCACTCCGCTAGGCCTAATGGACGCAAGGGAGGTGGAGTGGGATTCCTCCTATCCCCCCAGAGCACCTTCCAGGTTATTCACCCTCCTCCCTCTTTTTCCCTCTCATCATTCGAAGCCCACTGTATACGTCTATTCTCTCCTACTTCCCTAAGAATTGCTGTGATCTACCGGCCCCCTGGACCATTATCAACTTTCCTTGATGAGTTTTCTGCCTGGCTACCCTACTTTCTCTCTTCGGAAATTCCTAAAATCCTTCTCGGTGATTTCAACATCCCTGCTAATACAAACACTCCTGCCACTTCTAAACTTCTTAGTCTAACCTCTTCATTTGACCTGAAGCAATGGGTACAGGCTTCTACTCACTCTGATGGCAACACCCTTGACCTTGTATTCTCCTACCTATGCACTCCATGCAACTTCTCAAACAATCCTTTTCCTCTCTCCGACCACCACCTTATTAGTTTCTCTCTCCCCGTCTTCCACCACCTTTCCCTCCAATCGCCTAACCATCACCCGTAGAAACTTTCGCAACTTCAACTCCTCTCTCCTCTATTCTGCTACTGACCACCTCTATGACAAAATCTCTTCCCTGTCCTGCCCCAACCAAGCCACGTCCATCTACAATAAATCTCTGTCCTCCACCCTGGACAAGCCTGCTCCCATCACTACATGCAGAATCAGGCCTCGACCCCTACAACCCTGGCAAACAGATGACACTAAAATTCTCAAAAAACGTAGTCGCGCTCTTGAGCGTCTGTGGCACAAGACTAAGTCTCTCAAAGACTTCAACCAATACAAATCTGCCCTCCAAAAATACTATTCTTTCCTCCACACTGCCAAGCAAACCTATTTTACAACTCTTATTAACACCTTCTCATCCAATCCCCATAAACTCTTCCCTACCTTCAACTCTCTACTTTTTCCTCCACCGCCTCCACCCACTGACTTACTCACTGCCCAGGAAATCGCTAATCATTCAAAAACAAGATTGATACAATCCGTGATGAAATCTCCATTCTACAGGTATCTCCCCCAGCTAAGACCCCATGTCAACAGGTACAACTGACACTCCCCCTATTAAAATCTGCTACTACAGATGAAGTTGCTAAACTCCTTTCTATTGCCCACCTAACCACCTGCCCCCTGGACCCTATTCTCTCTCAAATGCTACGGTCACCCTCTGACCCCATCCTACACTCTCTAACCCACATCTTCAATCTCTCCCTCACCTCTGGCATCTTCCCTGATGCTCTAAAACATGCACTGGTCACCCCCATACTCAAAAAGCCCTCCTTGGACCCTGCCATTCTTAACAACCTACGCCCTATCTCCTTGCTCCCCTTTTCCTATAAACTCCTTGAACGCCTGGTTTACAACCAACTGAGTGACCACTTCATTAAAAACAACCTTCTTGATCCCCTTCAATCTGGATTTCGCCCTCAACACTCCACAGAAACTGCTCTTTTAAAACTCACAAATGACCTACTAACTGCAAAAACCAACGGACACTATTCTGTACTCCTACTTCTGGATCTTTCAGCTGCCTTTGACATGGTTGACCACCCCCTCCTCCTCAAAAAACTTTACTCCCTCGGTCTCCGTGACTGTGCTCTTCAGTGGCTCTCATCCTACCTATTCCAACGCACCTTCAGTGTCACTTACAATTCTACTTCCTCCACTCCTCTTCCCTTCTCTGTCGGGGTCCCCCAAGGTTCTGTTCTTGGACCTCTTTTATTTTCAATCTACACCTCTTCCCTGGGTCAGCTGATAGCCTCTCACGGCTTTCAATATCATTTCTATGCTGATGACACACAAATCTATCTCTCCACCCCTCAACTCACTCCATCAGTCTCCTCACGCATCACTAACTTACTAACCGACATATCTGTATGGATGTCACACCACTTCATCAAACTCAACTTGTCCAAAACCGAGCTTATAATATTTCCTCCCCCACGTGCCTCTTCCCCTGACTTCTCTGTCAAGAGCAATGGCAAAACCATCCACCCGTCCCCACATGTCAGGGTGCTAGGTGTTATCCTGGATTCTGAACTCTCCTTTCAGCCCCACATCCAATCACTTTCCAAAGCTTGCCACCTCAACCTCCGCAACATCTCTAAACTACGTCCCTTTCTAACCAATGAAACCACAAAGCTCCTGATTCACTCCCTGGTTATCTCTCGCCTTGACTACTGCAACTCACTCCTCAATGGCTTACCTTTAAACAGATTATCCCCCCTTCAGTCCATCATGAATGCTGCTGCCAGACTCATCCACCTTACAAACCGCTCAGTGTCTGCTACCCCTCTCTGCCAATCCCTCCATTGGCTACTACTCGCCCAACAAATTAAATTCAAAATACTAACAATAAGTTACAAAGCCATCCACAACTCTGCCCCCAGCTACATCACTAACCTAGTCTCAAAATACCAACCTAATCACCATCTCCGTTCCTCCCAAGACCTCCTGCTCTCTAGCTCCCTCATCACCTCCTCCCATATCCACCTCCAGGACTTCTCCCGAGCCTCGCCCATCCTCTGGAATTCCCTACCCCAATCTGTCAGACTGTCTCCAAATTTATCCACTTTTAGGTGATCCCTGAAAACTTTCCTCTTCAATGAAGCCTATCCTGCCTCCATCTAACAACTGCACTATTTTCTCCATTAGCTCATCCCCCACAGCTATTACCCTTTTGTATAACTTGACCCTCCCTCCTAGATTGTAAGCTCTAACGAGCAGGGCCCTCTGATTCCTCCTGTATTGAATTGTATTGTACTTGTACTGTCTGCCCTAATATTGTAAAGCGCTGCGTAAACTGTCGGCGCTATATAAATCCTGTATAATAATAATAATAATAATAATAATTGGGACAGAAAGTGAGGTGAAATCTTCTGAAGAGGTGCACAGACAGCAAAACAAATGTTACAGGGGTGATAAACCTTCCCTATGTTTTCCAAAAAGCTTAAAAATAGATTTTTTAGCTGGAGCTACACTTTGAAAATGTACCAGTTCAAAATTACAGATTCTGCTTAACAACAAACCTACAGTCCCTGTCTTGTTTGCACCGCCTGTAAACTGCTGTTCAAAGTATATAGGGCCTTGGGGCCCCACGCCTTTCCTTTTTTTAATTTTGGTGCGGGGTTCTGCTTAATATCCATACAAGACCCAAAGGGCCTGGTAATGGACTGGGGGGGGTCCCCATGCCGTTTGTCAAACTGATTTTCATCCATATTGCCGGGACCCGACATTACATTAAAGCCGCAAGCAGTTTTAAATGACTTTTATTCCTTTAAAAATGTCATTTTGTGCAGGGACTGTTCTAAGCACGGGAAACACGCGCCACTTTACAGGCGTACTATAGACACCCCCCAGGTATGATATTTAAAGGAATATTTCACTTTTTTTTCACTTTAAGCATCATTAAAATCACTGCTACCGAAAAAATGGCCGCTTTTAAAACTTTTTTTTGCATTGATACATGTCCCATGGGGCAGGACCCGGGTCCCCAAACCCTTTTTAGGACAATACCATGCATATTAGCCTTTAAAGTTAGCACTTTTTGATTTCGAACGTTCGAGTCCCATAGACTTTAATGGGGTTCTAAAGTTCGCGCAAACTTTCAGTCCGTTCACAGGTTCTGGTGCGAACCGTGTTTGGCTCATCCCTAGAAATGTAATTTTGCTGTGGTACTGTTCTAAACAAGGGAAAACTGTGCCACTTTACAGGTATACTATAGACACCCCCCAGGCATGATATTAAAAGGAATATTTCATTTTGTATTGTTTCACTTTAAACATTTTTAAAATCACTGCTCCTGAAAAAATGTCCGTTTTTAAAACTCTTTTTTGCATTGATACATGTCCCCTGGAGCAGGACCCAGGTCCCCAAACACTTTTTATGACAATAACTTGCATATAAGCCTTTAAAATGATCACTTTTGATTTTTCATGTTCGTTTCCCATAGACTTTAACCGTGTTTGCGTGTTCATCCAAATTGTTTGCCTGTTCACATGTTTTGGTGCGAACCGAACCGGGGGGTGTTTGGCTCATCCTTATTCATGACACCCTGGGTTTCGTAGGGCCCCATATATATTTGTATACATGATTTTGTATAACTCGGAAAAAATAAGAGGGGATCGCGACCGGAAGGACTCTATAAAGGTATAGAAGATTAGGTAATAAAGACATTTTAACAGCTGTCACACGCCCGAGCCTGGAAACGCATAGCAGCTGCTAAGTAGCCAGCAAAGAAGATAGATGAGATAACATAGGGAGGTAATTAGTAGCCAGCAAAGAAGATAGATGAGATAACATAGGGAGGTAATTTTCCTGGTAAAGGTGGGTTGGGTTACTAGTCAACTCTATTCCTAGGTATGGTATTGATGATGAGGACCATAAGAATTGAAAATTATCCCGCAGGTGATTGAACTCAGCCTGTGGAAGGGACACGTTGAGGGCCCTGGATTTTTTCTGGTTGACCTCTAGACCAGATACTACTGCAAATTTATCTAACGTATGGATAAGGTTTGGGAGTGTTGTACGAGGGGAAGTTATGAATAATAAAGCATCGTCAGCGACCAGGCATAGTTTATGGGTCGTGGAAGCAACATCCAGACCTTTAATATTTGGGTTTGTTCTTAACAGGGCTGGCAGGGGTTCAACTAAAAGAAAAAAAAAAAAAAGGAGCCTCTAAGTGCAGAATTAAAACTTTTAATATCCCCAAACAAGATTAAAAATACTTACAGTATCAAGGATAAGAAGAGGCATAACATGGATGTATGAAGCAGGTGATCCGGCATCAGGAGGTCCCAGTGTATCACAGCTTTCCAGGGATAACGATATGAAGCAGCAGAAGGCCCCAGGATAACCAGCAGGTAAACACCCCTGGCTCTGGGAACACTGGTGAAGCAATCGCGTCGTCTGAGTCAGCATGGAACATGAATCCCGGAAAAGATGTCAGAGGGAGCGGACAACAACCAGCATGGACCGCAAGCAGGAAATATGTCATTAAAATGGGTCGCGTTTCGGAACTACTGATTGGTTCCTTCTTCAAGCCAATGACAACAGGTTTGTAGAAGCTAGGCTTCTTATAGTCTATGGGCGGAGCTGTGGGTGGGGCTATGGGCAGTGATAAGGGAAGAAAAACAATGCTGCAGCACCCCAGGAAGTAGTATGATCCATGGGCATAAAACTGCACAGTAAACATAAAGACAGAGCGGGATGCAGCCCGCACATGAAAAACGGTAAGACAAATACAGCAAGTATATATAAAAGGAAAGGAACTTGAAATCAATGAAAAAATATGTATAAAATGGAACAAAACGGTCAAACAGTACATTGCTCCTCAGTAGCAGATGCCACTAAAAATTAATAATTTAAAAAATGATCACTGGATCAATATATGGGGGTAACAAACAGAATAACGTAAATAGGTATACATGCGTGTGCATGCATGCACGCGCAGGAAACAACCACAGGCGCAAAAAAAAAAACAAAAAAAAACCGCAAAGATGCAAAAACAAAACAATCACGCATAGATGCCAAAAAAACCGCATAGATGCAAAAAAAAAAAATTAATTAATTAATTTTAAAAAAAATGCGCAAATGCAAAAAAAAACATAAATTGCATAAATGCCAAAAAACGCATAGATGCAAAAAAGCGCATAGATGCAAAAAAAAAAAAACTACGTCCATTGGATGAATCATTATGCGCACATGCATACACACACATGCACACATCCTATAGGAAAAACAGAATACAATTAGCCAATGGAGGACATACCTAAGGGGAATATGGGCACTGTATAATGAGCATACATATGAAAATGAGGATGTAATGGTGAATGAAGTTCTATAGTATGGCACTGATTTCAAAATCTTCATTTAACCCTCAAGGGACCAAAACATTCAAAGAGAAAATCTAATACATCTCTCTGTGGCAAAGCTTTCGGAAATGCTCAGCTGGGGAGAGGTCTCTAGGCATCGCCTCAATAACCCAAACCATTAGACCATCAGTCATCATCCACTGTAAAAAGTTAGGACCGAAGCCCCAACATTGGAGTATAAAGTGTAGGTAAGACCATGAGACTGTGTTGAACACTTTCCTAATATCAAGGGATAGGAGGTGCATAGGTACCTTACGGGATCTAGCTAGGTGTTGTAGCAGGATTACATGTCGGATGTTGTCGCTAGCTTGGCGTCGCAGTATAAAACCCACTTGATCTTTGTGTATTAGCCCCCCAATGATCAGGTTGAGTCTAAGTGCTAATATTTTGGCTAGGTTATTGATGTCCAAGTTGAGCAGGGAGATGGGCCTGTAATTGGACCAGAGGGTGTTATCAGTATTGGGTTTGGGTATCATGGAGATGATGGCTGTTAACGTATCCCGGCTGAAGGTGTGTTGCTTGAGCAGAGCAATGAAGGAACTTGAAAGGAGTGGGGCTAGTGTGTCTGCAAATTTTTTAAAGTACGTACTTGAGAGGCCGTCAAGTCCAGGACGTTTATGAGGTTTAAGTGACTTGATTGCTATAAGGACTTCTTCGGTCATAACAGGGCATTCCATGGACTCACGATTGGCGTCGGATAACTTAGGCATAGGTATATCCTGGAATAGTGTCTCTGCCTGATTCAAAGGGAAAGAAGCCTTCAAGTTGGAAAATTGTGCCAATCTCTTGCGGAATTCGGAGAGGACTTTAACAGAATTACTTGTGTGGATATCTTTAGCCAACTTGAGTCTTATAGCAATTCTATTCTATTGCAAACCCATTCCGGGTGATGAAGACGCGGAGCCAAGACGGTGTCTGGTTTGTTTACCTTGGTGTAAATCATGTGGTTGGATCTACAAATGGCCTGATTGAAATTGGAGGAAGTGGTGGTGGTACTCTGTTTCGAGTGGCTATAATTTAAGTTTTTTATCTCGGCAAAGTTGTGTGGAGACCAAGATACAGGTACCTCGGATCACGGGTTTATGCGCTTCCCATAAAAGGACCAGAGAAATATCCGGTGTTGCGTTATGTAAGAGGTATTCCTTAAGGGTGAGCTGAATATCAAAGCAATAGGATTTGTTGCTTAGGTGTGCATCATTCATACACCAGGTGCGATCCCTGGATTGGGGAATCAAAGATGAGACAATAGTGATAACTGCACAGTGGTCAGACCATGGAATAATGTGTATAGGGTGTATACAGGAGTTCAGCAAAATCGGCGAGGACGCCACAGGGACAAAAACGTGGTGTAGCCTAGAGAAGGATTTGTGCGGGTAGGAGTAAAATGTGTAATTCTGTTTTGAGGGGTTACAGTCTCTCCAGGAGTCAAGCAGGGAAGCCTGCAGAAGCTGTTTGCAGAACTGTAGGGAAGGAGCATGCGACTCCGGGGCATACAGAGATTTATCCAGGTGCGGATGGAATACTAGGTTTGAGTCGCTGCACATGAACAAGGTTCCCTTACAATGAGTTTGTATAACCTGTAGGAGGTGAGAGAAAAATTGATTGGGATTGTTGTTAGGGACATAATAGGAGACAAATGTTTCAATGTCCTGTAGTAGGCCCACAAGGACAATGTGGCAGCCCTCAGGGTCTCTAACCTCGGCAAGGGAGGTAAATGGTAGGGTGTGATGGAAGGCTAGCAGAACCCCTCTTTGTTTTGTACTGGCAGAAGCATTAAATACTTGGGGATAGCAGGAGCTAAAAAACTTTGGAGCACTGCGAGCTGCAAAGTGTGTCTCCTGGAGGGCTACTACTACAGCTTTCAGGGACGCAAACGACTGGAAGGCTTTAACCTTCTTGTTAGGGGAATTAAGTCTCTTGACATTTAGAGCTAAAATGTTTAGGGGGCCATCTGGAGAAACGGGGTAAATCATCATGGGGAGACACCGGGCACATGTGAGCCGACCAAACTCATAGGAAAAGAACGGGATAGCAGGGAAAAAAAAAGGAAAAACAAGGAGAATTTCGAAAAGCAGGGAGAAAATTCTGTAAGGCAAACAATTGAACAACAAGTACCTAGGTGGTTGAACTCTATTGCCCGACCAGGTAGTGCACAGACTCTTCAGCCAGCCCGCTGGCCAAAGAATGAGTGCACCAGAAAGAGGGGGAGCAGTGACTGCTACCCGCTGCATATAGGAAAAACAGATCAGTGACATATCAATAAACTCAGTTACTAATTATGGGTCAGTATCTTACTAAAACAACCATTTCTAACAAAACAGGCTACAACAGTATCATCAAGTGCCCTGTGGGCACAACGTTGGCGGGGGAGTAGGATGAGGAAGGAGGGATAGGAGGGACTGGGAGAGCTATGGGGGGGAAGACAAGGGAGGTGAGAGGTAGGGAAAGAGGGGAAGTGGGAGGTAAGCAGGGAAGGGAAGGGTGGTAAGGGGGGCTTCAGGGTTCAAGGGATACTTGGTCATGGAGACATCAATAAGACACAATAAGCACCTGTGTAGCCTAACTACACTGCCTGAGCATAGATTTGTTAGTAGCAGGGTTATAATTCACACAAAACATTTTAACAGTTCAATGTAGAAAACTGAGTGTTATTAAACATAATACAAGACACATTAGTGGATAACTAGGATCTGAACCTGTGCAACCCAGATAAGGTTGTGCGACCTGCAGAGGCTTTCTGTTTGGATGTAAAGAGTTCACATCAGGGTACGGGCCTCTGGGCCCCGGTTGTATGGAACATACAAATGTTGAGCAAGGGTGAGGTTCCCCACAAACAACCAATGATAGTTCCCCAGAATGAGGGAGAAAAATACAATACGTTCAGTCAGGTATAAAGCTGTTTGGATCTCGGAAGCCGTTGGTAAGTGCCCGAGAAGGAGTCCCTTTCTCGCATGGAGGATGGACCCGCCTGGTTGCGCTTCGGTGTGGCCGTATAGGGTTGAGCAGCTAAACAGGCCGGAAACATAGTCTCTGACTGCTGGACCTGGGTTGCCAGTTGCAGGAAATCCAGGAGGCATTGTAATGGTGAGGTGCAAGACTGTTGCTGGCCCTGATAGGTGAACTGTAGGGTGAACAGGAATCGCCATGTGTTCTTGAGCTGGGGCTGCAGTAGGATTTGGAGCTGAGGCTTCATGGCACGGCGCTCAGCTATAGTGAGGGGGGCCAGGACTCATAACCCATCTTCCCCACTTCACGTGGCATATCGTAAGCCTCTGAAACTCATGGCGAGACTTCCCTCCCTGTCACCAAAGACTGTAAATACTGTATTGTGGTTAATGTATGAAATCATGTGGAGAGGGGGAGATATGGAAAGTGAAATACAAGGGGGGGTGAGGAGTGTGAGTCTGTTGCTGCCAACCTGTTACATTTGTCTTCCAGTACCAGCTTGCTCCGTTACTACATTGGCATTCAGTACCTCTATCTTTCTCTTTAGTCCTGCCTGCAAGGGAAAATCAACAGTTAAATATCAACTGCAGTCCTTACTGACACACACAAAAAGCCAGACCCAAAAAGAACTTTTGGTTCTCTGAACTGTGAATAAAGGAGAAGTATTCAAAAATATATAGCCCTTCACAATGCAATCTACAATAGTTTAGTGCACTATAGCATAATAAAGCACTGTATAACCAGGTCCGCCAATAAGGGGGTACCACCTGCCCTCCTGTACAGGGCCTGGGCCAGCAGGGGGGCCCGGGCAGCAGGGGGAATCAGATGTGGGCTGTGAGAGTGATTGGTGAGGGGGGCAATTACTGGGGCTCATCCCCTGTATGACTTCTCTGCAGTAGCTGAAAGCCAGTGGGAGGGGAAGAAAAAGCAGGTATTAGTTGCTGTAGCGAAAGCCATACAGGGGATGAGCCCCAGTAATTGCCCCCCAATGTGCCAATCACACTCCCTGTGCACTATCCTCTTCCCCCTGCTGCCCAGGCCCCCTGTGTGCCCCCCACCCCCAGTGTTGTCAGCTTTCCTTCTGTCCCTCTCACTGCAGTCACACAGGGGGATGTTTCTGGATGGAGAGTGGGGTCACATTTCTGATCCCCTCCTTTCCTGATGAACACAATGAGTGATTGGTGCTGATTGCTCTTTGTTCATTCATAACTGCTTCAGTGTGTGAATGAACAGGATCCTCTGTACAGAGGGCTTTCTGTTCATTCACTGTCCAGTGCAACTCAAAAGTGAGACATCAGGGGTCACCCCATACACACACACACACGCACACACACACACACAACATTGTGAAAAAATATATAAAAAATAATAGAAATGTAAAAGATAATAAACACATTGTAAAAAAAAAAAATAAAGAGCGTGACAATAAATGTGTAAATTAAGGACTTTTCTGGCCCATACAATGTGAATGAGCAGTTTGTGTAGCTGGAGCTGCTTGTTATTCTATGAGGATGTATTGGCTGTATGGGCACAGCCACAGGTCCTAATTTGACAGATATACAGGAGTAGGTCCCAAATGCATACCGTCTGTGTTTGGAGCCATACACCTGTATTTACACGGCTGTCAAATTAGGACCTGTGGCTCTGTTGATATAGCTGCTGTGTCACAATAGAGTAACAATTTCTGCCTACACACATTCCCAAACACATTTAAAAAAACACTGGTTCATGCTGTAGAGGGCACAGCTCCCTTGTGAATGAGCCCCAAGACCTAATTCATACACGGAGCTTTATTTATTACCTCGGTATAGTTTTTCTTTTATATTTTGCAGCAATTTTGCAAGTTAGTTTGTGCCGCTAATAATGATTTTAGTGTATTTTTAGTGAAAACATTTTTTTATATTTTACTGGTGGCAGGGGCCTATGGTTTCTAACAGCAACCCTGAGAGCAAACAACTCTCCATTCACAGACCGTGAGCTCTCCCTTAATTGCCACAACACATGCTAGCAAATGGCTGCTGGGAATCTGCCATTTTTTTTATTTTGGCCCATCTAAGCCAGCTGACCTAAGTTCAAAGGACATGCAGTGTATTATGTTTATAAATAGGGATGAGCTTCGAGTTCGAGTCGAACTCATGTTTGACTCGAACATCGGCTGTTCGCAAGTTCGCCGAACAGCGAACAATTTGGGGTGTTCGCGGCAAATTCGAATGCCGCGGAATACCCTTTAAAAGTCTATGGGAGAAATCAAAAGTGCTAATTTTAAAGGCTTATATTCATGGTGACTACAATACTCATAATAAATGACCCCATGGGTATTTGAATCAACAAACATGTGATAAGAAAAGTGAAAAAAACCCTTAATATATTGCATATGCCTACATATCACAGGTAGTTCCAGAGAATAACCACTAGGTGCTGCTGCTAATATACTATGCAGCCAATGTGATGAATCCAGCATATACAAGTGCAAACAGTGCAATCAGATCTAGAAAATATCCATATGGACTAGAAAAATGTGTAAAAAACATAAATAGAATAAAAAACTCCAAAAAAACACCAAAAAAAACAAAAACAAAAAAGTCTGTTCACAAGTAGTGCGTCCCAAGCTATAAATAGCATAAAAAAAAAAAAAAGAAAAAAAAAGGAAAGTTCCAAAAGCTTAGTGACTGTGGTGCCCTCAACGGTGAAAATCCGTGACTTCTGTGCTCCCCTTTTGGCTCCCCACTCACCGGCTCCCACTACCCCTGCAGGGGTGACAGACACTTTAAATTCCGAATGTTGTCCTCTTGGCAGATATCCCGTGGTCACTGAGATAGGATGTCCTCTCTCCCAGGCATTTCCAGATTACCGCTAATGCCACGTCCAAGAAAGAGATCGCCAGAGAAGTCCTAAGCGCAGAGACTTTGTGGCTTTTATATTCATGGTATTGTCATAAAAAGTGTTTGGGGACCCGGGTCCTGCCCCAGGTGACATGGATCAATGCAAAAAAAAGTTTTAAAAATCCATACCAGACCCTTATCCGAGCATGCAACCTGGCAGGCCGCAGGAAAAGAGGGGGTTGAGAGAGCGGCCCCCCTCCTGAACTGTACCAGGCCACATGCCCTCAACATTGGGAGGGTGCTTTGGGGTAGCCCCCCAAAACACCTTGTCCCCATGTTGATGAGGTCAAGGGCCTCATCCCCACAACCCTGGCTGGTGGTTGTGGGGGTCTGCGGGCGGGGGGCTTATTGGAATCTGGAAGCCCCCTTTAACAAGGGGACCTCCAGATCCCGGCCCTCCCCCCTGTGTGAAATGGTAAGGGGGTACAAAAGTACCCCTACCATTTCACAAAAAACTGTCAAAAATGTTAAAAATGACAAGAGACAGTTTTTGACAATTCCTTTATTTAAATGCTTCTTCTTTCTTCTATCTTCTATCTTCCTTAGGTTTCTTCCTCCATCTTCTTCTTCTGGTTCCTCTGGTTCTTCTGGTTCTTCAGGTTCTTCCTCCGGTGTTCTCATCCAGCATCTCCTCCGCAGCGTCGGCGTCTTCTTCCCTTCTTCTCCTCGGCCCGCTCCGCATCCATGATTGCATGGAGGGAGGCTCCTGCTCTTCTCTTCATCTTCTTCTCTTCTTCATCTTCTTCTCTTCTTCATCTTCTTCTCCAGGCCACTCCGCATCCATGGTGGCATGGAGGGAGGCTCCCGCTGTGTGACGCTTCTCCTCTTCTGACGGTTCTTAAATAATGGGGGGTGGGGCCACCCGGTGAACCCGCCCCCTTCTGACGCACGGTGACTTGACGGGACTTCCCTGTGGCATTCCCCGTAACGCCACAGGGAAGTCCCGTCAAGTCACCGTGTGTCAGAGGCCCCACCCCCCGGTTATTTAAGAACCGTCAGAAGAAGAGAAGCGTCACACAGCAGGAGCCTCCCTCCATGCCATCATGGATGCGGAGTGGCCCGGAGAAGGAGATGAAGAAGAGAAGAAGATGAAGAAGAGAAGAAGATGAAGAGAAGAGTGGGAGCCTCCCTCCATGCCATCATGGATGCAGAGCGGCCCGAGGAGAAGAAGGGAAGAAGATGCCGACGCCTCGGTGGAGATGCTGGACGAGAGCACCGGAGGAAGAACCAGAAGAGCCAGAAAAACCAGAAGAACCAAAAGAAGAAGAAGATGAAGGAAGAAACCGAAGGAAGATAGAAGAAAGAAGAAGCATTTAAATAAAGGAATTGTCAAAAACTGTCTCTTGTCATTTTTAACATTTTTGACAGTTTTTTAGTGGAATGTTAGGGGTACTTTTGTACCCCCTTACCATTTCACACAGGGGGGAGGGCCGGGATCTGGGAGTCCCTTTGTTAAAGGGGGCTTCCAGATTCCGATAACCCCCTGTCCGCAGACCCCCACAACCACCGGCCAGGGTTGTGGGGATGAGGCCCTTGTCCTCATCAACATGGGGACAAGGTGTTTTGGGGGGCTACCCCAAAGCACCCTTCTAATGTTGAGGGCATGTGGCCTGTTACGGTTGAAGGGGGGCACTCTCTCGTCCCCCCTCTTTTCCTGTGGCCTGCCAGGTTGCGTGCTCGGATAAGGGTCTGGTATGGATCTTTGGGGGACCCCACGCCTTTTTTTTTTAAATTATGGCGCGGGGTTCCCCTTAAAATCCATACCAGACCCTTCAGGTCTGGTATGGAATTTAGGGCGACCCCCTACGTCATTTTTTTTTTTTTTTAATTTTGGCCGGGGTTCCCCTTAATATCCATACCAGACCTGAAGGGCCTGGTATGGAATTTAGGGGGGCCCCCACGTCATTTTTATTTTTAAATTTTGGTTCGGGGTTCCCCTGTGGGGAATTCCCATGCCGTTTTTATCAATGAACTTTTATGTGTATTGTCGGACCGGCAATGCATTAATAGCCGCGAGTAGTTTTAAATGACTTTTTTTCCTTTGAAATGTCATTTTGCTGTCAGACTGTTCTAAACAAGGGAAACATGCGCCCCTTTACAGGCATACTATAGACACCCCTTAGGTATGAAATTTAAAGGGATATTACACTTTTATTGTTTCACTTTAAGCATTATTAAAATCACTGCTCCAGAAAAAACGGCCATTTTTAAAACTTTTTTTGCATTGATCCATGTCCCCTGGGGCAGGACCCAGGTCCCCAAACACTTTTTATGACAATAACTTGCATATAAGCCTTTAAAATTAGCACTTTTGATTATTCATGTTCGTGTCCCATAGACTTTAACGGTGTTTGTGTGTTCGAACAAATTTTTTGCCTGTTCGCAAGTTCTGGTGCGAACCGAACAGGGGGGTGTTCGGCTCATCCCTATTTACAAAGAATTCAGCTTGGCAAGATTCAGCATACATTTGCAAGAACCACAAACATCAAACACACTGGATAGACCAGGAACCCATAATAGCGGGGAACCTGAACCTCAATCTTAAACCTCAGAAAACTGGAAGGTGGAGAGGGAATACATGTATACAAATAAAACACTTCCTGTAAAAAGTGCCAAGGGCACAACCTACATTTTTTGCTGGAATGAAAAACATGTTTGACATCAAAATATACGTTTTAAATATATATTGCTTTGCCAGACCCTCAACAAATATTTCTTGTAACAGTGGTAATTAGGGATGAGCCGAACGCCCCCCTGTTCAGTTCGCACCAGAACATGCGAACAGGCAAAAAATTTGTTCGAACACGCCCTTAAAACACCTTTAAAGTCTATGGGACACGAACATGAATTATCAAAAGTGCTAATTTTAAAGGCTTATATGCAAGTTATTGTCATAAAAAGTGTTTGGGGACCTGGGTCCTACCCCAGGGGACATGGATCAATGCAAAAAAAAGTTTTAAAAATGGCCGTTTTTTCTGGAGCAGTGATTTTAATAATGCTTAAAGTGAAACAATAAAAGTGTAATATCCCTTTAAATTTCATACCTGGGGGGTGTCTATAGTATGCCTGTAAAGGGGCACATGTTTCCCGTGTTTAGAACAGTCTGACAGCAAAATGACATTTCAAAGGTAAAAAAGTAATTTAAACCTACTTGCGGCTATTAATGAATTGCCGGTCCGACAATACACATAAAAGTTCATTGGTAAAAACGGCATGGGAATTCCCCACAGGGGAACCCCGAACCAAAATTAAAAAAAAATTACGTGGGGGGTCCCCTTAAATTCCATACCAGGCCCTTCAGGGCTGGTATGGATATTAAGAAGAACCTTGGCCAAAATGTAAAAAAAAAAATGGCGTGGGGTCATCCTCAAAATCTATACCAGACCCTTCAGGTCTGGTATGGATTTTAAGGGGAACCCCGCGCCAAAATTAAAAAAAAAATGGCATGGGGTCCCCCCAAAAATCCATACCAGACCCTTATCCGAGCATACAACCTGGCAGGCCGCAGGAAAAGAGGGGGGACGAGAGAGCGCCCCCCCTCCTGAACTGTACCAGGCCACATGCCCTCAACATTGGGAGGGTGCTTTGGGGAAGCCCCCCAAAACACCTTGTCCCCATGTTGATGGAGACAAGGGCCTCATCCCCACAACCCTTGCCCGGTGGTTGTGGGGGTCTGCGGGCGGGGGGCTTATTGGAATCTGGAAGCCCCCTTTAACAAGGGGACCTTCAGATCCCAGCCCTCCCCCCTGTGTGAAATGGTAAGGGGGTACAAAAGTACCCCTACCATTTCACAAAAAAACTGTCAAAAATTTTAAAAATGACAAGAGACAGTTTTTGACAATTCCTTTATTTAAATTCTCCTTCTTTCTTCTATGTTCTATCTTCTATCTTCTTTCTTCTATCTTCTTTCTTCTATCTTCTATCTTCTATCTTCTATCTTCTATCTTCTTTCTTCTTTCTTCTATCTTCTATCTTCTATCTTCCTTCGGTTTCTTCCTCCATATTCTTCTTCTTCTGGTTCTTCCTCCGGTGTTCTTGTCCGGCATCTTCCTCCGTGGCATCTTCTTCCCTTCTTCTTATCAGGCCGCTCCGCATCCAACATGATGGGAGGCTCCCACTGTGTGACGCTTCTCCTCTTCTGATGGTTCTTAGATAACGGAGGGCGGGACAACCCGGTGACCCCGCCCCCTCTGATGTCACAGGGAATGCCACAGGGAAGTCCCACAGTGGGAGCCTCCCATCATGGTGGATGCGGAGCGGCCTGAGAAGAAGAAGGAAAGAAGATGCTGTGGAGGAAGATGCCGGACGAGAACACCGGAGGAAGAACTAGAAGAACCAGAAGAACCAGAAGAAGTAGAAGATGGAGGAAGAAACCGAAGGAAGATAGAAGATATGCCTTTTTTTAAAAAAATTTTGGCCGCGGTTCCCCTTAATATCTATACCAGAACTGAAGGGCCTGGTATGAAATTTAGGGGGACCCCACGTCTTTTTTTTTTTAAATTTTGGTTTGGGGTTCCCATGTGGGGAATACCCATGCCGTTTTTATCAATGAACTTTTATGTGTATTGTCAGACCGGTAATTCATTATTAATAGGCGCGAGTAGTTTTAAATGACTTTTTTTCCTTTGAAATGTCATTTTGCTGTCAGACTGTTCTAAACATGGGAAACATGCGCCCTTTACAGGCATACTATAGACACCCCCCAGGTACGCAATTTAAAGGAATATTACACTTTCATTGTTTCACTTAAAGCATTATTAAAATCACTGCTCCCGAAAAAACGGCCGTTTTTAAAACTTTTTTTTGCATTGATCCATGTCCCCTGGGGCAGGACCCAGGTCTCCAAACACTTTTTATGACAATACCATGCATATAAGCCTTTAAAATTAGCACTTTTGATTTCTCCCATAGACTTTTAAAGGGTGTTCCGCGGCTTTCGAATTTGCTGCGAACACCCCAAATTGTTCGCTGTTCGGAGAACTGGCGAACAGCCGATGTTCGAGTCGAACATGAGTTAGACTCAAACTCGAAGCTCATCCCAAGTGGTAATCTAAACTGCCACTTCAGCCAAAACTCTTTATTTAAAGTGGTTGTAAACCTTTTTTTTTGTATTAAAATAACAAACATGCCAATACTTACCTGCTCTGTGCAATGGTTTTGCACAGAGCAGCCCAGATCCTCTTCTCCTGGGGTCCCCCCACTGGCACTTTAGGCTCCTCCTCTTCATTGGGTGCCCCCACAGAAACCATGGGGGGCATTCATGCGGGCTCACTCCTGAGTCCCACTACTGCATCCATTTACACAGACAGCAGAACTCAGGTCCACCCCCCGCTCCCATGTCACTGGATTTGATCGACAGCAGCAGGAGCCAATGGCTCTTGCTGCTATCAATCTGTCCAATGTGGAGAGAGACAACTCTGAATCGGGCTCAGGTATGAAAAAGCGAGGTCTGGGGGGGCGCTGGAGCATAGACGGTTTTTCACCTTAATGGATAGAATGCATCAAGGTGAAAAACCTTAAGGTTTTACAACCACTTTAAGACAACTGTCTAACTTGGTTTGCCTAGGATGGGGCCTAATTTTACCTGAAAATTCACCAAAAGTGGGTCTGTCCATCACTGACTGTCTGTATCCATCATTGCCTATCATTTGTTTTTGTCATCTGTCACAGTCTTAATGTCTGTTTGCAAAAAAATGTTTTGTAACTGTCTTAGGAAAGTTTGAGACTGCATTCATACCTGAGCGTTTTCAGCTAATAAAACGCTCATAAAAATGCCCAACAAGCAAAATCCCATTCATTTTAATGGCACCTGTTCACATCTGGGCATTTTATCACCAGAAGCAAAATGCCTGAAAAATGCCCTAAGCTCAAAAAAGAACATGAGCTTCTTTGGGACAGATTACAGGCATTTTTCTGCCTTTTACATTGGTGACCTGAACAAAATCACGGCAAAAACACAGCAAAATTGTGGTAAAAACACTGCAAAATCGCGGTAAAAACACGGTAAAACCGCTCGAATTTGAAACGCTCAGGTGTGAATGCAGCCTCAATGTGTGTGTGAAAGAATTTTTTAAACAAAAAAATAAAAAACAGGTGCAAACATCACTGTCAATATGAGTCAGCCAACTGCAACAACAAACTAACAGTACTTGTAAGTATATATTTTAATTTAACTGTCAACTTGCATGGCAGATTGGCTGTTTGACTGAGACATTGAACCTCACTGCAGGTCCAAAACTGCCAGAGAAATATTTTTCACAGTGGTCTGACAGCTGAAAATATATGTGTGGATAAAACAGAATGCCTACTTCAGTATATAACCTTTGAAAATTAAATTTGGTGTTCATTTACAAAAAGAAAAAGGTTTATTGATCTAACCAGTTTGTAAAGAAAAAAAAAAAATAAGGCTACATTTCTGATTCTTTGGTACTGGTGTAGCATACATGAATAGGAGGAAATTATCACTGAATATCCAGATTGCCATATAACCTCTAGTGTTGATCCATAAATCTGACTATAGTCACTTAGTCACTTATAAATCTTAAAAAATACCTTGATGAACTCCTTTCTAAAAATCCTTCAAACCCCTTTTCTAAAAATGACCCTCTGAACCCCTTTCTAACTAATTATAAATATTTACTTCATCCAGGAACAAGGGCTCCAACTCAAAAATGTTGCTGACAGTTTGGCCAAACAGGCCAAAAATCAGCAAAACCCTGAACCCGAATCTGAACACCATTGAAGTCAGTGTTGATGGAATTCAGGTGGGCTGTACATGCCACTAAATAACATATTCACTTCTTCAGTAACTCCTCCAGGAATCCTGGGTGATATCATAGAGCAAATAGGGTCAAGGGCCTTACCTAGGATTCCCAGAGATAAATTTCATTTCTGCAGCTGGGAATTTGTCAGAATGACTCACTCTTTCCTTAATGCTGTTTGCAACAGACTCATCTACTCACTGATCTACTGCCAGTCACCGTCTGGGTTCTGACACCCAGTGCCAATCAACCTACTTCTTGGAAGCCAGTGGCATCAAAGGCTTGCCTTAAACCTGGACTCAAAGCTAGTAGGTTGCAGCTTTCAGGATCCAGCACCATCAGAGACAGAAGAGGGACATTTTCTTTTCTTGTGGGGGTACAAATGGGGAGGGGGATGATTCCAGGCCTGGAATTTAACAACTCAGCCAATCACCAGAATTTTGGTCCATGCTTGAGCTGTGGATGTGTTAAATCTTGGCCTGCCACATGGTCTTTTTTAACCCTAGCTATTATTCTAGGAGGATGGCGTTCCCCTTATGGTTGTATATTACAGAGGTCCCTTCTTCTAGTAGGCACAGTGAGATTTTTAAAATAAGGTGTTTGGCCATGAGACAGCACATACTGCTGTCCCCCACTGGATGAATGTGGTGAGGGACTGGCTGAGAGAGAAGTTTACAGAAGAATAGAAGATTGATTCAGGTCTGTGTTCAGCAACAGGTTATCAGGTGGTATGCATATCCTTAATCCCTTTCCCCACTCTCTGTGCAGTCTGCAATACATTTTGTTAAAGCTTATCTACAAAATGACTGACATCTATCCTGATGGAGAATAGCCAACTCTAAAATGGATATTCCTGGGGCATTATTGGTATGTAAGTGAACTTGGACAATCATGGTGTGAGCTAGTGGTCATTGTCAATGGCTGCCATGAGTAAAAAGTGTTACACTTCTATACTGACCTGTTGAAGTGTAAAATGGAACATACATTTTTCAAACAGAGGGCACCCTGATCTTTAGTGACCCTGGAACATTTGGTCACTACAGATCAGGCCAGGATGATGTGATCTCTGGTTTGAGTAAAGCAATTTACTAACTATTAGTGAGCAGCCAAATAAAAAAACTTGTAATTCTGAACATTTTTCATTAGGCAGAGACAAAAAAGGTGCTTTAGGCACGCTCTCATTGTCTCATTGATGGGAGATTTTTGTTCATAGGTGAAGGCACATTTAATAAGAGACAGACAGCTTTTAAACCTGTAAACGAGCATAACTTGTATTTCACAGGGAACAATAGATTAGATAATTTTTTATTAAACTACCGTAAGGAAGTAATTATCTGATACCAGTGCTGGAAGCTGCAAATTGTATTATTGAAGATGATAAAAATAAACATTGTTTGTTGTAGGCTCAGGCAGTCATACATTTGACTATCAATTTACCCTTTGCTCAGCAGATGAAATGATCTCTTCTTAAAGAAAGTAAAAAAAACAAAAACATTATTTGTTAAATAGTCTAGGTATTGTAATGGGTTGGATAATCTGACTGGGAGTAACTGTAACTTGCAGTTTACTAAACATGTACAAAATTAGAAGTAACAATGCAAAAAGGTTCTGGATGGCAAAGAGCATGCATAGACTTGAGAATATTACAAAACAGATTATAAAAAGCTGCACAAATATGGAATCTTCACAGCAATGCCTCTCAGCCTCAATCAGGCAGTGAATCTAGTTGAGAATTACTACTTTAGTATAACAATTCAGTACACAAATAGCTACTTGCAATTATCCTCAAAAACTGCATCCCTCTCAGGGAAGTCCAGGATAACTCTGGCAAGACAGACAAACATATGGATGGATCCCAAGGCCCAAGTACAAAGAGACACTTCACTGGAACTGTAGTTTTCCTTTAGCAATTGGGGAGGATCCCCACAATAGCTGGGTATTTTGGGTCTTCCAGAGACACTACATGCTTTTAGGCTTGGCTTCTCACACACTTTTTCTGACAGCTGAGGGCTGCCCCCTTGGTGGATTACTTGCCCAGCTACAACTGCCTCATTAGATGTGGACTCTCTGAGCTGCTGAAGAAGGAACTGAGGAACTTGTGTTTGCTGGGCAAGTCCAAGATCCCAGGGAGTTTGGGAAATGGGGGCCTGCACTTTCATCTAAATATGGTGAGTAAATGGGTACTTCACTTTACCTCACCCTACTTGATCTTGCATTCAAATTTATCCTGTACAATGTGGCCATAGAAAACTCGAATTGCAGCTGATTTCTGATGAAGTAACATCTGGCCCTGAAAAAATGATTGACCGAATGGTGACTGCATCTTATCAGATGCAGTCACTATTTGAGCATTCAGGCAGTTATGGGTGCCATGGCTACCTGCATACAACACGGAGCAGTGAAGCTTTCCCCATATATGTTGTTAGCCTTGATGGAGAAAGTGATTGATTTTCTTTCCTATAACCCATGCATGATTATCTTAAATGTATTACCAATACTGTTGCTCACAAACTGAAGTCCTTCTGGTACATGTCAGAGACAAAAAATTGCCCTTGGGCCAATAATGTAAATACTTTCTTTGCACATAGTCATTGTAAGGATACCTTGCTCTCAACTGAATATTTCTTCCTTTTGAAAACAAAACCTAATACTTTTATAAACATCATCCTATTAATATAGTTAGTGGGATGTCACTTAAACCAGGGGTCCTCAACCACCAGGCCGTGGTCCACTACCATGGCCTCTCTGCAGCCGAGTCGCGGGTGCGCAGGGGCGGGCAACATGAGAGAGCCAGGCGGGCAGGCGAGAGAGCCGGGTGGATGAGAGAAGTGGTTGGGCGGATGAGAGAAGCGGGCAGGCGAGCAGAGATGACATCATCTCTCCACCCACCCCGCATGACCGCTCTTCCACCATCACAGCTGTGCCTCTTTAGTGTTGGAGGTGCATCAGCGAGAGAGCCGGGTGGATGAGAGAAGTGATTGGGCGGATGAGAGAAGTGGGCAGGAGAGCAGTGATGACATTATCTCTCACCACCAGCCCCACATCACCACTCTTCTGCCCTCACTCAGAACCGACCACTGATAAATGGACCAGTGCTGCCACCAATGCAGTGACAATCCACATCTGGTGGCAAGCGACATTCCGCATCTAGTGACAGGTGACGTGGCAAGTGACAATCCACATCTGGTCACAAGCAGCGTGGCAAGTGAGAAAATGCATCTGGTGGCAGGAAACGTGGCAAGTGACATTCCTCATCTGGTGGCAGGCATCGTTGCAGGTGACATTCCGCATCTGGTGGCAGGTGACGTGGCAAGTGACAATCCACATCTGGTGGCAGGCAGTAAGGTAAGTGAAAAAACGCACCTGGTAGCAGGCTACGTGACATTCTGCATCTGGTGGCAGGTGACATTCCACATCTGGTGGCAGGTGACGTGGCAAGTGATAATCTGCATCTGGTGGCAGGCAACATGGCAAGTGACACGCTGCTTCTGGTGGCAGGCGACGTGGTAAGTGACAATCCGCATCTGGTGGCAGGCGACATGGCAAGTGGAACACTGCATCTAGTGGCAGGGGACATGGCAAGTGCCAATCTGCATCTGGTGGCAGGCGATGTGGCAGGTGACATACCACATCTGGTGTCAGGCAACGTGGCAGGACGTGGCAAGTGACAATCCACATCTGGTGGCAGGCGACAGGGCAAGTGACAATCCACATCTGGTAGCAGGTGACATGGCAAGTGACAAGCTGTATCTGAAGGCAGGCAAGGTGGCAAGTGACAATTCACATATGGTGGCAGGCAACGTGGCAAGGGACATTCTGCATGTGGTGGCAGGTGACATGGCAAGTGACAAGCTGCATCTGGTGGCAGATGACGTGACAAGCCACATTTGAAGACAGGCAACATGGCAAGTGACAATCCACATATGGTGGCAAGTGACAAGCTGCATCTGGTGGCAGGTAATAGTGGCAAGTGACACGCACAGGGCTTCCACTGATTCCGCATTATGGTGAGTTGAACTATATATATATAATAGAAATAATGTGCTTTAATCACCTGACACCATATCAACCATGGTGCCGGGATGATTGAAGCACTAACACTAACCATTTCCCCGAGAAATTGCCTGGAAAAAATCTCTTGCCCCCCACACTTGGGCCTTGGCACAATTTTCTTCCACGCAGCCAGGCCCCAGTGCTAAAAAGTTTGGGGACCGCTGACCTAAACGACAAGAAAGAACATTGGTGAGAAATAGAGCTATTTGATCAGGAAAACAAAGTTCTTTTACCAGATCATGTGCACAATAGTTAAATTACTCTATGTTTAACTTTCCATAATATTAAAATCACAACATCCTTTGTACAGTGGCTGATATTTCTAATCAGGCTTACTGGGAAGTGTCTACACTGGCTACTAATGTAAATATAAGAGAATGCAGACAATTGCAGTGATACCTTTTGCCTTCACACAACGTCTTCAGCAAATTTCATGCAGAAATACAGAGTGGGGAAGGGCTTATTTAATACAAGTTCAAGCAATGCTTGGATTACATAAAAAAAATAGCATCACGTTCATTAGAGTCAAACAGCCGTTTAGCAAGGAATACACCAATTTAAAGTAGACGCAATCTAAAAAAAAAATAAGAATTGCTATCTCTCAGGGAATATCTAGAATGGTAATTGTGTAAAAGTAATTGCTTTAAAAAATTTACCCTTTTGCCGCATACACACGACCGGTTTTGCCGTCGGAATAAACTCCAAAGGTTTCTCCGATGGAACTCCGACGGAATTCCATTCAAGCGTTCTTGCCTACACATGGTCAAGCTAAAGTCCGACTAAAGTCCAACTGTCCAGAACGCGGTGATGTACAACACGTACGATGGGACTAGAAGAAAGGAAGTTCACTAGCCAGTAGACAATAGCTTCCGTCTCATACTTGCTTCAGAGCATGCGTCGTTTTTGGTCCGTCGAACAGCATACAGACGAGCGGTTTTCCCAATAGGAATTGGTTCCATCGGAAATATTTAGAACATGTTCTATTTCTAGGTCCGTCAGAATTTTCAAAAAAAAAAAAGGCCAATGAGGCACACACACAATCGGAATATACAATGAAAAGCTTCCGTCTGACTTTTTCTGTCAGACATTCCACTTGTGTGCACGCAGCTTTAGTCTTGAATTTCTCCTAAAAAAAATAAAAATAAATAAGTGCACTTTTCCCCTTTGACTTGCGTGTAATAGCTGCATATATGCAGTATGATCACAAAGGGCACTGCTGTCACTGATTGCTGGTTTTACGAGATTCGAGAATGTCACTATTTGGCTGCACATTGTCCTCTTTCCTGGAGAGAAGGCTGCACCTGGGAACCAGCAATTAAATAATCTTCTTTTGTTACTGGTTTTGTGGATCTGTTATTCCTTCAACTGCTTTGTCACACCATGTCAAACAAAGAAAATCCAGATGGCTGCACTCAGACAATCCACTTTATATGACAGGAACATTAAAACCAGATGACAGACTGTACAAGTACAGCAGTGGCAGCCGGTGGAATTTTTTTTGGAGGAGGGCAGCAAACAGTATGCCACCCCCCCGGTCGGTAAGTAGCACTTACTCCATCACTGGTGGCTTCCCCTGATCAGTAGGGTTTCCCATGATCAGCGGCTTCCCATGATTGGTGGCGGCTTCCCCTGCTCTGCGGCGGCTTCCCCTGCTCAACGGCCCACCTTCTCCTGTTGTTCTCCTGCGGCCACCCATTCTACGGGTCATCACCTCGGTGGTGGCTTCCGTTTCTTCTATCCTCCACGGCGGCCATTTGGGAGTCTTCTCTTTTTGGCCAATCAGAAAATGGGTGTCACACCTGCTTCTGATTGGCCGGATTGAGGATTAGTGTTTCAACAGCGAATATTCATTCACTGCTGAAATACTCCTGGGACCCGAGCCCATCTGATTTTGAAGCCTATTAAAGCCTCTGGCTCTAATCAGGTGCTTAAAAAAAACAAAACAGCCACTGTAATTCATGCACCCGTTGCCCTAAAGGGGCCGGATGCATGAATAGGGGGTGGCCGCGGCGGCGTTGGACAGATTAATGCTATGCATGAATCCATCCATTGCATATAGGGGGGTGGAGTGAAGAGAGGGGCGACACCTCGGTGCCCCTAATGGACAGGCCGCCACTGAAGTACAGTGGGGGACCAGCAGGTAGATACATTTTGCGTTAAAATCGGCACTTAATCATTACCGTCACACCAGTCTTAAGGCCCATACACATGATCCGAATATCGTATGACAGATCGTACAACTTTTTTCATTTAATAGTTGCAAGTAGAAATGGAATAGGTTACTAAAGTCACAAAAATTCTCGTACGACAGAAAAAAAAAATCAGAAGTGATGTCATGTGTTGTAATGTATTTGCATTGTATTTTCGGGCAACAACTGTACTGACTAAACGAAAATCATACGATCTGGTATCGTACAAGGAACATTTTTGTGCTTGTCGGATGAATTGTTGTGATCGGCTCTCGAAAGCTCTGTACTATTGTACTACTGTACTATTTTTTGTCAAATTTTCGGACCTTGTGTACGGGCCATAAGGTACAAAAAAGCCCTGCTTCACTACCTAGATGGTTGTTTTTATACAGGAAAAGGGTGTAGAACAAGACACAGTAAGTTAATAATGGGTCAAAAAAAAAAAAATACAGCTGCATGGAGACCATGTGCAAAGCTTCCACAATTGATCTTTAACCAGTAAGTAACAAGAAAGGGAAAAGCATATTAGACAGTATAATTTCTATATTTAAGCATTTATTAACCCACCAGTTCATATTTCTGAATTGTGCCTGCTATATCATGTACTTGTATGAGATAGTATCCTGTTCTCTTTGTATTGCTTCCTTTATGTGAAATCCCTGGTGTTCCTGCCAGTCCCTCTGGTTTCCTATTAAAAACTGACCACGCTAATCAGGAGAGCTCACAATGGTCAGTTCTCTAGCTATGTGTACTCTCCTCCAATGATCAGACTTGTCCTGACAGGCACCCGCTGCACAGCCATTTACTGGGAATCTCAGTGTGCTGCTGCTTTTTCTCCCCCAGCACTTACGCAGCTGTAAATAGAGGATATGTAATTGCTTATAAAAAAAGGGAAAAAGGGTATTTATAATGTTTTTTTTTATATCTATACAAAATGTTTTGCCTTTCATTTCTATTTTAAACAGTTTTACAAGATAATCGTTTACAATCACTTTAATTTCTAAAAAGATCTATTAATGCCAATTAAAAAAAAAAAAAAAAAACACAAAAATGGCTGGTTAAACATAGTGTCCTATTTGTACATGCATATGTGATAACCAAAAAGAAAAAAAAGTTGAAAAATAAGCCTTATGGAAAAAACAAGTGTTGTTGTGGAACCATCACTGCTGATAAGTTCTGTTATAGCAACAGACGTCAGTGACTAGCTTCTAGATAGATCCCTATGTGCCCAGTATAGAAGAACACAAGCACAGAAGCTTGTTTATTATTTCATTGTAAGCAGTTATGGCAGAAGTATATTGACAAAGAAAACACTTTTTCCCTCAGGATTTTTTGGAAATAGTTTTCTACCTGACTGGTCACTACTGTTCCCTTTTCAGCTTTTTCTCTTGTAGCAGATTTTCAATTTATTAGCAGTCCCCACTGTGTTTTTAGATACATTATTAACGCCATGTTACTGTCTGGTAACCTTTCCTTCCCGCTTGTAGATTTGTTAGCCAGACATTAAAGTGACCTTTCTGCTCCTTCTGCTTATGAGAAAAATGTAAATATGCATGAATAAAACCAATAGCAATGTCAACGACTTACCTTTGTATAATTTATGGCCGTTGCATTTCTTGAAAACAAAGTTGATATATTATCATAGGACCGACTAACATTCTTTTTCTTAAAACGTGAAATATTTTATTCAATTTTAAAAGGGCCTATTAAATTAAACTTGGTTTATGTAAAAAAAGAACATACAACATATAACTATACTTTATATGCTAACATTATAAAATTAAAAGCTTATAATAAGTAATATTCAAGCAAGGGGGAAGGGTGACATTTGCCTGTATACTGCTTAGTTCTTGCCGATATTGTTTACCCAAAAGCTACATGCAGTGATATAACTATTGTGAGCAAAGAATGGAGATGTCTCTTTTGGGTTCCTTAGCATGCAGTGTGCAACATTATAACTAATGTACTTAATATTTCTGTAATTAGGGTGACTTCTGATAATCCACCAGTAAATGTGCTTAATACTTCAGTTTGGACTTTGGAATGAGCCTAGACCGGTGGGGGTCAACTTAAAAATTATAGAGGGTCTTAAGTGTGGCCTCTGATACTTCCAAAGCAGCTTTGTGCATTAAAGCACATTGCATAAAGCTAGGCAGCCAATTTAAAATGAATGCGCTGTAATTCACCACAACATTGGAACAGTTTGGTTCTGCTGTATTTTTTTTTTTTGCGCTCTGAAGAGAAATAAGAAATATCGTTGGTGTCAGTGTCAGGCAATAGTACCTCCCAGCATTGTTGTTATTCCTAGCAATAATAACCCTCAGCATTGGTGTCAGTGGATTTAATAACCACAGCATTGGTGTCAGTATTTACTGATTCAAGCCTGCATCACAACATGATACCACTGGGATAATATACCTTTATTTATATAATATATATATATATATATATATATATATATATATATATATGCAGTGCCTTGAAAAAGTATTCATACCCCTTGAAATTTTCCACATTTTGTCATGTTGCAACCAAAAACGTAATGTATTTTATTGGGATTTTATGTGATAGACCAACAGAAAGTGGCACATAATTGTGAAGTGGGAGGAAAATTATAAATGGTTTTCAACATTTTTTACAAATAAATATGTGAAAAGTGTGGCATGCATTTGTATTCAGCCCCCCCTGAGTCAATATTTTGTAGAACCACCTTTCGCTGCAATTACAGATGCAAGTCTTTTTGGGGATTTCTCTACCAGCTTTGCACATCTAAAGAGTGAAATGTTTGCCCATTCTTCTTTGCAAAATAGCTCAAGCTCTGTCAGATTGGATGGAGAGTATCTGTGAACAGCAATTTTCAAGTATTGCCACAGATTCTCATTTGGATTTAGGTCTGGAATTTTACTGGCCCATTCTAAAACACAAATATGCTTTAATCTAAAACATTCCATTGTAGCTCTGGCTGTACGTTTAGGGTCGTTGTCCTGCTGGAATGTGAACCTCTGCCCCAGTCTCAAGTCTTTTACGGACTGTAACAGATTTTCTTCCAAGATTGCCGTGTATTTGGCTCTACTGATCTTCCCATCAACTCTGACCAGCTTCCCTGTCCATGCAGAAGAAAATCATCCCCACAACATGATGCTGCCACCACCGTGTTTCACGGTGGGGATGGTGTGTACAGGGTGATGTGCAGTGTTAGTTTTCTACCACACATAGCATTTTGCTTTTAGGCCAAAAGGTTCAATTTTGGTCTCATCTGACCAGAGCACCCTCTTCCACATGTTTGCTGTGCCCCCATCATGGCTTCTTGCAAACTGCAGACAAGACTTCTTATGGTTTTCTTTCATCAATGGCTTTCTTCTTACCACCCTTCCATAAAGGTCAGATTTTTGGAGTGCATGACTAAAAGTTGTCCTGCGGACAGATTCTCCCACCTGAACTGTGGATCTCTGCAGCTCCTCCAGAGTTACCATGGGCCTCTTGACTGCTTCTCTGATGAATGGGCTCCTTGCCCGGCCTGTCAGTTTAGTCGGACAGCCATGTTTTGATAGGTTTGCAGCTGTGCCATACTCTTTCCATTTTTGGATGATGGATTATACAGTGATCAGTGAGATGTTAAAAGCTTGGGATATTTTTTTATAACCTAGTCCTGCTTTAAACTTCTTCACAACTTTATCTCTGACCTGTCTGGTGTGTTCCTTGGCCTTCATAATGCTGTTTGTTCACTAAGGTTCTCTAACAAACCTCTGAGGGCTTCACAGAACAGCTGTATTTATACTGAAATTAATTTCCACACAGGTGGACTCTATTTACTGATTAGTTGACTTCTGATGGCAATTGGTTCCACTAGATTTTAGTTAAGGGGTTTCAGAGTAAAGGGGGCTGAATACAAACGCTCGCCACACTTTTCACATATTTATGCGTAAAAGATTTTGAAAACCATTTATCATTTTCCTTCCACTTCACAATTTTGTGCCACTTTGTGTTGTGTCACATAAAATCCCAATAAAATACATTTACGTTTTTGCTTGTAACATGACAAAATGTGGGAAATTTCAAGGGGTATGAACACTTTTTCAAGCCACTGTATATATACTATATTACCAAAAGTATTGGGATGCCTGCCTTTAAACGCACGTGAACTTTAATGGCATCCCAGTCTTAGTCCATAGCAGGGACATGCGGTGAGGACAGTGGCTGGTGAGGCACTGGCTAGTATCAGAGCCAGATACACACAGGTTACATACGCCGTAATCGTTAGAGCGAGAGCAATAATTCTAGCAGTAGACCTCCTCTGTAACTCTAAACATGTAATCTGTAAAAAAATTTAAAGCGTCGCCTATGGAGATTTTTAAAAACTGAGGTTTGGCGCCATTTCATGAGTGTGAGCAATTTTAAAGCGTGACATGTTAGGTATCTATTTACTTGGCATAGCATCATCTTTACCATTATTCAAAACAATCATGTTATCTTTAGTTTTTTTATATTCATGAAACAATTGAAAAATTGCTGCGCAAATACCGTGTAACATAAAAAGTTGCAATGACCACCATTTTATTCCCTAGGGTGTCTGCTAAAACAATATATATAATATATTCTAGACACATGCCCCCTTCTATGACACTGCAGTGAGAGGCGTGCCTCCACTGCAGAATTTTTATTGGACAGCTGGGGCCAATAGTACTTTACCATTGGTCCAAGACTCCAGTGCCTCTGACAAGAAGTGAGGAGAGGCACTGTGAGCTCATCCTCTCAGTCTGCTGCAAACAAAGTGTGCCAGCTTGTATTTAAACTGGCCGTTCTGTATGTAGCTTAGGTCATAGGACTCAGGCTACCTACCCCCCAAATTTGGGGTCACTGTGACCTCAGGTCGCTGAGCTACCACCCTCAAAGCTCTATTTTTTTTTTTATGTTCATGGCAGGTGAGGCTATACCTCCCCTAGCTGAACGTCCCTGGTTCGTAGGGTTGAATATTGAGTTGGCCCACCCTTTGCAGCTGTAACAGCTTGAACTCTTCTAGGAAGGCTGTCCACAAGGTTTAGGAGTGGGTCTATGGGAATGTTTGACCATTCTTCCAGAAGCGCATTTGTGAGGTCAGGCACTGATGTGGATGAGAAAGCCTGGCTCTCAGTCTCTGCTCTAATTAATCCCAAAGGTGTTCTATCGGGTTGAGGTCAGGACTGTGCAGGCCAGTCAATTTCCTCCACCCCAAATTTGCTCATCCATGTGTTTATGGACCTTGATTTGTGCACTGGTCCAAATCATTTGGTGGACAGGGGAATATGGTGTGGGGTTGTTTTTCAGGGGTTGGGCTTGGCTCCTTAGTTCCAGTGAAGGGAACTCTTACGCCCTGTACACACGGTTGGATTTTCCGACGGAAAAAGTGCGATCGGATTGTGTTGTTGGAAATTCTGATCCTGTGTGGGCTCCATTGTACTTTTTCCATCGGAATTTCCGACACACAAAGTTTGAGAGCAGGATATAAAATTTTCTGACAACAAAATCTGATCGGTTAAATTCCGATCGTGTGTACACAAATCCGACGGACAAAGTGCCACACATGCTCAGAATAAATTAAGAGACAAAAGCTATTGGCTACTGCCCCGTTTATAATCCCGACATACGCGTTTTAGGTCACCGCGTTCGGAACGATCGGATTTTCCGACAACTTTGTGCAACCGTGTGTATGCAAGATAAGTTTGAGCCAACATCTGTTGGAAAAAATCCATGGATTTTGTTGTCGGAATGTCCGATCAATGTCCGATCGTGTGTACAGGGCATTAGGGCGTCAGCATATTGGGACATATTGGACAGTTTCATGCTCCCAACTTTGTGGAAACAGTTTGGGGATATCCAAACTTTTTGTTCCAACATGACTGCGCACCAGTGGGGTGGAGAAATTTGACTGGCCTGCACAGAGTCCTAACCTCAACCAGATAGAGCCCCTTTAGGATGAATTAGAGCGGAGCCTGCGAGCCAGACCTTCCCATCCACATCAGTGCCTGACTTCACAAATGTGCTTTTGGAAGAATGGTCAAACACTCCCATAGACACACTTCTAAACCTTGTGGACAGCCTTCCCAGAAGAGTTGAAGCTGTTATAGCTGCAAAGGGTGGACCAACTCAATATTGAACCCTACAGACTAATTCTGCATACACATGGTCGGAATTTCCAACAACAAATGTTCGATGTGAGCTTGTTGTCGGAAATTCCGACCATGTGTGTAGGCTCCATCTGACATTTGTTGCCGGAATTTCTGACAACAAAAATTTGAGAGCTGGTTCTCAAATTTTCCGACAACAAAATCTGTTGTCAGAAATTCCGATCGTGTGTACACAATTCCAACACACAAAATTCCATGCATGCTCGGAATCAAGCAGAAGAGCCGCACTGGCTATTGAACTTAATTTTTCTCGGCTCGCCATACGTGTTGTACGCCACCGCATTCTTGACATTCAGAATTTCGGACAACATTTGTGTGACCGTGTGTATGCAAGACAAGTTTGAGCTAACATCCGTTGGAAATAAACCCAGGATTTTGATGTCGGACTATCCTATTGTGTGTACGGGCATAAGACTGGGATGCTATTAAAGTTCATGTGCGTGTATCTCAAATATAACTGTCATCTCACTGAATAACACGCAATGCGACTTGATGAAATGGAGAATCGCATGAGGTGAATTAATATCCGTGCCCTGGGCATCCCGGAGCGTACCGAGGGTAAAAACCCGGTAGACTTTATAGAGCAATGGCTTATTTCTACATTTGGAAAGGAATCGTTCTCGCCGCTTTTTGCAGTCGAACGGGCTCATAGGGTTCCTACCCGCCCTCTGCCACCGGGCAACCATCCCAGGCCCTTCCTGTTCAAGCTACTTAACTATAAGGATAGGGACGTTCTCCTGTCTAAAGCCAGGACTCTGACAGACAAGATGGAGATTGATAATTCCAGGGTGTCGTTCTTTCCAGACTTTTCTGTAGAACTACAAAAACGACGTGCAACATTTAATGATGTCAAACGACGACTCAGGGATCTAAACGTGCAATATGGAATGCTGTATCTTGCTCGGTTTCGTGTAACTGCCCTGGGCACAACTCACTTTTTGATCGACCTACAGCGGCTACACAATGGTTGGATCAAGAGGATAGAGCTCTTAAAGATGCTAGACAGCAACGTCCAGCTTAACAATGAAGATCCAATTCTCTAGGCAAAGAAGAAGATCATCTTTTACAAGTCCGGCGGAGAGAGAAGATTTTTGAAACTTTTGAATCACAGGTTGTTTCTTGTTACCTGTGACTGTGAAACCCCATTTACAAACCAAACGTTACTTATATGGGTGTTTCCACTGCCTTCCCCCTCCCAGAAGAGTTGTCTGGGACCCATCCTTGCACCGGCCTGTATGGCTGAGAGCCCTGTTGGCTCCACAACTGCCAATATTGATGGTCCATGTTTTTTGGCAGTTTTTTTCTTTTGTTCTTTTTTCTTTTTTTTTCTCAGCATACCCTGGAACTACGTTTGCTTGTTTTGATCCCTCAGATTCGTGTATGTGGTCTCACACTAGAGTAAATATTAACAGTTAGGTAGTGATAACTCAGATCTTGTTAACCCCAGGTCTCGTTTAGGCAATGCTTTAATGTAAGCTAAGTCTCACATGCAATATTTTTTCACACTGAGATCCAATGCGGCAGTGTTCATACCACTGATATGCACAAATGGCAGCGACCATTAAAATTCTGTCTTGGAATGTTAGGGGTCTCAGTAATCCTGTGAAAAGATTGGCAGTCCTTAGACACCTTAAATCTGCAGGAGCGAATGTTATTTGTTTACAGGAGACCCATTTTCCACCAGATGCTGTTCCTAGCTTTGGCGCCCACATATACGGTACCCAATACCATTCCACATACTCTGCCTACGCCAGGGGAGTGAGCATTTTGATTCGTCGAGATGCTAAGTTCCACTGCTCTCAGCAGATTATAGATCCGGGAGGAAGATTTATTTTTTTGTTGTGTACATTGTCTCACTTGGTATGCATCAAAGCCAGCATATATATACCACCCCCTTATTCAGCCGAGATCCTTAGAAGCCTGGCTAGATTCATGGCACAATATCCAAATGTACCTCTGGTGGAGGTGGGTGACTTTAATAATTATCTAAACCATAATTGGGACAAACTGCCTGTACCCACTACCGTTACTGGCCGTAAAAGGGGGACAACTCCCTTTGCTGGTTTACTGAGAGAACTGGGTTTGACTGATGTGTGGCGCAGAAATAACACTCAAACTAGGCAATACTCATGCTGCTCTATAGCTTATGGGAGTCTATCTAGGATTGATCTAGGATTGGACAATGCTGCTTTACTTCCATTGGTTGTTGACTCCGGATATGGGGACAGACACATATCGGTTCATACCCCCTTCTGGGTTGAGATTGCGCTACCTGTTGGCGCCAAGCTCAGGAGCTGGAAACGTAATCCTTTCTGGCTGTCGCTGTTCCCAACTCCGGACCCAATAAGGGAGCGCCTTAAATTCTTCCTGCAGGATAATTTAGACTCAGCCCAGTGGTTTAGGAGTCTACAAAGGTGTTTCTGCGAGGTCAATTTATACACACAATTAATAGCATAAAGACAAACACTAAGGCCTGGGTCCTATTAGATGCCCCTATAACGGAGGATGAATTGGCTTTAGCCTTAGAACAAACCCATAATAATAAGTCTCCAGGGGCAGATGTCTTCCGTCTACAAGAGATATGGTGTACAAGAGATATGCTGACACATTACTGCCCATACTTTTGAAGGTCTATAACAATGCATTAGAGAGAGGCACACTACTGGACTCCATGAATGAAGCGACTATAATAGTACTACTGAAACCTGGTAAGGAAGCTACATCTCCTGACTCGTATAGGCCTACCTCCTTACTCACCACCGATGTTAAATTGTTAGCTAGGGTGTTAGCGACGAGATTGTCCCGTGTGATCCAGAAGTTGGTCCACAGAGACCAATCGGGATTCATACCCACCAGATCCACAGCCCAAAATATTAGACACCTTTTTTAACCACTTCAGCCCCGGAAGGATTTACCCCCTTCCTGACCAGAGCACTTTTTACAATTTGGCACTGCATCGCTTTAACTGCTAATTGCGCGGTCACGCAATGCTATACCCAAACGAAATTTGCATCCTTTTCTTCCCACAAATAGAGTTTTCTTTTGATGGTATTTGATCACCTCTGCCGTTTTTATTTTTTGCGCTATAAATGGAAAAAGACCGAAAATTTGGAAAAAAAATGATATTTTCTACTTTTTGTTATTAAAAAAATACAATAAACTCAATTTTAGTCATACATTTAGTCCAAAATGTATTCAGCCACATGTCTTTGGTAAAAAAAAATGTCAATAAGCGTATATTTATTGGTTTGCGCAAAAGTTATAGCGTCTACAAACAAGGGTACATTTTCTGGAATTTACACAGCTTTTAGTTTATGACTGCCTATGTCATTTCTTGAGGTGCTAAAATGGCAGGGCAGTACAACTCCCCCCAAATGACCCCATTTTGGAAAGCAGACACTCCAAGGAAATTGCTGAGAGGCATGTTGAGCCCATTGAATATTCATTTTTTTGTCCCAAGTGATTGAATAATGAAAAAAAAAAAAAAATTACAAAAAGTTGTCACTAAATGATATATTGCTCACACAGGCCATGGGCATATGTGGTATTGCACCCCAAAATACATTTAGCTGCTTCTCTTGAGTATGGGGATACCACATGTGTGGGACTTTTTGGGAGTCTAGCCGCGTACGGGGCACCGAAAACCAAGCACCGCCTTCAGGATTCCTAAGGGCGTAAATTTTTGATTTCACTCCTCACTACCTATCACAGTTTTGAAGGCCATAAAATGCCAAGATGGCACAAACCCCCCCAAATGACCCCATTTTGGAAAGTAGATACCCCAAGCTATTTGCTGAGAGGCATGTTGAGTCCATGGAATATTTTGTATTTTGACACAAGTTGTGGGAAAATTACAAACTTTTTTTCTTTTTTTTGCACAAAGTTGTCACTAAATGATATATTGCTCAAACATGCCATGGTGCCATGGGCATATGTAGAATTACACCCCAAAATACATTCTGCTGCTTCTCCCGAGTATGGGAATACCACATGTGTGAGACTTTTTGGGAGCCTAGCCGCGTACGGGACCCCGAAATCCAAGCACTGCCTTCAGGCTTTCTAAGGGCGTAAATTTTTGATTTCACTCTTCACTGCCTATCACAATTTTGAAGGCCATAAAATGTCAAGATGGCACAAACCCCCCCAAATGACCCCATTTTGGAAAGTAGACACCCCAAGCTATTTGCTGAGAGGCATGTTGAGTCCATGGAATATTTTATATTTTGACACAAGTTGCGGGAAAATTACAAACTTTTTTATTTTTTTGCACAAAGTTGTCACTAAATGATATATTGCTCAAACATGCCATGGGCATATGTGGAATTACACCCCAAAAAGACCATAAGATAGCACAAACCCCCCCAATTGACCCCATTTTGGAAAGTGGACACCCCAAGCTATTTTCTGAGAGTCATCGTGAGTATTATGCAGCTCTCATTTGTTTTTGAAAATGAAGAAAGGCAAGAAAAAATTTTTTTTCTTTTTTCAATTTTCAAAACTTTGTGAAAAAAAGTGAGGTTTGCAAAATACTCACTATACCTCTCAGCAAATAGCTTGGGGTGTCTACTTTCCAAAATAGGGTCATTTGGGGGGGGGGGTTTGTGCCACCTGGGCATTCCATGGCCTCCAAAAACTGTGATAGGCAGTGAAGAGTGAAATCAAAAATGTACGCCCTTAGAAAGCCTGAAGGCGGTGCTTGGTTTTCGGGGTCCCGTACACGGCTAGGCTCCCAAGAAGTCTCACACATGTGGTATCCACGTACTCAGGAGAAGCAACAGAATGTATTTTGGGGTGTAATTTCACATATTGTCATGGCACATTTGAGCAATATATCATTTAGTGACAACTTTGTGCAAAAAAAAAAAAATGTGTCTTTTTCCCGCAACTTGTGTCACAATATAAAATATTCCATGGACTCGACATGACTCTCAGCAAATAGCTTGGGGTGTCTACTTTCCAAAATGGGGTCATTTGGGGGGGTTTGAACTGTCCTGGCATTTTATGCACAACATTTAGAAGCTTATGTCACACATCACCCACTCTTCTAACCACTTGAAGACAGAACCCTTTCTGACACTTTTTGTTTACATGAAAAAATTTTTTTTTTTTGCAAGAAAATTACTTTGAACCCCCAAACATTATATATTTTTTTAAAGCAAATGCCCTACAGATTAAAATGGTGGGTGTTTCATATTTTTTTTTTCACACAGCGATTTTTCAAACGCATTTTTTTGGGAAAAACACACCTTTTTTAAATTTTAATGCACTAAAACACACTATATTGCCCAAATGTTTGATGAAATAAAAAAGATGATCTTAGGCCGAGTACATGGATACCAAACATGACATGCTTTAAAATTGCGCACAAACGTGCAGTGGCGACAAACTAAATACATTTTTAAAAGCTTTAAAAGCCTTTACTGGTTACCACTTTAGATTTACAGAGGAGGTCTACTGCTAAAAATACTGCCCTCGATCTGACCTTCGCGGTGATACCTCACATGCATGGTGCAATTGCTGTTTACATTTGACACCAGACCGACGCTTACATTCGCCTTTGCGTGAGAGCAGTGGGGGGCAGGGGTGCTTTTTTTTTTTTTTTTTTTTTTTTTTTGCTTTTTTTATCTTATTTTTAAACTGTTCCTTTCATTTTTTAATTTTTTTAATAATTTTTATTGTTATAGGAGGGATAATAATACCGGGTGTCACGCCTAAATCCGCGCTTGCTGCAGACACGACATCTTTTTTGTGGGGCTCGTTGGGTAGGGGTACTCGGGAGGACATAAAGAAAATGCCTCTCATGCAGCCGGCTTACTGCATTTGGTTGGGAAAGGTGAGGTGGAGCACCGTCTGGAAACAGAAGGGCTCTGATGATCTCTTCCTGGAATTTAAGGAAGGATCCAGTCCGACCTGAAGCTCTGTATAGCACATAAGCATTCAGCAAAGCCAATTGAAATAAATAAACAGACACTTTTGTACCAGCGTCTGGCCTTACGGGCAACAATGTACGGCGCCAACAACTGGTCGTTGAGGACCACCCCTCCCATATTTTGGTTATATTCGTGGACACAGAGGGGTTTCTCTACAACACCAGTCGCCATAGTAATTTGGACCGTCGTGTCTGCATGAAGGGAGGTAAGAACAAAAACATTCTTATTATCCCTCCACTTCATAGCGAGCAAATTATTACACTGCAAGCAGGCTCTCTCCCCCAGCCTAAGACGGGAATCTACAAGCCGCTGGGGAAAGCCCCAGCGATTAGGTCGCACGGTGCCACATGCTCCAATCTGATGATCAAAAAGGTGACTAAAAAGTGGCACTCTCATGTAATAATTGTCCACGTACAAGTGGTACCCCTTTCCGAATAAGGGTGACACCAAGTCCCACACAATCTTGCCAGCGCTTCCTATGTAGTCAGGGCAGTTTGTCGGCTCTACGTGACTATCTTTGCCCTCGTAAACCATAAAACTACATGTATAGCCTGTGGCCCTGTCACAGAGCTTATACATCTTGACCCCGTATCTGGCACGCTTGCTGGGAAGGTACTGTTTGAATGACAAGCAGCCAGAAAACTTAATCAGGGACTCATCAACGCAGACAACTTGATGGGGAGTAAACAAGTCCGCAAAACGCTGGTTGAAGTGGTTTACGAGGGGCCGAATTTTGTAGAGCCGATCGTATTCAGGGTCTCCACGAGGATGACAGAGTTCATTGTTGTTGAAGTGCATGAACTGCAAAATCTGCTCGTATTGTGCCCTGGCCATGGAGGCAGAGAACAAGGGCATATGGTGAATTGGGTCAGTGGACCAATATGACTGCAACTCACTTTTTTTAGTTATGCCCATGTTGAGGGAAAGGCCCAGAAAGAGCTTAAATTCGGAGACCGTAATTGGTCTCCAATCTCTGGCAAGGGAGGACTGGGTAACAGTGGCGATGTGTTGACCAGTGTATAAATTGCTTTGGTCCACAATAGATCTATAGAGATCTTCGGTGAAAAACAGTGAATAAAAATCAAGTGGCGTAAAATCATCTGTTTCCACCTGAATTCCAGGTTGGCCAGTGAATGGGGGAAGTACGGGTGCTGCAGAAGTGGTGGGTTCCCAATTTGGATTGGCGAATGCAGCAGGAAGGGCACTATGGGCACGACGGGCCTGCGTTCGTCTTCTTGGTGGCAGCGGGACACTACTTGTGCTTGCCACCTCGCCAGCTTGAACTGCACTTATGGGACTCGCCACGTCACTAAGTGTTACAGCAGTGCTGGATATATGACCAGGGTGTACTAGGCCGCTGGTGCTTGCCAGTTCACCAAAAGGAATAGCGGCGCTAGTACTTCTCTGCTCCATACAAGGGACCTGCGGTTCTTGTACTTCAAGTACAGAAGAAGAAGATTGGGGTCTGGTACGCCTGACCTTGGTAGGGACCACAACTCCGTCGTCAGAGCTATCTGTCATGGAGCTGTTGTCGTCTACAGGATCGTATTCTGAGCCTGAATCTGACAGATGAGTGACTTCCTCTTCACTATCTGTCATGCTCAGAAACGTGTACGCCTCTTCACTAGTGTACCTTCGATTTGCCATTTTGGGCTCTAAATTTAGTGGTACACTAGTGAGACTCACAGGTAAAAAAGCTCCTGACTGTCAGCGACTGTATCAAAACGCTACCAAAAAACTGTTAGCGATCGCAGGGATCAGGCCTGACTCTGCGAACACTGCAGTTATGTGTGCTTAGTGTTTTGTAAGTGTCAGTGATCAATCGATACTGCACTTGGGTGGGCTGGGCCGAGGGGTAAAACGCAGGTGTTAGCAGGTATCTGGGCTGATCCCGCTAACACTGCATTTTTGGGAACCCTAAACTGCTGGGGATGCTAGGATAGATCTGATCGGATCAGATATCGATCCGTTCAGATACTATACCACTAAGGGAGGTGTATGCTGCGTGCGTGGGTGTTAGCGGTACTGGCACTAACCTAACGCTGCCTGGGGCGATGCAGACCTTATCTGACCCTAAAAACGTAACTTATATCACCGCCGGGCGATTAGGGGGTTAAACCTTTATAAGGTAAAGGTTTAAGGTAAGGTAAGGTGCCCTGAAACTGTAATAAACTATAAAAAACAAACTAACTAACCAGCGTCACCTGTAACAGTTATACGGTGATCACTGGTAAAAGGGTTAACTAGGGGGCAATCAGGGGGTTAAAACCTTTATTAGGTAGTATATGGGGGGGTCCCTGTCGCTATAAAACGCTGATGGCGAACCTATATACTTACCTCCCTAACTAGCGTCACCTGTGTCACTAATACAGCGATCAGAAAAACGATCGCTTAGTGACACTGGCGACGGGGGGTGATCAAGGGGTTAAACCTTTATTAGAGGGGGTTAGGGGGTACCCTAGACCTAAAGGGGGGTACCCTAGACCTAAAGGGGGCTAACCCTAACTGCCCTACCACTTATAACTGGCACAAACTGACACCAATGCAAAAAAAACCTGCTATTGGTGTCACTGTGACAGGGGGTACAGGGGGGTGATCGGGGGGTGATGGGGGGTGAAAAGTGTGCCTAGTGTGTTTTACTGAAAGTGTAGTGTTGGTGCAACTCACATTGATGTCTTCTCTCCTCGGCGCCGGAATGAAAAGACCGGCTCGAGGAGAGATGACATCACTTCCTCTGCCGCTGTTTACATTACAGCAGCAGAGGAAGATTTTCATCATGGGGAGCGATCGCGATGGGGTGGCCACAAATGAGTGGCCTCCCCCTCAGCCTGTATTGCTTCCCCAACGAAGCCAACCGCCTCGGGCACCTGGTTAAACATTCAACTCCCGGTAGAGAACCCTGGTAATCAGGCCATTTTTTCACTGGATGCAGCTAAGGCCTTCGACAGTGTTGAATGGCCTTAACTGTGGAAAGTCTTGGCTCGTGCGGGTCTAGGTAATACATTTATTAGATGGGTCAAATTGCTGTATGCTCAGCCATAAGCCCGAGTTAGGGTCAATGGTGAACTCTCTGAACCATTTCCATTATTTAGGGGCACTAGGCAGGGGTGTCCATTTCCACCCTTGCTGTTTGCCCTAGCTCTGGAACCACTTGGGGTGAAATTAAGAGGTAATAGCGAGATTGTAGGATTCCGGCGTGCCACGTGGACGGACGTCATGTCATTATATGCGGATGACATCTTGCTGTATCTGGGAGACACTCAGGGCTCTCTGGTAGCAGCAATGAATCTTTTATTAAAGTCTTTGGTGCGTTGTCTGGCTTTTCTATTAATTGGAACAAGTCAGTATTAATGCCCCTAAATCCGCTGAATGTCCCCTTACCTGATTGTGCATCAATGATACAGATAGTATCGTCGTTTCGCTATCTGGGAGTGCAGGTGTCCCTGGATGTCTCTCAATATATAACACTTAATCTTACCCCTCTACTTCTTAAATTCAGAGAGAAATTGGGACTTTTGGCTACCATATATGTTTGCCATACGTGAGGTTTCGCAGGCATCCACAGGGTATTCCCCCTTTGAGCTTTTGTATGGTAGACATCCCAGGTTGCTGCTAGATGTCACCAAAGAAACATGGGAAGGAGAGGCCACCCCATATAGAAGCATCATAGAGCATGTCTCCTTGATGCAGGATCGAATCGCAGCTGTCCAGCCCCTGGTGCAAGAACATATGGAGTGAGCCCAGGAGGCCCAGAGGAGGGTCTATGATCAGGGTGCCAAGGTCCGTACTTTCAGCCCTGGGGACAGAGTGTTGGTACTGGTTCCCACGGTGGAATGTAAGTTCCTAGCCAAGCGGCAGGGTCCCTTTGAGGTTGTCGAAAGGGTATTGGAGGTAAACTACAAAGTCTACCAGCCAGGGAGAAGGAAACCACACCAAATTTATCATGTGAATCTCTTAAAGCCCTGGAAGGACAGAGAGACTTTACTGGCCACTTCCCCGCCTCCAGCAGAACGTGTATCGGTGACACCTGATGTCTCTATAATGGATTCCCTGTCCGTGGCACAACAAAGTGACGTTAGGGTGTTTGTGCACAAAAATAGAGACTTTTTCTCCCCCTTACCCAGACTGACCAAGGGATCCAGCATGACATAGTGACGGAACCAGGGGTTCAGGTAAATGTAAAGCCATATAGAATCCCAGAGGCCAGGCGAGAGGCAGTTGCGAAAGAAATCAAAAATATGTTAGAGCTGGACGTGATAGAAGAGTCCCACAGTGAGTGGTCGAGCCCCATAGTGCTGGTCCCAAAACCTGATGGCACTATCAGGTTTTGTAATGACTTTAGGAAACTCAACAGTGTGTCCAAGTTCGATGCTTACCCGATACCTCGGGTCGACAAACTAGTGGACAGGTTGGGACAGGCTTGCTACATAACAACCCTAGACCTAATGAAAGGCTATTGTCAAATACGGCCAAGGAGAAGACTGCCTTTTCCACTCCTGAGGGCTTGTTTCAGTACAAGCGGATGCATTTTGGTCTGCACGGGGCCCCTGCATTGTTCCAGCGAATGATGGACAAAACTTTGAGACCACATCGCCTGTATGCGGCTGCTTATTTGGAGGATGTGGTCATCCACAGTCCAGATTGGGAATCGCACCTGCCCCGGGTACAAGCAGTGGTAGATTCCCTTAGGGAAGCAGGTCTCACGGCCAACCCAAAAAAGTGTGCCATAGGCCTGGAGGAAGCCAAGTACCTTGGGTACGTTATTGGCCGGGGACTTGTCAAGCCTCAGACCAAAAACATTGAGGCAATTCAAAAGTGGCCCCAACCAGTAAACAAGAAACAAGTTCGGGCCTTCCTAGGCATTACGGTGTATGACTGACAGTTTATGCCCAACTTTGCCACCATTGCCGTCCCTCTGACTGACCTGATGAAGGGTAGAGGGTCGGTTATGGTCAAATGGAATCCTGAAGCTGAGGAGGCATTTCAGAAATTAAAACAGGCCCTTTGTGTACTACCGGTGCTGGTGACCCTGGACTTCGCAAAGGGGTTTGTGGTACAGACAGACGCCTCTGAGGTGGGCCTAGGTGCTGTACTATCCCAGAACGGAGATGGCGAGGAGCATCTGGTTGTATACCTGAGCCAAAAACTGAATAAGCATGAAAAAAACTATGCCATTGTCGAGAAGGAGTGTCTTGCTATTAAATGGGCCTTGAGCTCTGAGTTCAGTAAAGACTCTATTGTCTGTCAAGACCAACATGATCTTCCTGGATCTGGATCACACTGTGCATGGAGCCCATCAATTAATGTGTGTGCCCTCAATGGATTTACACTCATTACAAAGGTCTTATTACTCTTTTAATCAAACAAATCGGATAACATAAATCCAGCTGGACTCTCCCAGAGCTCAAGCAATCCTCCCCAGTGAAGGGGCGCTTTGGAGTGAGCACACACATGTGCCCCCATAGCAAGCTGTTTGCTATGGGGGCACACAGAGAAGAGGAAGAGCCAGGAGCGCCGGCAGTGGACCCCAGAAGAGGAGGTTCGGAGCTGCTCTGTGCAAAAAAAAGTGTGATGTAACTGATTATAAAGTGTGAGCTGGAATTTAGCTTCAGTTTGTTAGTGTATTTAAGTCTGCTATTACATTTAACACTGCCCCCCCCATCCCCAGACTGACAATGCTGCTCTGACAGTGTGCCTTCTGTACTCTTTCCTCCAGAGATGTGTCTCACTAATACAGAAGATGTGATAGTGAAAACAGAGGGAAAAAAGCCAAAGAAAACCTGATGCAGCCACCACATCTAATGATTGGTAAGCCACAATATAATATATTTTTGCAAAAATAATGATAAATGATTCACTAAAACCTGCCCTTACCCCAAGTGAAATCAAATAGCAGCGCTAATTATAGAAAATATGTACATGTGTGAATTTACCACAATAAACTAAAAAGTGACAACCTATTAAGTATCACACAAAAATAATCAAAAACATTCTAGTGTAAAAAAATTATACAGTGTATATTAAGTTGATAATATAAAAGTCCAATAAGTAGTGACGTAGTGATATGTGTGATGATTCATAAAAAATACAGATCTTCAGTGAACAAAAAACTTCCACCACACCGCTGTGAACTGTGATCTCCACTCCCCTTCAGCGAGCAAACTCACCAGCTACTTTTGCCTTACACTCTCGTGTTCGGCTCACAGGCTATTCCCACACAGTAAGGGGTACAGTGATAATTTCCACTCAATTCCTGTTGGATATCCGGAGCATATACAAGCGTACTCTCCACATGAAACAAAGAAAAGCGAACCAATAGTGCAGTAACGCAATAAACTTTAATAAAAGCAACACTCTCCTCCACCATTAAACTCACATTTCATAAACTTGAATCAAGCAGAATAGCACAGCAAACATGGTCATCACCAAAAAACACTCTCCAAATAATAAACGGACGTATGGTGGTCACGGCGGACCCAGGCATCTAGGTGTTCGGATACACTCTCACCCGTTCCCCGAGTCTCCTGGAGCCGCTTCCCCGCTTTCCCGTATGGCGCCTCCTGTCACAGCGCCCTACGTCTAGCGCGTCAGATTGCCTCGTAGCCACGCCCCGACATGTTTCGTCACAAGGGACTTATTCATGGGATTGGCAGCGCTATCTGGCAATCTTTCTTAAATACCCTCCTCTCTCGTATGACGCGTGGTAATGATGACACCGCGCCTGCGCACCCCCTGTGTCTCCGCTCGCACCATACGTGTACATTGCTTTGTGTACACAAGTCAACATACATTTAAAAACTTCTGTTACTGCAAATGTTGAGTATGACACTATATATCTGCAAGAGAACTGCTCGGTAATCCCGCCAGCCCATCTCATAGGCAGTGCAGATAACCAATCATCTTTACATGTGTTCTGTATTGCAGGTATGGAGTGTCATCTCATAAAACATTTAAAAAAATATCTTTTTAAAAAATTTTTTTATTACTATAAAAAGCTATAAATTAACATTAAAACTGAATTGTTGAAAAAATAAATAAAATAAAAATGAAAACTTAACCCATTACGGTCCATCCCAGGTATTCCTGGGTGTCCTGAAAGAACCCTATCGACACACATTTTTTAGCTCTGGTCCACCTTCTAAGGTTACTAAAGTGCAACATGTTATCATCCAGTCTATCCTCCTTCCCTGTCACTCCCCCTAGTAGGTAAATCTCATAATTGCGTTGGTGTTATGGAAGCTCAACCTCTCTATATCTAGGATCAGGGTGACATATATAGAAGGATCTCAACCGTTTACTCATCACTCACCAATTATTATTAATAATCATTAATGAAACAGTTAAGGTCCAATTCTATATTTAAACCCCCCGGGAAAAGACATTTAAAAAGGTATATCCACCGGGTTTCTCGTTGAGACAGATCCCTTATTCTGTTTGAGCCCCTCCACGATGGATATACAATGTCTATCCCGCAAAACTGTAGTAGACTGGGGTCCTGGTTATGATATTCCTTAAAATGGAGGGACACGCTGTGATACTTGAAACCTGTTTTTTATATTGGTTAAATGCTCAGAAATACGAACCCTTAGTAGTCTTTTCGTGCGTCCTATATAGAACAGGCCGCACGGGCACCACATCAAGTACACAACAAATGATGAATTACATGTGATGAACTCTTTAATTACAAAAGTTTCATTTGCTCGATTAGTGATACTCTTCGTGCTCCTACTCCTGTTCCTCACTGTTCTACAGCATATGCACTTATTACATGGAAAAAAGCCTTTAAGATTAATTTTAATTGATGGTTGAACTGGAGGGTCAAGAATTTTTTTTACCACTTTGTCTCCAAAGTTGGGGGCCCTCCTATAGATGAATTTAGGGGTTTCTGGTAACATCTCTCCTAGATGTCGATCCCTACGGAGTATATACCAATATTTTTTAAAAATGGTCTCTATCTCTCTATATTGACTGTGATAGTTCGATATGAAGCTCCATTGGTGTTTTTCCTCAGATTTAATCCTTTCTTTCTTTTTCAAACAGTCCTCCCTTGGTATATTAGCTACCCGTTCTATGACGTCATCCATGGATTTTTCTGAGTATCCTTTCTGGAGGAATCTCTCTTTTAAAACCTTTGCCTGCATATAATACTTCCCTTGTTCAGTACAGTTTCGGCGGACCCTCAAGAATTGTCCCTTCGGGATATTCTTTATCCATACAGGGTGATGACCACTCCTGATGGATAAAAAACTGTTCCGGTCCGTTGGTTTAAAGTATACACTAGTCACCAGAGACTGTTCCTTCCTTTCAATGGACACATCCAAAAAATTGACACATGTTTCACTAATCTGGGCCTGTAGCTGGTGAGTTTGCTCGCTGAAGGGGAGTGGAGATCACAGTTCACAACGGTGTGGTGGAAGATTTTTGTTCACTGAAGATCTGTATTTTTTATGAATCATCACACATATCACTACGTCACTACTTATTGGACTTTTATATTATCAACTTAATATACACTGTATAATTTTTTTACACTAGAATATTTTTGATTATTTTTGTGTGATACTTAATAGGTTGTCACTTTTTAGTTTATTGTGGTAAATTCACACATGTACATATTTTCTATAATTAGCGCTGCTATTTGATTTCACTTGGGGTAAGGGCAGGTTTTAGTGAATCATTTATCATTATTTTTGCACTGTTTTAATTTAAGCAGCAGCTGTCAGTGAGGGGTAGGTCTGTGAGCGCAGCGTTTGGCACATAGGAGGGGGCGGTGATCCTGTGGACCATATTAAGTGACAGAGTTATTAAGTATATTAACGCGTGCAGCCATGGAAGTCTTTAATTTTCTTGCCAACAGACAAATGAATCCAGATAATATTTTTTCAGCTAATCAAGAGATGGCTGAAAATGATGAGGATGTGTCCGGCATGCTTAAAAGTCTAGAGAGTCTGTTGGAGAAACAGATTAAGACTTGGTGGGATGTCTTCACATTCTCACATTACCAAAAGGAAAAATTAATTTTTAGGAGTTTGAGGTGGGATGTGCTTCCCAAGATGGTCTTGAGGACCAGTGTTTTATGAATGAATGGTTGGAATTTTTTAACAGAGTGGGGAGGGAGTTACAAGATCTGGTACTCACTAGGAAACAAGTAAAATTGGGGAAGCTCAATGAACAAATCAACCACATTCGCAGTAAATTAGAACTAGTGAATGAGTCAAACCAGATGAAGGAATTTAATATTAATATGAAAAAGAAACTTGAAAAAGTTGATCGAGACACACAAAGGAAAAAGTTAAAAAATATAATAGGGATGCGGCGGATTTTAAGAATAATACAATTTATGCATGGCAGACCCCCACCCCAGGTACTAATGAGGCTGAGGCCCCCGCACTAGTTAAAGGAAACGGGAAAGTAACCAGTGCCCCTAAAGTAGACCAAAGTAAGAAAGCTGACAATAAGAAGGGTGGGGTGAGGTATGAACAGAGTACACCTGGGCATGCTTATAATAATTATCCCCCTACACAACATAGAGGGAACCAACTGAACGACTATTATGGCTCACCGAAACCCCCCCAATCAATGAGAGGGGGACAACATGTTTATTACAATCAGGATGATTGGAAGGGCCCCCAAATGGAGAGATCCAACTATGGAGGGGATCAATATAGACAACAAAACTATGGCAGTCATTATCAATATCAGTCATCTAATTATGGAGAGGGGAGAAGTCCCATACCAATCCACAATAGATATCTACCTCTGGAGGGGGATTATCACGGACCTCAACATCAAGAACAAGGCCCCCCACCTTTTTTAGGCCAGCGAGGGAGGAGGGGGAGAGGAGGGGGGACACCGAGAGGAAAGAACCACCCAACACACAACAGGGAAGGAATGAAGGGACCACAGCCATATACCAACAGGGCAATGGGACCATTCCCAGGAGGCGAAGGGGTTGTCGGGCAGGACGACGGCAACAACCCAAAAAAGAGATTGAGGGACATGTAAATACGGGTGTTTACAATTAAAGTGAAGTGACATTAAACGCCAAAGAGATGAATATTTTAAATTTGGGCCTTAAATGTGCTCCAAGGAGAGTGCTAAATAAATTTGGAGTGTACATTGACACTCATAAGTTTATTAGATCCCTCAACATCAAAAAATATTTTCTCAGTCACCCAGTAGTTTCTGCCTATAATGCCATGTCTTCTTCTAGTAAAGTTGATAGCGGCCTGAGGAACAAGTCGCTATTTAATCCCCAAAACTCCAATAATCATTATGTTGAGGTATTCAAAAATCTAGTTTTGAAAGATCTAGACACCATGAAAGTAAAAGAGGAAGTGAATCCAAAATATATTAATGAAGGAATCAGGGCACTAGAGAAACGGAACAATATTATTATACGTCCAGCTGACAAGGGAGGGGGGGTTGTCATTCTGGATAAATCTTTTTATCACGGACAACTTTCAAACATGCTTAATGACCGCTCCACATATGAAAGATTAACCACTGACCCTACTGAGAAATATAGGGAACAATTAAACTCACTGGTTGAATGGGGATATGCCATTAACGCACTGAATCTCAGAGAAAGAAGGTACCTTGTCCCTAGTGCGTGTAAGATCCCAGTTATATATACACTAAGGCGTATCTACGAGATACTACCGACCTACTTCAAAGATTGGGGGAGGTCTGTTTGAACCCTGCCGCTGACATCTTTCTAGTGACAGCAGACGTGTCCTCATTATATACGATCATTCAACATGAGGACGCCTCCCTGTCATTGAATTGGGCCCTGAGCAGGAGAGAGGACATTCCTGACATGCAGAAGAGGTTTGTGGGCCAGGCCCTAAACTTCTGCATGTCACACAATTATTTTTGGTGGAATGGGCACTTCTTCTCCCAACGGGTTGGCGTGGCTATGGGGGCTAAGTTTGCCCCCAGCCTCGCCAACCTGTTCATGGCTGAGTGGGAGGACAGATTCATCTTCAGTAAGTTTTTTCCCCAGTTGAAATTCTATCGAAGGTTCATAGATGACCTCCTGTTCATCTGGGAGGGATCTAGAAACTCCGTCGATGAATTTTTGAAATACCTCAACACTAATAATAACAACATTAAATTGGAGGCCCAGATTAGTGAAACGTGTCAATTTTTTGGATGTGTCCATTGAAAGGAAGGAACAGTCTCTGGTGACTAGTGTATACTTTAAACCGACGGACCGGAACAGTTTTTTATCCATCAGGAGTGGTCATCACCCTGTATGGATAAAGAATATCCCGAAGGGACAATTCTTGAGGGTCCGCCGAAACTGTACTGAACAAGGGAAGTATTATACGCAGGCAAAGGTTTTAAAAGAGAGATTCCTCCAGAAAGGATACTCAGAAAAATCCATGGATGACGTCATAGAACGGGTAGCTAATATACCAAGGGAGGACTGTTTGAAAAAGAAAGAAAGGATTAAATCTGAGGAAAACACCAATGGAGCTTCATATCGAACTATCACAGTCAAGATAGAGAGATAGAGACCATTTTTAAAAAATATTGGTATATACTCCGTAGGGATCGACATCTAGGAGAGATGTTACCAGAAACCCCTAAGTTCATCTATAGGAGGGCCCCCAACTTTGGAGACAAAGTGGTAAAAAAAATTCTTGACCCTCCAGTTCAACCATCAATTAAAATTAATCTTAAAGGCTTTTTTCCATGTAATAAGTGCATATGCTGTAGAACAGTGAGGAACAGGAGTAGGAGCACGAAGAGTATCACTAATCGAGCAAATGAAACTTTTGCAATTAAAGTGTTCATCACATGTAATTCATCATTTGTTGTGTACTTGATGTGGTGCCCGTGCGGCCTGTTCTATATAGGACGCACGAAAAGACTACTAAGGGTTCGTATTTCTGAGCATTTAACCAATATAAAAAACGGTTTCAAGTATCACAGCGTGTCCCTCCATTTTAAGGAATATCATAACCAGGAACCCAGTCTACTACAGTTTTGCGGGATAGACATTGTATATCCATCGTGGAGGGGCTCAAACAGAATAAGGGATCTGTCTCAACGAGAAACCTGGTGGATATACCTTTTTAAATGTCTTTTCCCGGGGGGTTTAAATATAGAATTGGACCTCAACTGTTTCATTAATGATTATTAATAATAATTGGTGAGTGATGAGTAAACGGTTGAGATCCTTCTATATATGTCACCCTGATCCTAGATATAGAGAGGTTGAGCTTCCATAACACCAACGCAATTATGAGATTTACCTACTAGGGGGAGTGACAGGGAGGGAGGATAGACTGGATGATAACATGTTGCACTTTAGTAACCTTAGAAGGTGGACCAGAGATAAAAAATGTGTGTCGATAGGGTTCTTTCAGGACACCCAGGAATACCTGGGATGGACCGTAATGGGTTAAGTTTTCATTTTTAAATATATGTTGACTTGTGTACACAAAGCAATGTACACGTATGGTGCGAGCGGAGACACAGGGAGTGCGCAGGCGCGGTGTCATCATTACCGCGCGTCATACGAGAGAGGAGGGTATTTAAGAAAGATTGCCAGATAACGCAGCCAATCCCATGAATAAGTCCCTTGTGACGAAACATGTCGGGGCGTGGCTACGAGGCAATCTGACGCGCTAGACGTAGGACGCTGTGACAGGAGGCGCCATACGGGAAAGCGGGGAAGCGGCTCCAGGAGACTCGGGGAACGGGTGAGAGTGTATCCGAACACCTAGCTGCCTGGGTCCGCCGTGACCACCATACGTCCGTTTATTATTTGGAGAGTGTTTTTTGGTGATGACCATGTTTGCTGTGCTATTCTGCTTGATTCAAGTTTATGAAATGTGAGTTTAATGGTGGAGGAGAGTGTTGCTTTTATTAAAGTTTATTGCGTTACTGCACTATTGGTTCGCTTTTCTTTGTTTCATGTGGAGAGTACGCTTGTATATGCTCCGGATATCCAACAGGAATTGAGTGGAAATTATCACTGTACCCCTTACTGTGTGGGAATAGCCTGTGAGCCGAACACGAGAGTGTAAGGCAAAAGTAGCTGGTGAGTTTGCTCGCTGAAGGGGAGTGGAGATCACAGTTCACAGCGGTGTGGTGGAAGTTTTTTGTTCACTGAAGATCTGTATTTTTTATGAATCATCACACATATCACTAGGTCACTACTTATTGGACTTTTATATTATCAACTTAATATACACTGTATAATTTTTTTACACTAGAATATTTTTGATTATTTTTGTGTGATACTTAATAGGTTGTCACTTTTTAGTTTATTGTGGTAAATTCACACATGTACATATTTTCTATAATTAGCGCTGCTATTTGATTTCACTTGGGGTAAGGGCAGGTTTTAGTGAATCATTTATCATTATTTTTGCACTGTTTTAATTTAAGCAGCAGCTGTCAGTGAGGGGTAGGTCTGTGAGCGCAGCGTTTGGCACATAGGAGGGGGCGGTGATCCTGTGGACCATATTAAGTGACATAATATATTTTTGGCTTGGAGTTTCATGCTGCTTTAAGCATAGAAGAGAAAAGTGAGGCAACAGGGCTTGTTGTGCTGTGTAGTAGGGCTGTAAAAATCTCAAGACTGGATGGACTGAAATATAGATCGTTTGCAATGTAAAATAAGGTAAATTTTAACAAGTTTAGAAGTAGAGAAGGGGTGTGTGCTATTCTCAGTAGAATGGAGAGTCTGTTAATAAAAAAAATGTTTTAAGAGAAACTATAATGGTTTTGGATCTTTTTAAAACTTTTTTTTATATATAAAAATAGTATTGAAAGTGAAGTGCTATTTTATTTGTGTTCTTTTGTTCTTTTTAATTGTGTTCTTGTTTTTCATTATTTTGTTCTTATTACTACTATATATGCAATCATTGTTTTATAAAGAAAAAAATTTAAGTGGTATTAAACTCAAAACGAAAAATGTATTATATAACAGCTTATCGATCCAGATGTTTCCACCTGGTGATCTGACCAGTAACACACCTCCAGTATTAGAGTGCCCCCACTCTGGATAAAAAAAGCACAGGGACAGCTTTGGACAGTAGCATTCTGGGGAAAGTGTGTGTGTGTGTGTGTGTGTGTGTGTGTGGGGGGGGGGGACTAACAGATTGAAACCAAACTCCAGCTAACACTTTATAAGCAGCTACAGTAAAACGGAAATTTTATTATCAAATACTTACCGTAATTTTCCTTTCCTAATGGACTCCATGGCTGTAGGACCCCACTCCCATAAATTTGAGCTCACCGCTAGAGACTGCGTTCCGTAATTAGCCAACTCTTGACCAACGGGTGGGACCTCCATCTGCCATGGAGTCCATCAGGAAAGGAAAATTACGGTAAGTATTTGATAATAAATTTTCAGTTTTCCTGACAGACTCCATGGCAGCCTACACGTGGGAAATAACTAGCCAGCCCACGTGGGTGGGTATGCTGATCAAAAAAAAAATTTAACTTAACACTTCAACCAACAGGATTCTTAAACCAGAGTTCACAGAAGATAGAGGAGCAGGCTCTATACAGTAATATGACATAAAGGGATTAATGGAGGCCAATGAGGCCACTTTGCAGATGACGTCTGGAGCCACATGCCTGGCTGCTGCCCACGAAGCCGCCATACCCCTGGTCGAATGTGCTGTCACCGCCTCTGGAGGAGCCAAGCCCTTAGCCTTATAAGCCTGCTGAATGGACTGGACGATCCAGGCCGCAATTGTTCTGGTCGAAGCTTGCTTCCCTTTATTACTGAGTGCAAGACAAACAAGTAGTAGGAGCGTCTAAAAGAGGAAGTAGCTTGCAGGTATTCCTTCAGTAATTCACCTACATCCAGAGGATGTGCATTGGTGGACCCTTGAATTCTTAATCTAGGTAGGACAATTTCTCGGTTTTCATGGAACACTGAGGTGACTTTTGGGTTTGAGCCGAGCATAGGGATGAGGACCACCCGGTCCGGGAAGAAAGTCAGAAATGGTTCTTCATGACCCACGGATCCTTTTGGCCAAAGTGACAGCAACTAGGAAGGCAACTTTTGCAGAAAGGTCTTTGACAGAAAGTGGAGCGGACCCTGAAGTACTGCAGACAGACAGTGAGTCAAGGGTAAGGGGAAGATTCCATTTGGGGAATCTCGGTCTTCTTTGGGGCCTGAGTCTTGCTGCCCTATGGAAGAACTGCCGGTTTAGAGGATGAACGGCCCAAAATGTTCCAGAGAAGGCCGACAAGGCCGAGACTTGGACCCCTAGGGAGCTGATGGATAGAGAGAGATCAAGGCTGGATTGTAGGAAACTCAGGATATCCTGAACTCCTGGATCTCTGAAGGATCTGCCTGTAGAGGATGACAATCCTGCAAACTTAGTCCATATTCTTTCATAAACCTTATTGGCGCTCACCTTTCTCGAGCTCATGAGGGTGGAAATCACTCTTGAAGCGCACCCAAGAGATTCCAGCCTCTCCCTCTCAAGAACCAGACCACCAATCTCAATATCGCTGGACAAGGGTGCAGGACTGCACCCTTGTCCAGCAACACTGAGAGAAGGCCTGGCTACAACGGCCCCAGGTGTAATAATTCTTGACTTTGATATTGCATTGGGTTGCAAATAGGACCACTTCAGGAATGACTCCCAAAGACAGAATCCATTTGAACGTCTACGCATGAAGAGACCACTCATTGTTGTCCAACTGTGTGCAAGACAGGAAGTCCGCTTGGACGTTCTGAACTCCGGGGACAAAGACTGCTGAAATGTTGGCCAGAACCCAGGACATGATGGGCTCGACTTCTTATAGCAGGGTGGCACTCTGAGTGCCTCCTTGACTCTTCACATAGGAGACTGCTGTGGTGTTGTCCATTTTCAATAAAACCAACTCCCCTTTGAGGAGATGAGTGAAAAATTGGAGGGCACACCAGGCTGCCCGTAGTTCCACGACATTTGAGCCCAGGTTGTGAAGCCGGGCATCCCACTTGCCTTGAGCAAGTTCTGACTTGCAAAGGACTCCCCACCTGGCACTGCTGGCATCGGTCATGACCGTGACCCATGAGACAGGGGCAATGGAGTGACAGGTGAGCAGATTTCTGCACTGGAGCCAACAGAAGAGATTGTTCCTCATCACTGAGGATATGTTAATGGACTGATTGACGTCCCCTGAATTCCATTGATGAAGGAACCCTGTTTGAAAAGGGCTTGACCTTCAAAGAGACCATTTGACCATGGGGGTCGTAGAGACCCTTGTGCCGATGGTTCTTAGGCACTGTGAGGCCTTCAGGCATAAGGAGCTCAGAGCCCGTGAGATTCTCCCTCGGATGGTTGGAATCTTGTCCAGTGGGAGAGAGATGGTGTTTTCCACCACGTCGAACTGGGCCCCTAAGTATACCAGGCATTGGGCTGGTTCCAGGTGGCTTTTTTTTCAAGTTTAGAAGCCACCCGGTTTCAGACAGTGTGGATATAACTTGCTCCCTGTGGACCAACAGCCGCTCCTTGTCCTGGGATAGTAACAGTGGGTTGTCAAGATAGTGGTACAAGTGTATCCCTTTTGTTCTGATGAGGGCCACCATGGATAGAAGAACTTTCAAAAAGACTCGGGGTGAGGTTGTCAGCCCAAAAGGGAGGCAGGTGAACTGTAGATGTTCTTCCCTGACTTCCCTGAGGTATTTGTGGAATTCTTTTGCCACAGGCACATGAAGATAGGCATCTTTCAAATCGATTGAGAGTAGCCAATCGCCTGGCTGCACTGCTTGTTGGATGGTAGACAAAGTCTCCATTTTGAATCTTTCAGATATTATAAACTTGTTTAGGTAAGTTAAGTCTATCACCGGGCACCATGAACCATTTTTCTTTTGCATAAGGAAGAGAGGGGAGTATACCCCCTGAAACTCTTTGTTTTTTGGAACAGACACCATGGCTCCCTGTTCTATTGGAGAATCCACTTAGGACAGTAACATCTGCTTATTTTCTTCTGACCATGGTAGCAGGGTGGAAATAAATCTGGGGGAGGAGTACTGATGAAGGACCATGCGTGGCCGGTGGACACTGTGTTGATGATCCAGAAATCTGAGATTGAGGCCACCCAGACGTGCCGGAGGAGAAGCAGACACGCCCCCACGTGACCCACCTGGGCGGGCCCAATCTCAATATGACTTAGCTAACTCTCATCCGCTGGACACCTGGCTCTTAGCAGATTTTTGAAAGGAAGTCTGGCCTCTGCTCCAATTTCTTCTGAAATCCTGGCTGGGCCTGTAGGAGCGAGCTTCCCTTGAACACTCAGTACTGCGTCTTCTGCGCTGGGGTTTCTTCTGACCAGGCGCTTATCCTGGGGTAGGAAGCCCGACTTCCCACCCGTGGCTCAGGCTATAGCGATATCCAGCCTGTTACCAAACAACGGGAGCCCTTTAAAGAGAATCCTACACCAGGCCTGCTTAGATGCTGGATCAGCAAGCCAAGGGCGCAACCATAAGGCCCGCTTAGCCGTGACCGAGGATAGCATAGTCGGGGCCAACAGGCAGATAAGGTCGATTGAGGCTTCTCCCAGGAAGGCCATTGCCAGCTTCAATCTCTGAACTGCTGAACCCCTGGCCAGTTCTTCTGAGACACCTCTGAGTACAGAGTCCACATTCTCTGTCCAGGCTTCCATAGCCTTGGACATGGCTGTGAGGGCCAAGGCGGGTTTGCAAGCCATACCAGCTAACCTGTAAATTCTTTTGAGGTCCTGGGCTATTATCCTCTCAAGCCTATCCTTGAAAGATACAGTATCTTCTAAGGGAAGAGTGACGCGTTTAGCCAGTCGCATCAGAGCTGCATCTACAAGGGGAGCGTTTCACTTCCTCTGCCTTGAAGGGGTATAATCTGGAAGTTTTGCTTGACATAGAAGTATTCTTATCTACCTTGCTCCACTCTTCATCGATAATATCTTTCAATTCAGAAAGGAGCGGAAAATTGTAACGCTCCTTTCCCAAATGCATGGAGGAGCAGTCGCAAGGTGCCCACAGTGATCCCCAGTGTGACAGGAGCTTACAGGGATTTCAATATGCCTGCCAAAATGATGTCACCACCATGTCTAGCACGTCTGCATGACTGCCGAGACCCCGGCTGTACTGCGCATGCGCAAAAACCAAGCCTCGGTTTCGTCCCAGAATTGCACATGTGTAGAAGTGCGCCAGGGCCGTGACCCAGAAAACTGAGCCGTGTCCTGGAACACACCTGCTTTCCAGGCACCAAAGAGGGGATAGAAGGGGAAAGGGGAGACAAACACAAGCATAAAAAACAACACTTTCTGCCATGGAAGAACCTTCAGACCTGCCAGTCGATGCGCGCCTGGGCATAGAGAGGCCATCTACACCATTGGACATAGAGGCGTAGAGCCACACACCCACCCATGTCTGGGCCCTGGGCTATCCTGACACCGTTAGAAGATATGCCCAGCATCAACCTCAATCGATTGGACGTCCGTAAACGTAAGTGCATTGTTTGTAGGTCCAATGAGGAGGACAAAAAAAAAGAATGCAGTCTCTAGCAGTGAGCTCAAATTTATGGGAGTGGGGTCCTATAGCATTGGAGAGGAGGTGGGGTTAACCCATATTAGGCTGCCATGGAGTCTGTCAGGAAACAGTTGTTTCCTATTGGGATAAAGGCTTTACATAAATAAATAAAAGCTGACAGCACCCCTGTCAGTGTTAAATGGTTTGTCTCATCTATGTAACCGATACATTCTGCTGGGGAGTTTATGCTTTGAGAAACAACAGATCTACTGGCATGATTACCAGATGAAAATGGAAGAAAGAAAGCCTAAATAAGAAATGAATGCATCACATCTAAAAATTGGTAAGCTGCAATATAATAAAGGTTTAATACATGGCAAAAGAATCTCTGAGCACTATTGGTTAGCAAAAGATTAAGCACAGCACATAAAGTTTCAGGCATGCCATTTCTCTTTGAAATCCCACACAGAGCCATTTGACAAAGAAAAAAAATATGAATGCATTCCAACGAAACAATGGATGATTAAGTTTTACTGCCCCAGACAACAACTGTACTTTCCACAGTTAATAAATAATTAAAGCACAGTGCTTCTGTTATAGTGTTAGATTGTTGTCTGGGAAATCTTTTCACAGCATATCAGTGCTTTCAGGACCAGAAGAATTTCCTCATCTAAGGCTGTGATCCTCTAAACCAGAAATTGTACTTCCATATTCCAAGCTCAATAAAGCCAGTTGCCAAATTCTTAATGTGTTTGTAAAGGCAGAATTTAATTTTTACCTTTAAAAAAAACCTTCTGCATGCAGCTTCTCCACAGCCCCCCCCCCCACACACACACACACACACACAAACACACACACACACACACACACACAGATACATACCCGAGCCTGATCTGAATCCAGTGAAGTGTACTTGAGCTGAGGCTCTGCTGGGTCTCTCTCACTCCTGATTGGCTCAGATATAGAGCCAGTGAAGAGGGAGCAAAGGGAGGGGCCGAGTCCCGCTCTGTGTGTCTTAAGGACCTAGGCTTGCTATGGTGGCCCTCATCGGGGGGAGGGGTTGGAGCCTATTGGAGTGCTGGTGGGGGGCCCCAGAAGAGGAGGATCGAGGCTGCTCTGTACAAAACCATTGCACAGAGCAGGTAAGTATAACATGTTTGTTATTGTAAGAAAAATAAATCAAGGCTTTATAAACACTCTAATGCCCCTCTACTGCCTGCATATTCTCACACATTCCCCCCTCCCCCTTAACTAATCGCTGCCATTAAAAATACAACATACGCCTATTTTACTCATTTACGGTCATGGGATTCTCAAATCACAAGTCTTAATCCTTCTTCTGTGTACAGTAATTGGGGTCCTTATTTTGGGTGTATACATCACTGCTAACATGATGTGAACCCTTCTCAGGTTCAGAAGAGGACTCTCAGTGATAGGAATCTCCCTACACCAGGAAACAGCAAAGGTATTGGAACCAGATGGAGGACCTAGGTGGGTAAAATTTAGTTTGATATGTATTGTGACATTATGAAAGGTGAGGCGATTTGCAGAGAACTAAGGTGGAATCCGGTCCGGATTTTACCAGCCACATTGCGGTCCACTTGTGTCCACCAAAAACATAAATTTAATTTATTGAGATTTTATGTGATAGACCAACACAAAACGGCACATAATTGTGAAGTGGAAGGAAAATGATAAATGGTTTTCAACATTTTTTACAAATAAGTATGTGAAAAGTGTGGCGTTTTTGGTTGTGACATGACAAAATGTGTAAAATTTCAAGGGGTGTGAATACTTTTTCAAGGCCCTGTAAATAAAGCATGACTGGAGCAAAGAATTGCTCTTGGCCTGGGACTCAGGAAGCCATACCTGAGAGAAAGCTACTGATGTGATGTCTACTTTGTAAGAGACAGAAAAAAGGTTTGCATTGTCTTTGTTTTGTGGGTGACTCGGAGAAGCCCTTCACCTGTGAGGCAGGATCCTAAACTGTTTAGGTTAGTGCCTGCATGGCGAGGATCTATTTCCTGTTGTGTTTATTTGATTTTCATGCAACCTTTTAACCACTTCAGCCCCGGAAGATTTGGCTGCTCAATGACCAGGCCATTTTTTGCGATACAGCACTGCGTCACTTTAACTGACAATTGAGCGGTCGTGCGATGATGTACCCAAATAAAATTTACGTCCTTTTTTTCCAAAAATAGAGCTTTCTTTTGGTGGTATTTGATCACCTCTGCGGTTTTTATTTTTTGCGCTATAAACAAAATAAGTGCGACAATTTTGAAAAAAACACAGTGGGGTTGATTTACTAAAGGCAAATCCACTTTGCACTGCAAGTGCACTTGAAAGTGCAGTGGCTGTAGATCTGAGGGGAATATCTGAAATAAGGGGAAGCTCTGCTGATTTTATCATCCAATCATGTGCAAGCTAAAATGCTGTTCTTTTTTCCTTGCATGTCCCCCACAGATCTACAGCGACTGCAATTTCACTGCACTTGTAGTGCAAAGTGGATTTGCCTTTAGTAAATAACCCCCAATATCTTTTACTTGTTGCTATAATAAATATCCCACATTTTTTTTTCAAAAAAACTAATTTTTTTCCTCAGTTTAGGCCGATATGTATTCTTCTACATAATTTTGGTAATTAAAAAAAAAATCGCAATAAACGTATATTGATTGGTTTGCGCAACAGTTATAGTGTCTACAAAATAGGGGATAGATTTATGGAATTTTTTTTTTTTTTTACTACTAATGGCGGCGATCTGCGATTTTCATTGGGACTGCAATATTGCGGCGGACAAATTTGACACTTTTGACACATTTTTTGGGACCATTGACAATTATACAGTGATCAGTGCTTTAAAAATACATTGATTACTGTATAAATGTCACTGGCAAGGAAGGGGTTAACACTAGGGGGCGATCAAAGGGTTAACTGTGTTCCCTAGGTGTGTTCTAACTGCAGGGGGATGGGACTGTCTAGGAGGAGAGAGAGATTAGTGTTCATACTTAGTATGAACACACGATTTGTCTCCTCTCCCCTGAGAAAACCCAGATTTGTGTGTTTGCACACACAGATCCCAGTTCTCGTTCTGTCACGAGCGATTGCGGTGCCCGGAGGTCATCGCGCCCACTGGGCACTCGCATCAGCTCTGGGTACACGCTGCAGGCACGTGCCCCTAGTGGCCAAAAGGAAAAGTGACGATTTGCCCAACCGAGCCAACCTGCCGCAGTAAAACTGCGGTGGCTGGTCCGGAAGTGGTTAAAAAAAAAAGCTGGCTCTAAGTCAGATTTTAAGAAAACCTACCATTTGGACTACCCTTTTTCCCAGGGAAGGTAATCCCCATTGAACTAACCCACAGTATTTAAAAACAAAATCCAAGGAAGGGGTGACAGGTCAGTCTGAGAAGTGGTGGGTAAGGGGGCTAAGCCTCACTCAGAGATTGGCTTTAATAGACCACTGGGGGACCCTCTGTAAGGAGTGTGGATAGAAATACTCTACCTGTGGAAAGTGAACTGGTAAGGGGTGTGAGTGAACCAGTTCACTCATAAGTAGTAATAATCAGGTATATATATTATCAATCTCTAATGATATTTAAACAATAATGGGATGTAATGACAGATGCTTGTACTTGCTAACTTTGGCACCAAAAGTGACGATCCAAGCTGAGTTAACCTTCAATTGGAGCTTTAAGCAAAGCATTCTTTTCTATTTTGGGTAGTGGGAGAGGGTTTAATTGTTAATACTGACCGTATTCATATTCCTGGTGACTTGTGTGGTGCTCTCTCGTCCCCCCTACTTTCCTGCGGCCTGTCAGGTTGCGTGCTCAGATAAGGGTCTGGTATGGATTTTGGGGGGGACCCCTACGCCATTTTCAAAAAAAAATTTGGTGCAGGGTTCCCCTTAAAATCCATACCAGACCTGAAGGGCCTGGTAATGGACTGGGGGGGACCCATGCTGTTTTTTTCAATGAGTTTATTCTATAGTGCCAAGACCCAACAATACATTACAGCCGTGATCAGTTTTAAATTACTTTTTTCCTTTAGAAATGTCAGTTTGCTGTGGTATTTTTTTAAACACTGGAAATCTGCACCACTTTACAGGCATACTATAAACACCCCGCAGGCACGATATTTAAAGGAATATTTTATTTTTATTGTTTCACTTTAAGCATTATTAAAATTACTGCTCCCAAAAAAAGAGCGTTTTTTAATTTTTTTTTTACATTGATACTTGTCCCCTGGGGCAGGTCCCAGGTCCCCAAACACTTTTTATGACAATACCTTGCATATAAGCCTTTAAAATGAGCACTTTTGATTTTTTATGTTCGTGTCCTATAGACTTTAACGGTGTTCATGAGTTCATCCGAATGTTTTGCTTGTTTGCATACTGGTGTGAACCGAACCGGGGGGGGGGGGGGTTGGGTTGTTTAGCTCATCCTTACTGTACATGTTACAAAAGGTGAACTTATTCTTTATAAAAGCACAGGTCTGTAGTACTTATGTTGCTTACATTTTAGTTTAAGTGGCTTTGTGAACTAAAACAAAGCATGAAACAATGTTTTCAATTTTTTTTTCATCTTTTCCTGAGCAGTTAATTATGTTTGCCTGACTTGCAAATAGTAATATTTTCATTAGGTTTTCCACTTCTTATGCTTGTGCTGCTTGGTTCTGCATGAAAGTCAAGATCAGAATTGTAATTTCCAGATTATGATTTAAATGTAAGACATTTCATTTCTTCTTTGATTCTTCCCCTGAGTCTTCTTCAATCTTGTTTCAGCATTTTTTATCCTTGAATAGATGGAGGAAAGTAAAATTTTAGCTTAACTGTCCTAATCATTCTGATTAAATAAAGGTTATGAAAAAGTTAAGAGTTCTGTGCCATTTAAAAGTATTGCTAAAAATATTACCATAATGAAAGATAGGATGTAAATAATCTCAAAGTATCAAATGGGTCAAACAGCTTAAGGCATACGCATATCAATTCATATATCACAGTACTGGATGAATCCTCTGCATTAATCCCTACACAAAACATTTGATTCAGCATTAAAATGTTGGGATGTCTGAACAAACAAAGCATTTAAAATGTATGTTAGGGCAAATTGCAAAAAAAAACAAAGTACATCTCCGCAATACGTGTCACCCTTATTAAAAGCAATGCAAGTACAGAGAAATACCTGTTGATTTTTCAGAAACTCAGTGTGCCTCTTCACATGCATGATGTACATTGATTCATTTGCCAGCACAACAGTGGTGGCACCTTCACTCTTAAGAGTGTGCCCCCATTCTGTAGGAAAAAGGCCCTTGGGGGGCTATGCCAATAGGAACTAAGCACCTGGGAGCTGTCATTGCAAACAAATATCCCCAGATTGGCGAAGGAGTAATAAAAGCTGTTTTTCATTAGAGGAAAAGGGTAAAAGAAAAAAAAATAATATTGAAAAATGCTTTAGAGGGGAAGATGGGGGTTTGGGGATAACTTTGGGTAATGGCTGGACATATACTTTAATAAAACAAATACTTTCCTCTATGGTATAGCTGCATAGCTCCTTACTCATTCACACTTTCATTGTGCATAAACTTGTTATCATTGGGGATTAGTTGGATGTTCAATTCAAGGCAGATTTAGCAAAATTTACTGAAGTTCAAGAGCAGAATTTGAACCTCATCAAAGCCATTGGGAGCTGAATGCTAAAAACCAGTAATGGCCATTTTCTATAATTAATTCTTTATTAAACATTTTTCTCTTATTACAATAAACATTTACATGGCTCATCTCCCCAAGACAGAGGACAATATTCAATATCCTGGTTTATATATACACGCCAACAACAGGGATGGCTCCCTCTACACCCCCTCCCCCCATACCCTAAAAAAAGAGAAGAAAAGAGAAAAAAAAAACAGTTTTATAATAGTGCTATAAATATAATTTAAGATCTTCCAATATTGTACTGTAACGAGCCCCTTGCTCGCTCGATTCCACTCTCCTGACACTCCTCTGCTGCTATAGAATCATATTGCAGATCTGATTGTTTGGTCATCCAATGCTCCGGGATTAGAACTACAGCTATGTGCCGTTCTAACCCAGTTGTGACAGCTCAGAACAAACACCAGGCAGGCTGTATGTAAGTTCAACCAGGAATCTCTTTTATTTCAAAAGACAGGCTCTTTTATACACTAAAAGTGGAGGTGCATACCTCCGGCTCATATTACTCTGAACATACACCTGTGACCAGAAACCTAATTAACATGGGCGAATTAACTAATCCCTTTAGACAGCCTAGATGACTCAGGCATGACCTTTAGGCCAGACTGGCTGTCTTGTAGTTCAGAAAACACAATCAACATAGACTCTTCTTCACACAATAGCAGAGTTAATTAACCCAAACAACAATGGGGATCTAATGACTTTTAGATCCCATACTAGAGACTTATTTACAATACACATTCTAGCAGGCAACAGACAGACAGGTGCTGTTATTGACATCAGCATCTCCTAACAGTATTTGTCCTAGCATTATGAATCAGCCACTATTTCTAATATGGCAAATCCAGGGTCCCCAGAGTCTGTGTGTCCTGGGGGACCAGGACCCGAATCCACAGTAATACCACCTCAAGGGTCCCCAGGCATACAGCTCACAAAGAGCACCGTTCCCCCAAATGCCAGGGCCCACGATCGAACGGCAAGAGGCTAGCATTCAGTCCCCTCCAAAAGTCTCTCTCCCGGCTAGGTCTGTCACATGTACTCTGTATACATTGTTGACTTAATACGTGTTAAAGGAGAGAGGGAAAAAAAATTTGAAAGAAAGGGAAAAGACCTTCTTTCAAGTGCTGTGCTCTGTATGTGTCATTAACTTATTACACATGAAAGAAAGTAAAACCAAACACTCCAATTTTATGAAAGTGTTATAAAACTTATTTAAATTATTCAAATATTAGTGCTCTATATATATTATTGACCTGTTATGTGTGAAAAAAAAGGGGGGGGGTGATGGGGGGGTAAAAATTTTTGAATTATTTTGTAATGGCCATTTTCTAAGACAAGAGGAACTATTAAACAAATGGCATGTGGGGATGGGTACTGCCCTTAGAAACATGCACCAAAACAAAAACAATTTCTTAATAATTCCACTTGCGAAGGGACAGCAATTTTAATAATGTTTAAAGTGAAATATTAACCAGTTCCGGTTCTGGGCAGGGGCATGCATCCAGCACGCTCTGTGATTACTGTTTCCTTCAGACACAGCTGATCACAGGTCGCTGTTTATTACATTTAAATTACAAAAATAGACATGAATATTAAAACCAATACAGTGTATATATAAAAGATATACTGCATATAGGATGGATCCTACCCTGCATGCACTTTAAACCCTACTAGTAGTACATATGGTCCGACATTCAAATAAATAGAAAATGGAAAAACAACTTCCCAAATACAGATTACAGTTATGAATGTAGGCGAAAAAGTTGTGGGTTGAGTTGCAGGTGCGGTAGGTATTTCACTTTATACGCTCTTTATACGCTCGACATGTTGCGCGTCTGAATAACGCTTCTTCAGGAGCTAGAGATAGTTCTACTGAATATATATGAAAAATATATAGCAATAAATATATATACACTATAAACAAAAAATATTATTAGAATAGAATATACATGAAATGTAGAATAAAGAGTGAAATAAATTCCAACCAATTGTGGTGATGCCGTGAAGAAAACCCCATAAAGGAAAATGGTCAACCGGGGGCCAATGGTACAACTCGATAACTGGGGAGGCCATTTATTTGGTATATGTGGTACATATATATATATATATATATATATATATATATATATATATATATATATGTGAATATCATTAAAGGTAATCTATTGTATATTAAACATGGACTCCTAGTGCCTCCCAGTCTCCTTAAAGGTATTACAGGTAACCAATTGCTCCAGGGAAGTTAGTAAAGTTATTAGAGCAAATATAAGATATTTTAAAAGGAGGCGAGGCAAGTCCATTAAAAAACAGTTTGAGGGGCGTGGCCTGGCTTCAGAGGAAGATGGCAGCATAACCTGTGAGCTCCCGCTGACATTTCTGACGAAAACCAAAGGTTTATCACACCACACGATCCCGTATATCATGGGGACCTCTTCCTGCAGCTCTTCCGCCTCCCGCTCTAGGTCTCCGCGCGGCCAGATGGACAGGATCAGCCACAATATCCCAGAGATGTTCCAGACACAGGCCAGCATTATGGCGCCCGGCCGCGGCTCGTTTCAGTCAGCAGGCCTAACGACAGGACCCAGCCTGCAGATCTCCTCAGAAGACGGCGGGGTTGTTCTCACTCCACATCTACAACCTAGCCTACAGGATCTACGCTCGGTGGCAACCGATATCAAAGAGACCCTCACAGCAGCACTAACAGATGCAATCACAGACCTCAAAATTGATATTCAATCGGTCGCTGGCAGGGTACAGGACATAGAAAAAGTTACTGCGTCTCACACATCCGTACTGCGCCGCTCATGTGAAGTCCTTGACACCCACACTTTACAGCTAAGGGACCTTAATCGCCACATGGAGGATTTGGACAATCGTGGCAGACGCCATAACCTCTGCATACGTGACTTGCCGGAATCGATTGACGCAACCCACCTACAAGCTGAAGTGACAAGCTTATTCAACACTTTATTGGAGAGACACCCCCACTACGCCAATAGGCATGGAACGCATACATCGCGCCCTTCGCCCACGAGGCAGAGATTCAGATCCACCTCGTGATGTGGTCTGCTTTGTCATTGATTTCCAGCTGAAAGAGGAAATCTTACGCAGAGCTCGCAATGTGAACCCGCTGACTCATAAAGGCACAAACATTCGAATGTTCCAAGACCTGTGGAACATCATGCTCCAACGCCGAAGAGAACTGCGCCCCCTCCTGGAAGTCCTGCGTAACAAGGAGATTCCATACAGATGGAAATTCCTCTTCGCCTTGTCAGCTTCTAACCAAGGCCGAACAGCATTTCTCAGAGTGCCGGAAGATCTACGCCACTTCTGTGATACAATGGAGATCCCCTACACAGAAGTTCCCGATTGGTACGCGGAGTTTCGTCCCCCTACGAAGAAAAATGCCCTAACCAACAATGAACCCATGGAGACCCAGGACCAACGCTTCAGGAGAAGACGTTCACCGTCTGACACCCGGGCTCACTACTCAGCTCCGGACCCGAACCACGGATCCAGCCCAACTAAAGTGCCGCAACCTAGGAGAGCACGTCATCGTGACCATTGAAAGACGAAGATGGATCACACTAAACTCAGCTAAGTTAATACGCATGTTCTCCAGTACTCCCATTGCTTTTACTGTTTCCCTCCTTCTACACTGACTTGCTTGATCTTTACCATATTAAATGGTCCTACCTGGGATTCTGACCTCTTTACCTTACCATCGTAAAACACAATGTTATGCCTCTCACAGTCTCTATGCCTGCACGCACGGATCACACTGTACATTACAACTGTAAACGTCACAGCCCAGATCTTTTTAAACCGCAAATGCTGAATTCTGATTAGACTATAGTTGGACCAATCCTTTATTCCATTATTGCCATTTGAAGAAGAAAGCTTCCACTCCAGCAACTAACCTACAACACTTGGTTATTTTCATTTCTCATTTTTCCTTTCCTTATTTTTCTACATATTCCCCCCGCCTAATCCCCTCCCCTCTCTCTTTTATTATGATTATACGTGTGTATATGTGTGTGTATGTATGTAACTGTACGTTTATGCAAATATATGCGGATAAGCATGTTTCTATGTATAGATGTACGTATGTATCTATGGGTATGAGTACATAGATATATAGGTATGTTTGGGTATGTATGAATACATGGATGCACATGTATACAATGTGGTTTAATAAATACAGGCAGGGTCATTGACAATAACCAATATTACAACTCGAATGTTAATATCACGAAACAAACCCAGAGGCTCCCAACACCCATACGTGCCCCACGCTGGACCATGCACAGATATACTGGCATATTCTAATAGATGGATACATCATATATCCCAATATACCCATAACGCTCGTCTGCTCTGAGGTTTGGACCAGGAGAACTTCACAGCAAACGTGTTTAAAAGCCCTCCTATCGAACCCATCTATTGCCTCCTCTAACTGAATCCACTCACCCACTGCTACAGCAAGCGGTGAACACTGCCAGCACTAGAGCGTATACACGCTACATGATCCAACATAGTTTCATAAGTGAGACCAATACGCCTCCCATCCTTTTCCCAGATAGGAACAACAACGAATTGGGAGGAATAGTCAAACGCATCTCATGTCATTCTTATGAGACATACGTATACTCAATATTTCAATGTTAATTTTCCAAGTTTATTACTATATTGTTTCTTAAGGCATTTAGTTATAACCTGTTGTTACCTCTACTGAGTTTATTGTAAAGGTATGTTTCGTGGTTTTGTTTTCCCTAGAGAACCCGAACTATATCCTCTAGCAATACATACATAGTGCCAAAGACAGTAGAATACTTTCTCACTCGCAGAAATATAACTTGTCCCTTACAGGGACTACCATCCTATCCTACTGTATAAGATCACCTCATTCCTAGAACCTATCAAATGATTGTTCACTCACATGGTCTCCACGATACACCACAACTTGAGGTCTATAACTCCCTGTCCACCTCTTTACATATACAATTGCCTTCCTCTCTGTCGGCGGGTAGCAACCCCTCCTTAGATCTCACTACCTTCTGCCAACTCTGGTTACTCCCCACTCAGTGGATATTAAGAACATTCATACCGAGCTATACTTCTATTTTCACTGCCCACCACTGAACCTCTCCGGTCATACCTGGATACGGTTGTATAGTATCCTTGGATTAGCGAGCAGGCTCTTGCTTTCCCTCCTGAAAAAAAAAAAAAAAAAACGCCTATACTCATAGGCTCTTCCACCACTCTCACACGGATACCCCCCTACTGAACTCCATACACAAGCATTTCCCCTTCCCTTTCCCCATGCACCTTTCCCTTACCATATTTCACCACACTTCACACAGACAAACTCCACTTATCTTTCTCCTAGACCTATTCCTCCTCCTCAGTAGTGCCTCCATTTTACCACATCAAATAACTATATCTACTCTTTCATACATTGAGACCTGTCCCTTTTCCTTACAATGTCACAAAAGACACACAAACTGAACAAATCTTCAACCAAGATCGTTTCTTTAAACACACGGGGCCTTAATCTCCCAGAAAAACACTCCCAGCTGCTACTAGACATGCACAGAAACAAAGCAGACATCATCTTCCTTCAGGAGACACACTTTAGAACAGACTCCACCCCTAAACTTTCCAACCCATGATTTCCAACATTCCTTCAAGCAACTAATCGCACCGCAAAAACCAAGGGGGTATCTATCCTCTTTGAGAAACATTGTAAGTTTCAAATTAATGACGCATGCATCAACGAGGAAGCACGATACATATTTGTAAAAGGCACTTTAGAGGGCAAACAAATCACTCTTGCCAATATATACGCTCCCAATTCAGGCCAAGTCTCATTTTTCAGATCCAGATTGCAAAAACTCGCTACATTCCAAGATGGCCTTCTTGTTCTTGGTGGAGACTTTAATGTCCCTCTTAACCCTCTACACGATACATCGACAGGCACCTCCTCCATGCCGTACAAAGCACTCCAGGCAATTAAAACACAAATACAAGAGTTGTCGTTACACGACTCGTGGCGTACACTTCACCCAAATGTGAAGGACTACACGTTCTATTCGGCCCCACACAACAGACATTCCAGACTTGACTACCTCTTCTTGTCACAAAGAGAATTACCATTGCTCAACACTGCCACCGTTGACCCTATGTACCTTTCGGATTACCACCCCATATCCATGACTCTGGAACTTACGGACAGCCCGCCCAGAACCCATATTTGGCGCCTTGATCCCTCCCTTCTCACGGACAATGCCATCACACTTCGCATACATGAACGCCTTGCTTTATACTTCCAAGAGAATGATTCACCAGACATATCTCCTATGATGAGATGGGAGGCACATAAAAGTACTATACGTGGAGAACTCATTGCGATATCGAGCAATAGAAGAAAAGAAAAGCATGCTCACATAGCAAAACTGACCACTCGTATACAAGAACTAGAACTTGCGCAAAAAACATCCCAAGCATTAGGGACACTCCCTGACCTGACCCAAGCAAGACATGATCTTCTAGAAACACTAAACAAACAAACAAAGAAAAACTACATACTGTCCCAAAAAGTGTTTTACGAGTATGGCAACAAGTCCGGTAAGCTCCTGGCAAGAGCTCTTCGAGCAAAGAAAGCATCCATGACCATCCACTCCCTCACTGACGTGAAGGGTCATAAAATAGCATCAAACGACCAAATAGCAGACCAGTTTGTTCAATATTATACCCGACTCTACAACTTACACCTCACTAGCCCACAAATGGACGTAATCAGTAAAAAGTAATCAGAGATTTCTTCGGACAATACAGCCCAGAACCCCTATCTGATGAGATAGCTAACGACCTAGAGATTCCAATTTCACCCATAGAATTAAACACAGTTCTTAAGCAACTGAAATCTGGGAAGAGCCCCGGACCGGACGGCTTGATGACGGGATACTATAAAACATTCATGGACACTCTTAAACCTCACTTCCTGACCGCATTCAACTCCCTTTCTTCCAAAAACCCCCCTCCACGGGACCTTCTGACAGCACACATCACAGTGATTCCTAAGTCACTAGTGACTAATTACCGCCCAATCTCATTGCTAAATGTAGACCTCAAAATATTTGCCAAGATTCTAGCTAATCATCTCCTGCCTTTACTGCCTGACCTCATCTCTTTAGATCAGGTGGGATTTATACCCTGAAGAGAGGCAAGAGACAACACAATCAAGGCTATTAACATACATAAATGGATGACCTCCTTCCAAAAGCAAGGGTTCTTCCTCTCCCTGGATGCGGAGAAGGCATTCAACAGGGTGGCATGGGACTACATGTCCGAAGTGCTAAAAATGATTGGTTTGGGAAATCGCATGATGCAGTTCATTATGGCTCTTTACGCCTTCCCAACCACAAGGGTACGGGTTAATGGTTGTCTGTCGAATGCCTTCTCCATATCCAATGGGACCCGCCAAGGATGTCCGCTTTCACCCTTAATATTTGTCCTTACTTTAGAACCACTACTCCAACGCCTCAGATCCAATCCAAACATTAAAGGAGTGACCATTTCGAGTAATACCTACAAACTCGCTGCCTTTTCAGACGACATCCTCCTCTTCTTGACTGACCCACACATTACCCTCCCCAACTTACTTAAAGATTTTACTACACTTAACACCTTATTGAACCTACAAATCAACTTCACAAAATCAGAAGCCTTAAATATTTCCTTACAAAAAGAATCTCTTGCACTTTGCCAATCTAACTTCCCCTTCAAATGGAATCGTGATGCAATTACCTATTTAGGGATTAAGCTTCCATCCTGGTTGTCCGAACTATATTCCAAAAACTATCTCCCAATCGGTCGACAGGTCTCTTCTCGTGGTTTGGTAGGGCATCCATAATAAAAATGAACATTCTCCCGAAACTGTTATACGTGATGCAAACGGTCCCCATACATCTTCCACAATCATTCTACACCTCTTATCGTAAAGCCTGTAGTGACTTTCTCTGGGGCAAAAGTCATCCCAGACTAAGCTCGAAAGACTAACCCTACCCAAACTAAAAGGTGGTATTGGGCTCCCAGACAAAGCTAAATATCACATAGCTTGCCAACTATCGAGAATAGTCGACTGGAATGTCCACAGTCACATGAAAGCCTGGACTAAAATTGAAAACGAATTCTCCTCGATTCCAATCAGACTGCTACCCTGGATTACCTCGAGCTCTACCCCTCAGGTCTGCAAGCGACACCCCCTAATAGGCACCACATTGCAAACCTTTCAGAAGGCATGCCTGAAACATCACATCTCCTCCGCACAAGGACCATTGACGCCCTTGCAAAACAATCCTGACTTCCCTGCGGGCCTTTCGGACACGTTTCTTGCAGACTTTTGGCCACATACCACTGTTCGTGCAGAACACTTCTTCTCTAGACACACCTTCTTGTCCCTTTTAGAATTAGACACTTCCTCAACCATGCTCACAAATGCTCCGATTTTTCCAGACCACTCATGCCATTTGAAATCCTGTGTACCAAGACCGAACCTCAAAGACATGTGATCTCAGTAATTTATTCCCTCCTATTTTCTGATCGCAACCCTAAATCCAACATAGCAACTCGCAACTGGGAGAGAGATCTTGCAATTGACCTATAAGAGGAAGATTGGGAAAACATTTACACCTACATTCATAAGGGTTCAATTAACGTGTCGGTACAAGAAAACGGCTTTAAAGTCCTCTCTAGGTGGTATAAAACTCCTTCCAGACTACATAAAATCTCCCCCACCATACCCTCCAACTGTTGGAGATGCTCTGAGGAAGATGGCTCTCTACTCCACATTTGGTGGTCATGTCCACATATTCAGCCTTTCTGGAAGGAAGTCCAACGCATCATCATTAACATAACCACCTACCAGATCAATCTTACCCCTGCAGAAATGCTTCTACACCATTCCCCGATCCCCAAAAAAGAATATCACCATTCCCTAACGCTACATCTACTAAATGCTGCAAAAATGTGCATCCCTCCCCTCTGGAAATCCTCCAAACCCCCATCCATTGTTGATTGGTTCAAGCGTATAGCTAAAGTAGCAGAAATGGAGGAGTTAATACATCAATCCAAAGACACGCCCACTAAATTCCGAAATACCTGGTCTTGCTGGAAACATTTCCAGACAACAGACAAATACATCCGTCTAATGTCTTAGGAGCACACATTGGCCCCTTAGGCACAGAGAGAGACAGGAGAGATGATGTCCAGATTATTTCTATAACATTCGCTCCCCTTCATCCCACCCTCTTCTTCATCTTTACTATTAACACACATTTAATAGGCCTACTATATGCTCCTGGAGAAGGTCATACCACCTTCCACTCCCGACCCTCTCCTCGCTCACATTGGAACCCCATTCATCCATTCTCATACCATAACCTAACTATTATCTAAACCCACCAGATCAACCATCCCAAGGGATTGCTAATGGTCCGGTGACCGCAATCCTGATAGTAACTGTTACTTCACATGAAAGTAGGCTATTGTCCACTAACAATTTCACAAAATAACACTTGAACCCCATATGAACATTCCCTAGATGCACTCTTTACAAGCTTAAGGGAATACCTCACTGTATCTCGGAAATGACAACACACATTTCTAAAGGGGTATCCGTTCTGAAGTATCCTCCATTTAGTTATTACTGGGCTAGTCGCCTGCGTTCAGTTTTGTTAATTGTTTTAGGCTTATGATTTCTTTGACTTTTAACATACTCCACTATTATTGTATACTATATAATGAGCAAATAAGATCAATGTATCTAATATTCTGTTCCTAAACAATGTTATTCTCCTTATACATTCTTAATATGTACCACTATTGTGTACTTCAATGTGTATATCAACCTATATTTACAATAAACATTGATTTGGGGAAAAAAAAAAAAAAAAAACAGTTTGAAAAAAACTGAATGATAACCAAACAAGATTAAGTAAAAAGGTATATACAAATATGGATGCATATAAACACAGCTTACCCCATATGGTCAGACAAAGTAAATAGGATGCAGATATGGTAGTACTGTTGATAGAGCAAGCAATCACTGGATTGCATTAAAAAGCTGGTAGTGTGTACCAGACGTAGCGGAAGCACCAGAATGAACCCAGTTTCTGAAAGTAGGCGCCAGTAGAGAGCCTTTTGGATAACAATGGCTTAGAGCGGCCAGTATTTCTAATATAGAAAAACACATAATTGTAAAATAGTACTATGCATGTGTAACATGCCTGTGTTCATTTAAACATATGTAGAAGGTAAATTCTGTGCTGGGCTGTATGCAGGCTTACCTAAAGTTCAGTGGGAAACAATGCAGGGTCTGGTATGGCTTCCAATAGTAAGGCAGCATCCGCTGACCAAGAGTGGCAACTGTGTATCTTTAGATAGTGTCCCCCACCGGAACTGCTGGCCGCTGCGCATGCGCCAAGGACGCCGTCAACACAGCAGCGGCCGTCCAATGCGAGTGCAGCGGAGCAGGGATAGGAACCCATCAGCTACCGCACAGACGCACTGGTGTGGTGACACTCAGCCAATGCCACAGCAGCAAAGGCGGGGAACCTGGAAGGGTCCCCGTCAATCGCTGCACATCCGGTCGGAGAAGAGAACCTGATGTGCGGCGGTGTGCAGTTGAGCTTACCTGGGCAAAGTCCATGATGCCAGCCGGGCGATCATGACCGGGGGATGCGCCATGGGATCACACCAGAGGGAGGAAAACAATAAACCTATTGGAACAATTGAAAATAGCATGATATACAAAATTTGAAATATAAACATATTTATTTTAATCTTTAACAAACAATTTTGGTATCCAAATAAATGACTACATTATGATAGTCATGAATTGTAACTAATAATGGTCATATTTTGGTATCAGAGACTGGGGAAAACATATTTTTATCATCTCATTAAAACTAAGCTAAGTTTTAATTATTTTTTAGCATGTTACTTAAGTGTATGTATTGGTAAGGATACTAAAAATCTTAAATATGGAACATTCAGAGGAACGGTCTGTAAGATTGAGTCTCGTTAAGTCCTGGCGCTCTGGTAGCGTTCAGGCACTCAATCCACATCTCCTTTTGCAATATAAATTTGTCCCACTCACCCCCTCTGGGGCTTTTGGGGATGATGGCCAGAACAGTAAAAGAGACAGAGGAGGTATCAAAACGGTGGTACAGGTCAAGGTGTCGACTAATGGGAGTGAGAATTTTGCCGTTTCCTGAGTAGTATATATGATCATTAATTCTCTGTCTTAACTGTCTGGCCGTCTTCCCTACATAAAAGGCTCCGCAGACACAGGTCATGAGGTATACCATGCCCTGTGTACTGCATGTAGCCGAAAATCTAGGGTAGTGAACCTCACCATTGGGGAGTAGGATGTGATGTCCGGGCAGTATCCAAGGACAAAAAGCACAGTTGCCACAAGGTGATGTTCCTAATGGTAGTTTAGATGTGGGTAGATTGTAAGTCCTATAGTGACTAGACACAAATCTATCTCTAAGTGAATTAGCACGTCTAAATACTATTTCCGGATGTGTATTGATGTGTTTTCTCAAAATTGGGTCTTTCAATAGGAGATGCCAGTGTGTGTTCATGATTTTTCTGATGTCGTCATGATGGGATGAAAATTTAGTAATTAGTTTGACGGTGGGCTCTTTAGATTGAGCTCTGGTTGTGTATAATAAATCATTTTGTGTTTTCCGCTTGGCTTTATTGAAAGCTTGGCGCAGAAGGGATCAGCTATATCCTCGTGCTAATAGACGTGATTTTAGCAGGTTCGCCTGATGTTGGAAATCTGATGTATGTGTGCAGTTGCGACGGAGTCGAATATATTGCAAATATGGTATGCTTCGAATGAGTGCCGGAGGGTGTGCACTAGTGGCGTGCAGTAATGTTTCCCCAGCTGTCGTTTTTCGAAATAAATTTGTCGCTAAAGTGTTGTTGACATCCTTGTAGATAACGAGATCTAAAAAATTAGTAGTTCTGACATCACAGTTATAGGTAAATTTTAAATTGAATTGGTTGGTATTCAAAGTTTGGATGAATTGCTTTAAAGATTTATGGGTGTCCGTCCAGATGATAAAAATGTCATCAATGTATATTTTCCAACACAAGATATGATCAGTAAATTTGGTTAGAAGCTCATGGGAAAAAAGGTAACGCTCCCACCCCCCCAGGTACAGATTGGCGTAGCCAGGGGCACAACAGGTGCCCATGGCTACGCCCTGCACCTGGAGGTAGTGGGAATCCATAAACTCAAACCAGTTATGAGTCAAAATAAATTTGAGTAGTTTCAAGATGAAATCGTTATAATTCCAATGGTGGTGATCCTCCTCATATAGGAATGTGCAGGCCGTCTCGACTCCCTGCTTGTGAGGGATACTGGAGTATAGAGCCTCCACATCCAGAGTCACTGAGCAGGGAGTCAGGAGGGACCGACAAACCTTCAATTTGTTTGAGTAAATGTAGGGTATCTTTAATATACGAAGGTAGAGCCATAACATGAGGCATTAGTGTAGCATCTACCAATTTGCTGGCATTATCAGTGAGACATCCGATACCCAAAATTATCGGTCTCCCAGGGGGCGAAAGAGGATCCTTATGCACTTTAGGAAGTGCATAGAACGTCGCCACCTTGGGAGACTGAACATTCAGGTAATCGCAGATATCTTTGTTAATTAAACCTCTGGAGTAGGCATCATTAATGATGTCAAGGAATTGATCCCTAAAAGAGGAAGTGCATGATATGGGAATTTGTCGATACCAATGATGGTTGGATAAGATGTTAAGACACATAGTTTCATAAAAGTGCCTGGTCATAAGGACTATGTTGCCACCCTTATCGGCAGCTTTAACAACCACATCAGGGTGGTTTTTGTATTTTCAAGATGGTTTGGCGTTGTGTCGCAGTCAGGTTACTTTTCTTAGAAGGGACGTCCATTCGTTTAATGTCGCTCACGACACTTTGTAAAAAGGCCCAGGCCTGGGGGTTTAGAGATGTCAGGAAATTGTCTAGATTTGGATTTAAATTTAGTAGCTGGAGGTGTAGATGTTTTAAGAGTAGTAGTTTCAGTAATGTTAGTATCATTGTTTTCATCTAAGAGTAACATCAGGTCACGAAGGGCCCGAAAGTCCTCCATCTTAAAATGCTTAATGCTTTCTGAAAATTTTCATTCCTCTTTTGCTCTTATGCGGTCTTTATCAAATAAGAATTTATAGGTTAGGTTACGAGTAAACATGTAAACGTCCTTAATGGTTTCATATTTATCGATTTTTTTTTTTGTGTAGGGCAGAAACTTAAGCCAAGTTTCAACACACTAAGTTCTTGTTCAGAGAAATGATAGGGGGTAAGATTTATGACATCTAGTCCTAGGTTTGGGGCAGCTGTGTCCCCAGTATTGGAAAATTTAGAGTGGGTGTAATGATTTGGTTGATGTGAGAGTCAAGAGTGCTTTGCTTCTTGCAAGCTTGTGACTGGGTGAGGGACAGTGAATTGGATATATTTAAAGGATTGGAAAAATTAGGCTGAGGGGTAGTGTTTATAGATGTGTTAGTTGCTTGTGTATTGCTCGAGAATCCTCCCATAGCTACCAATGGTTGGGATATAGTGAGTGTATTATCGGTTCGACTCTGTGAGTTTAATATTTGCAGTGCCTTTTGGGCATTAGATCCCATATATTTAGTCTGTGAACTATTCCTACCACCTCCTTTAGGGAAGGCACCCTGGTGAAGTGAAGTGTCAATGAATTTAGTATCATGTTTTCAGTTTTTTTCTTAGGATAGGTGTGAAGTGCCCTCCACCATATTGTCTCTTACGTGCACCAGTATCAATGTACGCCGTATTTTGTTCTCTTCCCATTGGTAACTGTGAGGGAAAAATAGACAGAGAAGAATCAGAATCTATTTCAGTGTCTTCATCAGTAAAACTAATTTCATTTCCTGATTGTTTCCTCCTATAGTTCATTTTCCTAGGTCCGCAACTTTGATGACACGTGATCCCTGTGTCAAATACGCGTAAGGGGAGGCGTCAGGATGGAGGAAGCGGCATGGAGTTCGATCGTGAGAAGCGCATACCATACCACACGCTGTACCGGCAGTTTTAACCACTTTGGAAGTTTGTATAGAGCGGTGCACTTACACACCGTTGTAATGTGAGTACCCCTTTGTGGGGAGTGGGTTTTATAAATAAATATTTTTACAATATCACACTATCCAGTTTTTTCTTGTTTATGGTATGGAGCTGCAGTGAACCAGGCTGGAGATCGGCATCTGATTATCAGTACAGAGCCCCGGGGGTGGCTCCAAAGCGTGATTTGACACAGCTAGCTACTGTGACACACACTCTGACGTGAGCACAACCACTTGGGGGGTCACCAAAGTGCACTGGAGCATGTTTTTTGCAGCACCCAAGATTGAATGAGCATTCTGGATGACACTATACATGGACACTGTTATATACACCTGATTTGGCATTAATTTCTAGGATTTTTTCCATTTACCATATAGGAATATCTGACAGGACTTTTTGATATTTATGTTGAGCACTCGGCACTTTATATCTATTTATGCACTTTGGATTTGCTGATATTGTACATGCACATTGTACTTTAATGCTATTTATATGAATTTGTCACATGTTGCTTTATATGAATTTGTCACATATGATTTTTGTTTAGATATAATTTAGTTTAAATTTACATTTAGGTGTATATACATTAATTTGTGTCTATAGTATGCCTGTAAAGGGGCGCATGTTTCCTGTGTTTAGAACAGTCTGACAGCAAAATGACATTTCAAAGGAAAAAAAGTCATTTAAAACTACTTGCGGCTATAATGAATTGTCGGTCCGACAATACACATAAAAGTTAATTGATAAAAATAGCATGGGATTTCCCCACAGGGGAACCCCGAACAAAAATAAATTCCACACCAGGCCCTTCAGGTCTGGTATAGATATTAAGGGGAACCCCGAGCCAAAGTTTTTTAAAAAATGGCATGGGGGTCCCCCTCAAAATCCATACCAGACCCTTCAGGTAGAGCAAAGCTTTGAATGGGAGAATCTGGATGCCGCACACTGGATGAAGTAGAAAAAATGTCTTTATTGTAAAAATAGGATCATCAAAAATACAAGAAAATCTGGCAGAATATACAGGCTCACTGACGCATTTCGCACTCATGATTGAGTGCTTACTCATAGCTATGAGTAAGCACTCAATGATGCTATGAGTAAGCATCATAGCTATGCTTACTCATAGCTATGAGTAAGCACTCAATCATGAGTGCGAAACGCGTCAACTGAGCCTGTATATTCTGCCAGATTGTCTTGTATTTTTGATGATCCTATTTTTACAATAAAGACATTTTTTCTACTTCATCCTGTGTGCGGCATCCAGATTCTCCCATTCAAAGCTTTGCTCTACCTTGCATTTAGCCAGCACCTTGGACTCTTCACCTCTGAAGGATTCACATTAATAACACACCTGGGTTTGGATCTACCTGAGCGGTGAAACATTTTCTTAGACCCTTCAGGTAGGCCACAGGAAAAGAAAGGGGGACGAGAGAGCGCACCCTTCTGAACCGTACCAGGCCACATGCCCTCAACATTGGGAGGGTGCTTTGAGGTAGCCTCTCAAAGCACCTTGTCCCCATGTTGATGAGGACAAGGGCCTCATCCCCACAACCCTTGGCCAGTGGTTGTGGGGGTCTGCGGGTGGGGGGCTTATCGGAATCTGGAAGCCCCCTTTAACAAGGGGACCCCCAGATCACAGCCCCCCCGTGTGATGTGGTAATGGGGTACCCTACCATTTCACAAAAAAAGTGTCAAAATAGTTAAAAAACACAAGAGATGGTTTTTGACAAGTCCTTTATTAATTTCTCCTTCTTTCCGCTTCTTCTTCCATCTTCTTTCTTCTGGTCTTCCTTCGGTGCTCTTCTTCTTCCTCCATCTTCTTCTTCATCTTCTTCATCTTCTTCTTCCTCTGCTCTTCTCATCCTGCATCTTCCTCCAGGCTTCTTCTCCGCTCCGTCAGCATGATCCGCCTCAGTGGGAGTCTTCAGCCGTGTGACTCTCACTGAGGCAGATCGTGCGGATGGAGAAGAAGCCTGGAGGAAGATGCGGGACGAGAAGAGCGGAGGAAGAAGAAGAAGATGAAGAAGAAGAAGATGAAGAAGATGTAGAAGAAGAAGATGGAGGAAGAAGAAGAACACCAGAAGAAAGAAGATGGAAGAAGAAGTGGAAAGAAGAAGAAATTAATAAAGGACTTGTCAAAAACCGTCTTGTGTTTTTTAACCATTTTGACACTTTTTTTGTGAAATGGTAGGGGTACATTTGTACCCCATTACCAAATCACACAGGGGGGCGGGATCTGGGGGTCCCCTTGTTAAAGGGGGCTTCCAGATTCTGATAAGCCCCCCGCCCGCAGACCCCCACAACCACCGGCCAAGGGTTGTGGGGATGAGACCCTTGCCCTCATCAACATGGAGACAAGGTGCTTTGGGGGGGCTACCTCAAAGCACCCTCCCAATGTTGAGGGCATGTGGCCTGGTACGGTTCGGGGGGAGGTCCACTCTTCCGTCCCCCCCTCTTTTCCTGCAGCCTGCCAGGTTGCATGCTCGGATAAGGGTCTGGTATGGATTTTTGTTGGACCCCACGCCATTTTTTAAAAAAAATTTTGGCCAGGGTTCCCCTTAATATCCATACCAGACCTGAAGGGCCTGGTATGAAATTTAGGGGTACCCCCACACCATTTTTTTTTATTTTGGTTCGGGGTTCCCCTGTGGGGAAATCCCATGCAGTTTTTATCAATGAACTTTTATGTGTATTGTCGGACAGACAATTCATTAATAGCCGGGGGTAGTTTTAAATAACTTTTTTTCCTTTGAAATGTCATTTTGCTATCAGACTGTTCTAAACACGGGAAACATGTGCCCCTTTACAGGCATACTATAGACACCCCCCAGGTGTGAAATTTAAAGGAATATTTCACTTTTATTGTTTCACTTTAAGCATTATTAAAATCACTGCTCCCGAAAAAACGTCAATTTTTAACCACTTCCCTACCCAGCCATAGACATATGACGTCCACAGATGGGATCTCCCATCCTGGGTGGACATCATATAACGGCCTGGGATTCCCGGCTATCTAGGGGGCATGTGTGCCCGCCGCGTTGCTCGGGACCTGGTGCGTGTGCCCGGCGGCCGCGATGTCTGCCGGGCACCCGCGATTGCCTGTTAACAGGGCCGGACTGTGGATCTGTGTGTGTAAACACACAGATCCACGTCCTGTCAGTTGTGAGGAGAGTGATCTGTGTTCCTAGTACAGCGGAACACTGATCGGTCTCCTCCCCTTGTACGTCCCCACCCCCTACAGTTAGAAACACTCCCTTAGGAAATATATTAACCCCTTGTGTCCCCCTAGTGGTTAACCCCTTCACTGCCTGTCACATTTACACAGTAATCAATGCAGTTTTATAGCATCGATCGCTGTATAAATGTGAATGGTCCCAAAAATGTGTCAAAATGCGATCGCCGCTAAAAAAATAAATAAATATTTTTTTTTAAAAAAATGCCATAAATCTATCCCGTATTTTGTAGACGCTATAACTTTTGCACAAACCAATCAATATATGCTTATTGAGATTTTTTTTACCAAAAATATGTAGAAGAATACGTATCGGCTGAAACTGAGGAAAATTTTTTTTTTTTTTTTAAATTGGGATATTTATTATAGCAAAAAGTAAAAAATATTGTGTTTTTTTCAAAATTGTTGCTCTTCTTTTGTTTATAGCGCAAAAAATAAAAACAGCAGAGGTGATCAAATACCACCAAAAGAAAGCTCTATTTGTGGGGAAAAAGGGACGTCAATTTTTTTTGGGTGCAACATCGCACGACCGCGCAATTGTCGTTTAAATTGCGACAGTGCTGAAAACTAAGAATTGGCCTGGGAAGGAAGGGGGTGAAAATGCCCTTTATTGAACCGGTTAAAAAAACACTTTTTTTTGATAATAACTTGCATATAAGCCTTTAAAATGAGCACTTTTGATTATTCATGTTCGTGTCCCATAGACTTTAACGGTGTTCGCGTGTTCAAATTAATTTTTTGCCTGTTCACAAGTTCTGCTGCGACCGAACTGGGGGTGTTCGGCTCATCCCTATTCAGGAGGTGTTGGATATGGTTTCTCTCTACTGCTTCACTGGACTTTACAAAAAAGTGTTTTGCTTCTATCATGGAAGACTGCATTTATTAATTGATGATTTATTCACTTTATATTTATTGACTGTTTATTATTCATTTGTGGCACTACACATCTTGTTTTACATTTACTTCTGTTTGTAAAGAAGTGGCCACAGTTTCTCTTCTACTATAAAAGAGCCTTATTCTAGATAAGTATGAATTTTAAGGGGGAATCCAACACACAAAAAGAAGAAAAAAACCTGAGGTCCCCCAAAATCCTTACCAGACATTATCTAAGCATTCAGCTTAGCTGCTCTGGAAAGGGGGAGGATGAGTGTGTCTCCCCCTTAGCTACAGCAAGCCACATGTCCTCAGCATGGGAGGGTACCTTCTCCTCATGTTGATGAGGGAGAAAAGCTGGCCCAGTGGTGGTGAGGGAAATAAGTAAGGGTTACATAGTGTATACAATATAATGTATCAATCATTAATATTTTATATACAATATTGCAAATTATCTTGACTAATACAGAACCTTGATTAGAGAAAAAAAGGACAGGAGGAAAAACTAACACTAGTTGTTGCTTCTCTTCATTTGCATTAAGTTTTGAAACTCTCTCTTAACTCTTGACACTATCCACTATCTTGTATTTGATCCTGACCTATTCTCCTTCTCAAAAGTACTAATGAAATTTCTAGCTATATTGGCTATTTCATGGAAGCAAAGCCTCATAATAATTTCCCTTGAGTTACCATCAAATCAAAGCATAAAGATTTATATGAATTTTTTAACCTATAGTACTAGTTATAGGAATAATAAAAAAAATGACCAAAAAGAATGAATGACATTTAGCTATAGGTCTGCTCTGCTCTACTTTTTAATAATAAGAATCTGTATTAAAGCATAGAGTAAAATCCCAGTTGTGCTGGAAGCAGTTCATAGATCAATCAGTTGCAAGTCGTATGCTCAAACCATTCTTCTGCAAATTTCAAATCATATTCACATGCTTTGTGCTGTACTTTATGTCATCATCATGTCATTTTTCATATAGAGCCTAAAGCTTTATATATCATGTCATCATACTGATATATGTGATGACAATCTAATTGTTTTGGTGACTGTCATTTTTTATTATTATTTTTTAAATTTTAATGATTAAAAAAAAAACACTTTCATTCAGAATACTTCCCCCTTGTTACTTTTCCAAAATAGTCTGAAAGGGTCTAGTTTAGCTGCGGGTAGGTCAATTAGCAGGGCTTTACAGTTGTCAAGAGCATAGATTAGTGTTTAGAGCTTCTCATGTAGGATTTTCTGTCAAAAGATTGTAAGGAACCCAAAATATTATTTTTTTACATTAAATTCAGACCATATGTGCATTATTTTACACCAGGGCTTGAAGGGTTCTTTTATGTGGCTAATTTGAGTTAGACAAAGAAAAATGTGAATATGTAGCATTTCAGAGAAACTAGCTAAAATTCATATTTTAATTTATTCATATAATATTTAATGTATTCATATTCTTATACTAATTTATCTATTTGGCTGTTATGGGTTTTGAGCATTTTATTTTTTTCTTAAAGTGTATGTCTAAGCAAATATATAGAAACTCCTGCTGCTGGGGCAATTGTCTAGCATACAAATGTTACTCCTTCCTCTGACTCCACAACTGAACTGAGCACATAAATACATACAGGGATAAACAGATCAAAGGCCTAGACATGTTTTGGTTATAACTCTAAAGCCGTGTACACACGGTCAGATTTTCCGACAGGAAATGTTCAATGTGAGCTTGTTGTCAGAAAGTCCGACCGTGTGTATGCTCCATCGAACATTTGCTGTGACACAAATGTTTCAGAGCAGGTTTGATTGTGTGTAAATAAGTCCGTCGCACAAAAGCTCTGAATCAAGCAGAAGGAGCCACACTGGCTATTGAACTTTCTATTTCTCGGCTCGTCGTACATGTTGTACGTCACCGCGTTCTTACGTTTGGAATTTTTGGCCAATATTTGTGTGACCGTGTGTATGCAAGACAAGTTTGAGCCAACATCCTTCGGAAAAAAATCCACGGTTTTGTTGTCAGAAAATCCGTTTGTGTGTAAGGAGCATAACTCAACCTTGGCACCCCAGATTTTTGAAACTACATTTCCCATGATGCTCAACTAAACTACAGAGTGCATGAGCATCATGGGATATGTAGTTCCAAAACATCTGGGGTTCCAAGGTTCGCCATCACTGCTTATGACCAAGCGTTGTATTGTGAAATGTAAAAAAGTACTTTGATCACTGCTTATGGACTCCATTTGTATATACTGTAAGTATCTAGAACAATCGAGTACTGTCCATGATCATTTTTTTTTACAGCAATCGTAATTGAAATTAGTGAGATAAGAAAAGGAGAGGACTATTGACTGGGGGGGGGACTGACAGTCAGTCAGACACAGAGGAGAGAGTGGTCATAAAATTGTTGAATAGCGAGCTAGACGGGTCCACATTTAGTCCATTATCTTTTGTGTCAAATAGAATGGGGAAGAAAAGGGGAAAGCCGTCTTAGCCCCCCCTTTCCTCATGGGATCGTGGCATCAGCATTTAGGAAGCATTTTAAAGGGGTTTTAATGAATTTTACAGCTGATTGGATAATTAGGGTCAGGTGATCCAAAGGGTTATAGAAGTTTAGTAGATTGGTTAGAGATTGGTCAGTTAGGGTCAGGTGTCATAGAAGATTCTGGAAGGTCAGCAGTTTAATTAGGGATTGGTCAGTTAAGGTCAGGTGTTTTAGAAGGTTCTAGAAGGTTAAGAGGTCAGATAGGGATTGGCTAGTAAAGGTCAAATGACCTTTTAGAATATTCTAGAAGGCTTTTTTAGAAAAAGAGCAAAGAGCTCAGGCAAAAGACGGTATCATACTGTAGGATCCTGTGTTTATCTCTGGCGGCATGAAGACCCTGGTGCCGCAACTTCTGGAGCAAGTGGAGGCAGTTGGAGGAGAAGATTGGATCCAGCATTGCCTTGCCTTACCTGTGGGTCAGGATACTGGAGGAGATGGGAGAAGCAGCAGAAGAAATGTTTCCGGCGAAGGAAGTTCCGGAGGTCGCGAGGCAGAAAGATGTCACACAAGGCGAAGAGGAGGGGCGTAAGCAAGAAGAAGTGCCCTCTGAGGAGGAGCTTCAGTCCAGCTCCGCCTGCAAGCAAAGTTAGAAGACGAGAGAGGTCGGCCTCATCTTTGGGTAGTCGGCGCGCATGCGCGACATCGGCGAATGGAAGAGGAAGTGGGCAGAGCTTTTGGATGACATCAGCGACTGCCGAAAGGTCACCTAGACAAAGAGGGCGGCCCGGTAATCGGCTGGGGCTTCAAATTGACAGCGGAGAAACACTCGGGGAACCTAGTTCGGTTTCCCTCATATTCCACAAGCCAGCAATCCTATACCGGTACGGTGTGCTTCGCCTATGGCTACTCCTGGAGTCAGCAGTTCTATAGGTAATGATGGTGAGTGTGATACTTTATCCCAGCTCTCTTAGCTATCTTCATCTTTACAACAGCTAATTACGGTTATGCGTACACAGTCTGTTTCTCACACAGAGATGTCTGGAGGTGTGGACAATAGCACAGCAGGGGTTTAGTCAGCTGTTTTGGCGGAACCAAGGCCTATACCTCAGACATCTGTTGTTTTATCACCAGATGCTAGCAGCAGCTCAGTGGTAAATGTACCCGATAAAGGGGCTAAAGAGTGCATGCCTTGTTTTCTTTCTCCTCTGGGGTTTCATTTGTATTCGTCTTTAGAGGAAAAAAATTGGAAAGAGGATTTTATAGATTTAAACTTGGTTCTTCCTCTTTCTAGAGATTAAAATATGAGAGGAGGAATGAAAAACCAGAGGATGAATGGCGGAAGCCATTGACTAAATCATTTTACAGTTGGTTACAAGCTTTTTGTATCAATGCGAGTGTATTATGTGAAAAATTTCCTGAGAAAAGTTTGTTGTTATTTCAACATATTGATATCATATTGGAAGCCTATAAGAGCTTCAGCGGTCTCTCCTGGTTAAATTATGATGAGGCCTTTAGACAGAAATTGGCGGTCCAACCCTCTTTGCAGTGGGGATCCAAGGACGTCAGTCTTTGGTTAAATTTATTTCTGACACAAAGGCAGCCTTTTTCATGTCCAGCTACTACTGTTTCCACTCATTCTACTGGTACTACTTATAAAAAAGGTTTATGTTTTGCTTACAATGATAGCCAATGTAAATGGTTGACTGCTTGCAAATACAAGCACAAATGTGCTTTTTGCTCTGGTAACCACCCAATCTCTAAGTGTTTTCGTAAGCTGCAAGCAAATCAAAAAGATGTTTTTTCCAAAAGCAGCTACACCAGTGATATTTCCAAGAATGCTTCCGTGGTTACAAATCTATCCAAATCGGCAGATGGCTTCTCTGTTAATTGAGGGTTTCTCGGTAGGTTTTCAATTGCCAATCTATCAAAGTTCTGGTTGTACGCTGGTAAAAAATTTTAAGTCAGTCAAAGACTATAATCAGTTGCTGTGCAAATAATTATTAAAAGAAGTGGAGGTGGGAAGAATGGAGGGCCCTTTTGATTATCCTCCTTTCTCAAATTTTAGGATCTCCCCAATGGCTTTGGTTCCAAAAAAAGAGCTGAATGAATTTCAGCTCATCCATCATTTATCATTTCCCTTTGGCAGTTCTTTAAATGATCAAATTGACGCTGATTCATCATCAGTGTCATATACATCTTTTGATTCCGCGGTAGATAAGTTGCGTTTGTTAGGGAGGAATGCATTATTGGCAAAAGCAGATGTCCAGTCTGCCTTTCTGCTTCTTCCATTGAATCCAAATTGTTTTCATTCCCTGGGTATTAGTTTTGAGGATAAGTTTTACTTTGATAAGTCTTTGCCAATGGGATGTTCTGTTTCTTGTTTTTATTTTGAGGCATTATCCACTTTCTTGGAATGGGTGGTAAGTAAACTGGCAAACTCTCATTGCTTTATTCATTATCTTAATGATTTTTTATTTATGGGTTCGGGAGGATCAAGCGATTGTCTTCATTTGTTAAGCTCTTTCCAATTAGTGTGCAAATATTTTGGAATTCCGTTGACGGAGGAAAAAACAATTTTTCCGACAACTTGCATTGAATTTTTGGGAATAACTTTGGATACAATCGCTATGGAATTTAGATTGCCTACTGAAAAAATGTATCGGCTTACTCAGTGATGGAGGTTATTCATCAGACAAAGAAAAGTACAGGCATACCCCACTTTTAAGTACACAATGGGGTTTATTTACTAAAGCTGGAAAGTGCTAAATCAGACTAATTTCTGCATAGAAACCAACGAGCTTCTAACCCCAGCTTGAGCTTTGGTAATAAAACCTGGAAACTCATTGGTTTCTATGCAGAAGTGAGCCTGATTTTGCACTTTCCAGCTTTAGTAAATAAACTCCATTGTGTACTTAAAAGTGGGGTATGCTTGTAACATTAAAAGAAATGCAATCCCTTTTAGGTCAATTAGCCTTTGCAACAAGAATTCTGCCTATGGGTAGGGTCTTTTCCAAAAGGTTATAAACATCCATATCTGGGCTTAAAAACCCATCAGCACATATTATAATTACTTTGGATATTAAACAGGACTTAATGGTTTGGTACAGTTTTTGGAACATTTTAATGGGAAAACTTTGTGGCAACAAGATTTTATTATTGATAGTGACTTTCAGCTTTCAACTGATGCAGCTGGCTTAGTTGGTTTTGGTACGATTTAATTCCGTTTTTTTCAATGACATTTTTTGCTGCATTCAAAATTTCGAAAGTTTTACCTGCTTCACAGGCTAGTAATTTGGGCATTTTATTGTCAAACGTTACGTTACTTTCAGATGGTTTGAAAATTTTTCTACGTTTTAGTAAAACAGACTCTCTAGGTTTGGAGTCTTGGATAAATTTAAAGGAGTGTCCAGATGAAAGTATTTGCCCGGTCAAAGCTTTTCGCTATTATTTTAACGTACGACCCAATATTTCAAATCTTTTATTTACACATAGGGATGGTTCTCCACTGACTGTTTACCATACCAATTTTCAGTGGTGCTGAAAAAATGTTTGGAGCACCTACAATTGATTCATTTAAAGATAACGTCTCATTCTTGACGAATCGGAGCGGCTACAGAAGCCGCTCGGATTGGCTTGAAATAAAGTATCATTAAGAAAATAGGGAGATGGAGTTTGAATTTTTTTAAGTTATACATTCGTCCTAATTAATTTATTGTTCTGTTTCAGGTTTTCAACATACAGTTTGGATTGTGGGTCATTCTTTTATTTTTTGGGCGCAGAAAAGAGCAGAAAATAGAGTTTATTCAGAGAATTTGGGCCTGGATCCTTCATTCTTCCACATTCATTGGTATGGACTGAGGGGTATGTTATGGGAAGATTTGGTTTTTGAATCAGTCAGATTGTATGCAGTATATGATGCTCCGGATATCCTTATAGTGTATCTTGGTGGTAACGATATTGGAAAGATGAAAACTTTTGATCCAATTTCTAATATGAAAGATACGTTTAGATTTCTAAAGTTAACCTTGCCAGACACAGTTCCGTTTTTTTTCTGAGATAATACCGCATTTATGTTGGTTAGATTCTATGATTTTCAAACCTCTTGACAAAGTCCATAAAAGGATAAATAAGGCTTTCAAAAATTTCTGGTCCCTGAGTTAGGTATGTCATTTTGATCTTGAAGGTGGATTGCAAGGTTTGTATAGACATGACGGCATACATTTATCTGACGTAGGCTTGGATATTCTAAATTTAGATTTACAAACATGCATAGAGTCGGCCGCGGTCTGGGGTTGTGTTGACAGAAGGGTTGCTGTTAACAACCCTTCTGTCATTTGGGAGCTTTAAGAAAAAGGTTTAATGACAAATGCTGAGTCAGCTTGAGTCTCAGTGGCTGGGCTGAGTATGGTTTATTGCTAAATACATTTTTGGTTGAGAATATGATTTATGAAAATAGAATTTGATGTTATAATAAATTTTGTATAAACCAATAAAGGCCGTGGCCAATTTTTTCCAAAAAAAAAATAATAATGAATGATAAAAGTAAATAAAATAAAATATAAATATGTATATTTGTGTGGTGGTTTATTTATTATTTATCTATGCATGTTTGTTGGTTTGCATGATGCCTGTGATCCCATGGGAAAGAAAAGAGGGAAGCCGTCTTAGGCCCCCCTTTCCTCATGGGATCGTGGCATCGGCATTTAGGAAGCATTTTAAAGGGGTTTTAATGAATTTTAAAGCTGATTGGCTAATTAGGGTCAGGTGATCCAAAGGGTTATATAAGGTTAGTAGATTGGTTAGAGATTGGTCAGTTAGAGTAAGGTGTCATAAAAGATTCTGGAAGGTCAGCAGTTTAATTAGGGATTGGTCAATTAAGGTCAGGTGTTTTAGAAGGTTCTAGAAGGTAAAGAAAGAGGTCAGATAGGGATTGGCTAGTAAAGGTCAGATGACCTTTTAGAATATTCTAGAAGGCCTTTTTGGCCTATTTAAGGAGCTGTTCCATTAGGGTCCTTGCCAGTTGCCAGAGAAAATACAGGGCAAAGAGCTCCCCGCCCTAACCCCCCCCCCCCCGTTGCGGCCGATTTATGTGGTGGCTCCCTTTGGTGAATAATCAAAGGGGAGATTTAAGAAAAAGGTTTAATGATAAATGCTGAGTCAGCTCGAGTCTCAGTGACTGGGCTGAGTATGGTTTATTGCTAAATACATTTTTGGCTGAGAATATGATTTATGAAAATAGAATTTGATGTTATAATAAATAAATTTGTATAAACCAATAAATGAGGCCATGGCCAATTTTATCCCAAAAAAAATGATGATGAATGATAAAAGTAAATAAAATAAAATATAAATATGTATATTTGTGTGTTGGTTTATTTATGATTTATCTATGCATGTTTGTTGGTTTGCATGATGCCTGCGATCCCATTACCATTCTTAGTTCAAAAGTTTTCCTTTCCTTAATGATTTTGAAGTTCCATTTAAGAACTATACTATTTATGTCTTTTATACTGTGGTCTGGTTGTGAAAAGTGATGTCCCACAGGTGTGCAGAAATCATCCTTCTTATGCTCTTAAATGGTGTGTCTGTGTAAATTCATTCTTGTTTGTAACTTCTGCCAACATTAGATCCTATGTTGCATTTTTGCATTGGATAAGGTACACAGCATTACTGGAAGTACAGCTGTATGATCCTGTGATATTGAAGGTCCCTTTTGTGTGTGTGCGTGTATGAACATTTTTAGTGGATTAATTTGGTTGCACAGTTTGCAGGGTTTTATGTTGCAAGGCTTGGTTCCTTTATTTGTGATTTTATAATCAGAATTAAGTTTCCTGCTAATTATTTATTGTCTGAGGTTGGGTGGTTGCCTTAAATCCAGCACTGGGTGTTGCTGCAATATTTATTTCCGTGTTTCATACTCTGTTATAATGAGTTACATATTTTTGGTTTTCTTTCTTATGTCTCCTAGTGCTTTATTGTATGTGGTTAGTAGCAAGGCCGCTGTTAGAAATTACAGGGCCCCATACAGCCTACCTGACAGACCCCCCCCCCCCCTCCCCTGGTCAAAAGTGACTGAGCCTCAGCTGCACAGATCAATGAATAGGAAGCACTCTGAGGGTTCCCTTCTCAATCACAAGCTGAAGCATAGTAAACACAGTTTAACCACTTCAGCCCCGGAAGGTTTTACCCCCTTAATGACCAGAGCACTTTTTACAATATGGCACTATGCTGATTTAACTGGTAATTGCGCGGTCATGCAATACTGTACACAAACAAAATATGTGTCCTTTTTTCCCACAAATAGTGTTTTTTTTGGTGGTATTTGATCACCTCTGTAATTTTTAATTTTTGCCATATAAACTAAAAAAGACCGCAAATTTTGAAAAAAAAAAATATATTTTATACTTCTTGTTATAAAGAAAAGCCAATAAACTAAATTTTAGTCATACATTTAGGCCAAAATGTATTAAGCCACATGTCTTGGGTAAAAAAAAAAATCAATAAGCATATATTTATTGGTTTGTGCAAAAGTTATAGCATCTACAACTATGGTACATTTACTGGAATTTATGCAGTTTTTAGTTTACGACATCTAATTTCTTGAGGTGCTAAAATGGCTGGTCAGTACAAAACCCCTCCAAATGACCATAATGACTTCTCCTGAGTCTGGGGATACCACATATATGAGACGTAAATCCGATCGTGTGTACAAGGCTTTACAGTTTCGGGGGCTCTGAAATGCAAAGATAGCACAAACCCCCCCAAATGACCCCTTTAGGAAAGTAGATACCCCAAGCTATTTCCTGAGAGGCATGTTGAGTATTATGCAGATCTCGCTTTTTGTCACAAAGTTTTGAAATTTGAAAAAAGAAAAAAAAAATGTTTTATTTCTACATTTTCCAAAACAAATAATCACTGCAAAATATTCACCATGCCTCTTAGCAAATACAATGGAGTGTCTATGTTCCAAAAAGGGGTCATTTTGGGGGTTTGTGCTATCTTGTGAGGTAGAATTAGCTAGTGAGGAGTGAAATCAACAATTTATGCCCTTAGAAAGCCTGAAGGCGATGATTAGTTTTCGGGGTCCTGTGTGCGGCTAGACCGCCAATAAGTCTCACACATGTGGTATCCCCATACTCAGGAGAAGCAGCAGAATATATTTTGGAGTGTAATTTCACATATACTCATGGCATTTTTGAGTGATATATCATTTAAGTGAAAACTTTGAGTAAAAAAAAATAATAATAATTTTAATTTTTCCAAAACTTGTGGCAAAATATAAAATATTCCATGGACACAACATGCCTCTCAGCAAATAGCTTGGGGTGTCCACTTTCCAAAATGGGGGTAATTTGGGGGGGGGGGTTGTGCTATCTTGACATTTCAGGGCCTCCGAAAACTGTGATAGGTAGTGAGGAGTAAAATCAACAATTTACGCCCTTAAAAAGTATGAAGGCAGTGATTGCTTTTTGGGGTCCTGTACATGGCTAGGCTTCCAAAAAGTCTCAGACATGTGGTGTCCCCATACTCAGGAGAAGCAACAGAATGTATTTTGGGGTGTAATTTCACATATATACCCATGCCATGTGTGAGCAATATATCATTTAGTGACAGCTTTGTGTAAAAAAATAAACTTGTGGCAAAATATAAAATATTCCATGGACTCAACATGCCTATCAGCAAATATCTTGGGGTGTCTACTTTCCAAAAAGGGGTCATTTGGAGGGGGAATGAAATGTCCTGGAATTTTATGTCCAAAAATTAGAAGCTTATACCACACATCACCCACTCTTCTAACCACCTGAAGACAAAGCCCTTTCTGACTTTTTGTTTACATAAAAAAATATTTTTTTTTTTGCTGGAAAATTACTTTGAACCCCCAAACACTATATAGATATATTTTTTATAGCAAAGGCCCTACAGATTAAAATAGTGGGTGTTGCAATTTTTTTTTTCACACAGTATTTGGACAGCGATTTTTCAAACGCAATTTTTTTTGAAAAAAAAACACTTTTTGGAATTTTAATGCACAAAAACACACTATATTGCCCAAATGTTTCGTAAAATGTAAATGATGATCTTATGCTGAGTACATAGATACTAAACATGACATGCTTTAAAATTACAACCGTGCAGTGGCAACAAACTACATACATTTTTAAAAGCCTTTACAGGTTACCACTTTAAATTTACAGAGGAGGTCTACTGCTAGAATTACTGTCCTCAATCTGATGTTCACAGTGATACCTCACATGCATTGTGTAATTGCTGTCTACATATGACACGAGACCGATGCTTGCGTTCGCCCGTTGCGCGCAAGCACGGGGGGGACAGGGGTGCTTTAATTCATTTATTTTTTTAATTATTTATTAAGCTTTTTTTATTTTATTTTTACACTCTTCCTTTCATTATTTTATTTTTTTTATAATTTGTATTGTTATCACAGGGAATGTAAATATCCCCTATGGCAGCAATAAGGAGTGACAGGTTTCTTAGGCCATAGAGATGTTTGTAGCCACTCTGGTTTCTGATCAGCTCTATGGTCAGCTGGCCGAATCACCGGCTGCATTCTCTTGTTCCCTGGTTGGACAGGAGATCCCGAGAAAACCATGGAAGATGGCAGGAGGGGGGACATTCCCTCCCACTGCTTGTAAAAGCATTCTAGCGACTAATTAGCCACTAGGATTGCTTTTACTTGAAAGCCTGGTTGAAAAAAACAATACCAAATGATACCTAAACCTGCAGGCATCATTCTACAAAAAATGAACTAATAGTGCTAGCAGGGACCAGGCCTGACTCTGTTAACACTGCAGTTTTGTGTGCTGCATTTTGTAAGTGACAGTGATCTATTGATATTGCACTTGGGTGGGCTGGGCTGAGCAGAGGGGCTAAACACAGGTGCTGGCAGGTGTCTGGGCTGATTCTGCTAATGCTGCATTTTTGGGAACACTATAGTACCGTGGACGCTAGTATCGATCTGATTAGATCAAAGATATTAATCTGTTCAGCCACTGTTCCTAGAAAGGGAGGTGCATGGTGTGTGCATGTGTGTTAGTGCTACTGGCAATCAAAGGGTTAAATGCTGATGCTGTCTGGGATTGTCGCTAATTGACTCTTACACCTAAACTGACGTTGACACTAACACTAACTAGCTAACTAGCGTCACACGTGACACTAATACAGTGATCAAAAAAAAATATTTACACTATACTAATGCCCCTGTGACAGGGAGTGAAAGGGTTAACTGGGGGGTGATCAAGAAGTTAAACCTTTATTAGGGGATATATGGGGGGTACCCTAAACCTATCAGGGCCTACCACTAACTGCCCTAACGCTGTTTAGTGTCACAAGTGACACCAATGCAGTGATCAGTAAACTGCACTTGGTGATACTGTGACAGAGTGACAGGGAGTGAAAGATTTAAATGGGGGGGTGTTAATGTAGTGTTGGTGTACACACAGTGAGATGCTTCTCTCCCGCACGCTGGAACCGAAAGGGCTCCAGGACAGGAGATAGCATCACTTCCTGTGCCTGTGTTTACATGCATTTTACGCATTTACGATCAGCAGGTCCAGGCCATAAACCATTTATCTGTTCTGAACCGAATTGGATCGCTGCTGTGACAGCAGGGCCACACACAGGCCCCCTTTCTTTACCTTCTGTCTATAAGATGAACATTTTTTTTGGGTTGTATTCAGTATGTGCAAAGAGAGATCACACAAATACTAATAATTATAACATTTAATTAAGTAATTACAGATACAGATAAAAAATTTAATAATATTAGAAAATATAACAAGAATATTTAACTAAAAATTCTGTCTCACCACTAGGGATGAGCTTCGAGTTCGAGTCGAACTCATGTTCGACTCGAACATTGGCTGTTCGCAAGTTCACCGAACAGCGAACAATTTGGGGTGTTCGCGGCAAATTCGAATGCCGCGGAACACCCTTTAAAAGTCTATGGGAGAAATCAAAAGTGCTAATTTTAAAGGCTAATATGCAAGTTATTGTCATAAAAAGTGTTTGGGGACCTGGGTCCTGCCCCAGGGGACATGGATCAATGCAAAAAAAAGTTTTAAAAACGGCCGTTTTTTCAGGAGCAGTGATTTTAATAATGCTTAAAGTCAATCAATAAAAGTGTAATATCCCTTTAAATTTCGTACCTGGGGGGTGTCTATAGTGTGCCTGTAAAGGGGCGCATGTTTCCTGTGTTTAGAACAGTCTGACAGCAAAATGACATTTTGAAGGAAAAAACTCATTTAAAACTACTCGCGGCTATTGCATTGCCGACAATACACATAGAAGTTCATTGATAAAAACGGCATGGGAATTCCCCAAAGGGGAACCCCGAACCAAAATTAAAAAAAAAAAATGACGTGGGAGTCCCCCTAAATTCCATACCAGGCCCTTCAGGTCTGGTATGGATATTAAGGGGAACCCCGGCCAAAATTAAAAAAAAAAACTGACGTGGGGTTCCCCCTAAATTCCATACCAGACCCTTCAGGTCTGGTATGGATTTTAAGGGGAACCCCGCGCCAAAAAAAAAAAAAAAAACGGCGTGGGGTCCCCCCCAAAAATCCATACCAGACCCTTATCCGAGCACGCAACCTGGCAGGCCGCAGGAAAAGAGGGGGGGACGAGAGTGCGGCCCCCCCTCCCTCCTGAACCGTACCAGGCCACATGCCCTCAACATTGGGAGGGTGCTTTGGGGTAGCCCCCCAAAACACCTTGTCCCCATGTTGATGAGGACAAGGGCCTCATCCCCACAACCCTGGCCGGTGGTTGTGGGGGTCTGCGGGCGGAGGGCTTATCGGAATCTGGAAGCCCCCTTTAACAAGGTGACCCCCAGATCCCGGCCCCCCCCCTGTGTGAAATGGTAAGGGGGTACATAAGTACCCCTACCATTTCACGAAAAAAGTGTCAAAAATGTTAAAAATGACAAGAGACAGTTTTTGACAATTCCTTTATTTAAATGCTTCTTCTTTCTTCTATCTTCCTTCATCTTCTGGTTCTTCTGGTTCTTCTGGCTCTTCTGGTTCTTCCTCCGGCGTTCTCGTCCAGCATCTCCTCCGCGGCGTCTTCTATCTTCTTCTCCTCGGGCCGCTCCGCACCCATGGCATTGGGGGGAGGCTCCCGCTCTTCTCTTCTTCTTTTCTTCTCTTCTTCTCTTCTTCTTTTCTTCTTTTCTTCTCCGGGCCGCTCCGCAATCCATGCTGGCATGGAGGGAGGCTCCCGCTGTGTGACGGCGCTCCTCGTCTGACAGTTCTTAAATAACGGGGGGGGGCGGGGCCACTCGGTGACCCCGCCCCCCTCTGACGCACGGTGACTTGACGGGACTTCCCTGTGACGTCACGGGGAATGCCACAGGGAAGTCCCGTCAAGTCACCGTGCGTCAGAGGGGGGCGGGGTCACCGGGTGGCCCCGCCCCCCCCGTTATTTAAGAACTGTCAGAAGAGGAGCGCCGTCACACAGCGGGAGCCTCCCTCCATGCCAGCATGGATTGCGGAGCGGCCCGGAGAAGAAAAGAAGAAAAGAAGAAGAGAAGAAGAGAAGAAAAGAAGAAGAGAAGAGCGGGAGCCTCCCCCCCATGCCATGGGTGCGGAGCGGCCCGAGGAGAAGAAGACAGAAGACGCCGCGGAGGAGATGCTGGACGAGAACGCCGGAGGAAGAACCAGAAGAACCAGAAGAACCAGAAGATGAAGGAAGATAGAAGAAAGAAGAAGCATTTAAATAAAGGAATTGTCAAAAACTGTCTCTTGTCATTTTTAACATTTTTGACACTTTCTTCGTGAAATGGTAGGGGTACTTATGTACCCCCTTACCATTTCACACAGGGGGGGGGCCGGGATCTGGGGGTCACCTTGTTAAAGGGGGCTTCCAGATTCCGATAAGCCTCCCGCCCGCAGACCCCCACAACCACCGGCCAGGGTTGTGGGGATGAGGCCCTTGTCCTCATCAACATGGGGACAAGGTGTTTTGGGGGGCTACCCCAAAGCACCCTCCCAATGTTGAGGGCATGTGGCCTGGTACGGTTCAGGAGGGAGGGGGGGCCGCACTCTCGTCCCCCCCTCTTTTCCTGCGGCCTGCCAGGTTGCGTGCTCGGATAAGGGTCTGGTATGGAATTTAGGGGGAACCCCACGTCATTTTTTTTTTTTAATTTTGGCCGGGGTTCCCCTTAATATCCATACCAGACCTGAAGGGCCTGGTATGGAATTTAGGAGGACTCCCACGTCATTTTTTTTTTTTAATTTTGGTTCGGGGTTCCCCTTTGGGGAATTCCCATGCCGTTTTTATCAATGAACTTCTATGTGTATTGTTGGCAATGCAATAGCCGCGAGTAGTTTTAAATGAGTTTTTTCCTTCAAAATGTCATTTTGCTGTCAGACTGTTCTAAACACAGGAAACATGCGCCCCTTTACAGGCATACTATAGACACCCCCCAGGTACGAAATTTAAAGGGATATTACACTTTTATTGTTTGACTTTAAGCATTATTAAAATCACTGCTCCTGAAAAAACGTCCGTTTTTAAAACTTTTTTTTGCATTGATATATGTCCCCTGGGGCAGGACCCATGTCCCCAAACACTTTTTATGACAATAACTTTCATATAAGCCTTTAAAATTAGCACTTTTGATTATTCATGTTCATGTCCCATAGACTTTAACGGTGTTCGCATGTTCGAACGAACTTTTTTCCTGTTCGCATGTTCTGGTGCGAACCGAACAGGGGGGTGTTCGGCTCATCCCTACTCACCACAGAGTCCCACCCGCTTTTTGCATTGTGGCACAGATAACCAGACACATTCATAATGCAGCTCTGAGACAAGACTGAATATTCCAATTTATAGCTGTAGTATATACAGGACTTAAATGTAAGGAAATGGTCGACTCTCACTGCAAGCATAAATATGACCTTTTAGGGACTTGGTCAGTTTGCAATGACATTCCTTTGGTATAAAGTCAGCTAAGGTAACCAGGATATTAGAGGCTTTCTTAGATATTGTGAGACAACTTTAAGGAAATGTGAAATATGAAATTTCCCCATCAGCCAGCCATAAATAATTTTGCATATTGGAGTGGAAAGTGAAGCAGTTGTGCGTTAGAATGATTTAAATGAGTTGTGTAACATCCCCAGCAGGAAACTAGCAGTATTTATGACCAATGGTTTTAACAGTTTTTCTACAAGGCCTTTGATTTGTTCAGTAAGTGTGTTCACTTCTGTTATGATGGGTCTGCCTGGATTTCCTGGCCTGGATCTTGGGCAGCATGTACAAGTTCCCAATTTCTGGATTATTCAGAATTGTACTGATGAGTTCTGAATGTAGGTGGATTGTTAATGATTTAATGAGACCACTTAATTGTTGAGTAAAAGCCTTGGATGAATCATAATTAAGTTTTTTTATAGTAGATAGCAATTGTCACTTGCTTCTGGCCCTCTTGTATATCCACTTCAGCCCCGGAAGGATTTACCCCCTTCCTGACCAGAGCACTTTTTACAATTTGGCACTGCGTCGCTTTAACTGCTAATTGCGCGGTCATGCAATGCTGTACCCAAACGAAATTTGCATCCTTTTCTTCCCACAAATAGAGCTTTCTTTTGATGGTATTTGATCACCTCTGCCGTTTTTATTTTTTGCGCTATACACGGAAAAAGACCGAAAATTTTGAAAAAAATTGATATTTTCTACTTTTTGTTCTAAAAAAAATCCAATAAACTCAATTTTAGTCATACATTTAGGCCAAAATGTATTCGGCCACATGTCTTTGGTAAAAAAAATGTCAATAAGTGTATATTTATTGGTTTGCGCAAAAGTTATAGCGCCTACAAACTAGGGTACATTTTCTGGAATTTACACAGCCTTTAATTTATGACTGCCTATGTCGTTTCTTGAGGTGCTAAAATGGCAGGGCAGTACAAAACCCCCACAAATGACCCCATTTTGGAAAGTAGACACCCCAAGGAAATTGCTGAGAGGCATGTTGAACCCATTGAATATTAATTTTTTTTGTCCCAAGTGATTGAATAATGACAAAAAAAAAAAAAAAAATTACAAAAAGTTGTCACTAAATGATATATTGCTCACACAGGCCATGGGCATATGTGGAATTGCACCCCAAAATACATTTAGCTGCTTCTCCTGAGTATGGGGATACCACATGTGTGGGACTTTTTGGGAGCCTAGCCGCGTACGGGGCCCCGAAAACCAATAACTGCCTTCAGGATTTCTAAGGGCGTATATTTTTTATTTTACTCCTCACTACCTATCACAGTTTTGAATGCCATAAAATGCCTAGATGGCATAAACCCCCCCCCAAATGACCCCATTTTGGAAAGTAGACACCCCAAGCTATTTGCTTTGAGGCATGTTGAGTCCATGGAATGTTTTATATTTTGACACAAGTTGCGGGAAAGTGACAAATTTTTTTTTTTTTTTTTTGCACAAAGTTGTCACTAAATGATATATTGCTCACACAGGCCATGGGCATATGTGGAATTGCACCCCAAAATACATGTAGCTTCTTCTCCTGAGTATGGGGATACCGCATGTGTGGGACTTTTTAGGAGCCTAGCCGCATACGGGGCCCCGAAAACCAATCACCGCCTTCAGGATTTCTAAGGGCGTGAATTTTTGATTTCACTCTTCACTGCCTATCACAGTTTCGGAGGCCATGGAATGCCCAGGTGGCACAACCCCCCCCCCAAATGACCCCATTTTGGAAAGTAGACACCCCAAGCTATTTGCTGAGAGGCATGGTGAGTATTTTGCAGCTCTCATCTGTTTTTGAAAATAAAGAAAGACAAGAAAAAAATTTTTTTTTTTCTTTTTTCAATTTTCAAAACTTTGTGACAAAAAGTGAGGTCTGCAAAATACTCAATATATACCTCTCAGAAAATAGCTTGGGATGTCTACTTTCCAAAATGGGGTCATTTGGGGGGGGGGTTTTGCCACCTGGGCATTCCATGGCCTCCGAAACTGTGATAGGCAGTGAAGAGTGAAATCAAAAATTTACGCCCTTAGAAAGCCTGAAGGCGGTGCTTGGTTTTCTGGGTCCCGTGCGCGGCTAGGCTCCCAAAAAGTCCCACACATGTGGTATCCCCATACTCAGGAGAAGCAACAGAATGTATTTTGGGGTGTAATTTTACATATTCCCATGGCATGTTTGAGCAATATATCATTTAGTGACAACTTTGTGCAAAAAAAAAAAAAAAATTGTCTCTTTCCCGCAACTTGTGTCACAATATAAAATATTCCATGGACTCGACATGCCTCTCAGCAAATAGCTTGGGGTGTCTACTTTCCAAAATGGGGTCATTTGGGGGGGTTTTGAACTGTCCTGGCATTTTATGCACAACATTTAGAAGCTTATGTCACACATCACCCACTCTTCTAACCACTTGAATACAAAGCCCTTTCTGACACTTTTTGATTACATGAAAAAATTATTTTTTTTTGCAAGAAAATTACTTTGAACCCCCACACATTATATATTTTTTTAAAGCAAATGCCCTACAGATTAAAATGGTGGGTGTTTCATTTTTTTTTTTCACACAGTATTTGCGCAGCGATTTTTCAAACGCATTTTTTTGGGAAAAAACACACTTTTTTAAATTTGAATGCACTAAAACACTATATTGCCCAAATGTTTGATGAAATAAAAAAGATGATCTTAGGCCGAGTACATGGATACCAAACATGACATGCTTTAAAATTGCGCACAAACGTGCAGTGGCGACAAACTAAATACATTTTTAAAAGCCTTTAAAAGCCTTTACAGGTTACCACTTTAGATTTACAGAGGAGATCTACTGCTAAAATTACTGCCCTCGATCTGACCTTCGCGGTGATACCTCACATGCATGGTGCAATTGCTGTTTACATTTGACGCCAGACCGACGCTTGCGTTTGCCTTAGCGTGAGAGCAGGGGGGACAGGGGTGCTTTTTTTTTTTTTTTTTTTTTCTTTATTTTTCATAGCAATAGGTGGTGACAGGTACTCTTTTTTGAAAAAGTTGGGGTCTATTAGACCCTAGATTTCTCCTCTGCCCTCAAAGCATCTGACCACACCAAGATCGGTGTGATAAAATGCTTTCCCAAGTTCCCAATGGCGCTGTTTACATCCGGCGAAATCTAAGTCATGAAATGCTCGTAGCTTCCGGTTTCTTAGGCCATAGAGATGTTTGGAGCCACTCTGGTCTCTGATCAGCTCTATGGTCAGCTGGCTGAATCACCGGCTGCATTCTCAGGTTCCCTGTTGAGACAGGAGAGCCAGAGAAAAACACGGAAGACGGTGGGGGGGCATTCCCTCCCACTGCTTGTAAAAGCAGTCTAGAGGCTAATTAGCCGCTAGGATTGCTTTTACATGAAAGCCGACCGCTGGCTGAAAAGAATGATACCAAGATGATACCTAAACCTGCAGGCATCATGCTGGTATAACCACTCAAAGTCGTGAATGGCGTACCTGAAGACAAAAAAATGGTTAACAATAAAGCACAGTAAACGGTAAAGTATAAAAAATTGCAGACCTGAAAAACAAACGTGATAAAACATAATAACAATAAAACATTGCAGAATAGAATACAGTAAAAAAGAGCAGAACAATAGAGAGAATAGAGAGAGAGAACAATAAAACGACAACTATTTTTTTTTTATTTTATATTTTTGTATGTGTTTTTTTTTTTTGTTTTTTTTTTTTACACTTTTTTTGTAACTAACTTTTATAACTGTAACCGGTTCCAGGTTCGGGTCTCTCAAAATGTGATGGCATCTTGGGAGACCCTGTGAAAGTGTGCCTAGTCTGTGCAATGCTGTACCCTACGCTAATACTCAACTAGTGAATGGTAGCATTCAAAACATTCACCAATGCAAAGACCAGGATTGTCAGGACAGGAGGGACAATAATAGCGGGTGTCACGCCTATATCCGAGCTTGCTGCGGACACAACATCTTTTTTGGGGGGGTTCGTTGGGTAGGGGTACTCGGGAGGACATAAAGAAAATGCCTCTCATGCAGCCGACTGCATTTGGTTGGGGATGTGAATGGGGGAAGTACGGGCGCTGGAGAAGTGGTCGGTTCCCAATTAGGATTGGCGAATGCAGCAGGAAGGGCATTATGGGCACGACGGGCCTGTGTTTGTCTTTTTGGTGGCAGCGGGACACTACTTGTGCTTGCCACCTCACCAGCTTGAACTGCATTTATGGGACTCGCCACGTCACCAAGTGTTACTGCAGTGCTGGTTTGACTACGACCGGGGTGTACTAGGCCGCTGGTGCTTACCAGTTCATCAAAACGCTACCAAAAAAACTGTTAGCGATCGCAGGGATCAGGCCTGACTCTGCGAACGCTGCAGTTATGCGTTTAGTGTTCTGTAAGTGACAGTGATCGATCGATACTGCACTTGGGTGGGCTGGGCCGGGCTGGGCGGAGGGGCAAAACGCAGGTGCTAGCAGGTATCTGGGCTGATCCCACTAACACTGCGTTTTTGGGAACCCTAAACTGCTGGGGACGCTAGTATAGATCTGATCAGATCAGGTATTGATCTGATCAGATACTATACCACTAAGGGAGGTGTACGGTGCGTGCGTGGGTGTTAGCGCGACTGGCGCTAACCTGACGTTGCCTGGGGCTGGTGCTTGCCAGTTCACCAAAACGCTACCAAAAAAACTGTTAGCGATCGCAGGGATCAGGCCTGACTCCGCAAATGCTGCAGTTATGCGTTTAGCGTTTTGTAAGTGACAGTGATCGATCGATACTGCACTTGGGTGGGCTGGGCTGGGCCGGGCGGAGAGGCAAAACGCAGGTGCTAGCGGGTATCTGGGCTGATCCCGCTAACACTGTGTTTTTGGGAACCCTAAACTGCTGGGGACGCTAGTATAGATCTGATCGGATCAGATATTGATGCGTTCAGATACTATACCACTAAGGGAGGTGTATGCTGCGTGCGTGGGTGTTAGCGGTACTGGCGCTAATCTGACGCTGCCTGGGGCGACGCATATCACCGCCGGGCGATCAGGGGGCTAAACCTTTATTCGGTAATAAACGGCGGGTGCCCTGACACTATGAAAAATAAACCAACTAAGCAGCGTCACCCGTAACGGTTATACAGTGATCAGTGGTGAAAGGGTTAACTAGGGGGCAATCAAGGGGTTAAAACATTTATTAGATAGTATATGGGGGTCCCTGTCGCTATAAAATGCTGACGGCGAACCTAAATATTTACGTTCCTAACTAGCGTCACCAGCGACACTAATACAGCGATCAGAAAAATGATCGCTTAGCGACACTGGTGACAGGGGGTGATCAAGGGGTTAAAACTTTATTAGGGGGGGTTAGGGGGGTACCGTAGACCTAAAGGGGGGTAACACTCACTGTCCTACCACAGTAACTGTCACTAACTGACACCATGCAGTAATCATAAAAAAAAAAAAAAATACTGCTTGGTGTCAGTGTGACAGGGAGGGGGGAGGGGTGATTGGGGGGGGATCGGGGGGCGATCGGGGGGGGATCGGGGGTGTTTTGTGTGCCTGGCATGTTCTACTGTGTGTGTGTGTGTGTGTGTTGGTGCACTTACATGTCTTCTCTCCTCGGCGCTAGAACGGAAACTGCCGAGCCGAGGAGAGATGACATCACATCCTCTGCCTGTGTGTACTATACACAGGCAGGGGATGTTCCTCATTGGCTGGGAGCGATCGCGAGGGGGGGGCCACGATCGGATGGTCTCCCCCTCGTCTCTCATCGCTCATAGCCAAATGCCGACCGCCGCTGGCACCGGGGGGGGTCCGATAGGACCCCCCGCCCGCGGGAAGGCAATCACGTATGGGTACGTGATTTTGCCTGCCCGTGCCATTCTGCTCATGTATATATGCGTGAGGCGGTCGGCAAGTGGATATACAGTATTTGTTTGTAATCATCATGGTTTCTCCCCCTTTATCTGCAGATTTTTATGGCAATAGCCTGATTATTGTGTAAATTGTGCATAACCTGTCATTCCAGTGGTGAAAGATTGTATGAAATTTGTATTTTCTGGGTGGATATCAGCAATGTAACTTGTAGCCTGAAGCTTTTGATATAGGTGTCTATTTTGGGATTACGTCATTGTAGAGGTGTGAAGTTACTTTCTTTTTCTTTTTGTCACCTTCTATTCTCGTAGGATTTCTTTAATTTCTGTGAAAATATTTGAGTCTTAGGGGTTGATTTACTAAAACTAGAGAGCAGTGTTAATTTTGACATAAAATTTCGATTCAGATTTAGTTATAGTCTTTTGACTAAAATGTCATTGTAATTTTAGTCCCATTTTAGTCATCTTCAATTGTTTTAGTTTTAGCCGTATTTAGTCAACTGAAATCTGCAATACATTTTAGTTGATTAAAATCATTTTATTTGACTAAAATCGAACGGGTTTAGATAAATTGTAATGCATTATTTAAGCATAAGATTTCCAAACTCATTATATACTACAGTGCTCTGGGATGGTTTTCTGAGAGGCCTGTAATGCTGCACAGTGCTCTGGATGGTGGTCTGAGGGGAGGCCTGTAATGCACAGTGCTCTGGATTCCGGTGGTCAGAGGAGGCCTGTAATGTACACAGTGGTCTGAGGTGAGGCCTGTAATGTCCACACTCACAGTGGTCTGGTCTGGACACAGTATTGAGTCGGGACTCTCGTTGGGAGGCCTGTAATGCACAGTGCTGCTCTGGATGGTCATCCAAGGAGACCTATAATGCACATTGCTGCTCTGGACAGTCGTCTGAGGAGGCCTGTAACTGCTGAACTTGCTTTGGACTCGCTTGCTTGCTGGGAACAGAAGCACTCATGGGCTCTTCACTGGCGGAGCTCCAGGGAAACTGGAAGTTCACATAGGTAAACATCCTTCCCTCACATTTTCTTGTTTTTTTTTTTATGATGAAAACGGAGTTGATTTTCGTCTTAGTTTTCCTTAGTGGATGAAAATGTGGTATACTTTTCATTTAGTTTTCGTCACTGTGAAAAGGCCGCTGACGAAAATTTTTACAAAAATGTTTTTGTCAACAAAACTAACACTGCTGGAGAGTGCAAAATCTGGTGCAGCCAAATAAAAAAAAATATCATTGACAGTACTCAATTTTTCTCATTGCAAGTGCACTAAAATGGCTACAATCACATCAAGTATGTGCTATGATGACATCAAGTATGGTTACAATCAACTATGTACTGTAATTGCAACATTTCTGTATGCCTGAAAAAAACAAACATATTTAATATTTGCAATACAGTACCAATCCCCAATGTTCTGTCTCTTTTTTTTTTTTAATTGTTTATTTTAACAATTTTAACAATTGTAAAACATCATATCGTAAGGTACAAAGATCATGACATTTTAACATCGAAAAATACAAAAGCAATAGACAAAACAAATTAATAGAACTTGGCAGGGATACCATTATAGGCGAATGTCGGTGGCTTCCATCATTGGATCATTTAAACAAATAGTGTTTATACAGTATCCAAATTTAGGTCAAAAATAAAAATGGAATGTGTCAACTACATAATCGGGTATAAAGGATGGTCAGAGGATATTGCTAATGGGTTTTAAAAAGGCGTGTGAATATTAGGTTCAAAAGAAAATACTGAGTCATCCCAATTTTATCAAATAGGGGAAGATTACCTTCAATCTTTGTAGTCATATGCTCCATCCTGCGTACATCTACGACTATGGAAAGGACATGGTGTAAAGTAGGAGGAGAGGTAGAGAGCCAAAGCCTAGGGATGGCTCTTTTCGCTGCCAATAGTATGAATGACCCAAGTTTCTGTAATGATTTAGGAATGTCCGGGAAAGGGGGACCCAGAAGAAAATGTATGGGATTCAATGGAATGGTTGTAGAGAGAAGTGTTTGTAATAATTTTTGAACCTTGATCCAAAATGGGCCTAAGATGTGGCATTCCCAGAAGATATGAAGGTGAGTACCAACGGACTGACCACATCTCCAGCATAGGTTAGAGAGAGTAGGATTCTGGGCATGTAGCAAATCAGGAGTTCTGTACCAAAAAAATAGTATCTTAATGGCGGTTTCCTTTTGTGCTACACATCTTGATACTTTTGAAGATGATTCCCAAATTTTCCCCCAATCCAACAGTGAAATTGGACAGTTTAACATTCTAGCCCATTTTGCCATGTAGTTATGTGTGGAATCAGTTAGAGGGGGCACTGCATGGAGCATTTTATATATAGATTAAATTAGTTTTGTTTCATATGGGCCACTTGCACATAGTATTTCAAAGTCTGTAGGTATTTCTAAGGACAGTGAAGGTGAGTTGGCATGGAAAAAATGTTTAATTTGCATATAAGAGTATTCCATAGAGGCAGGGAGATCATGTTTTTTTTTTAAATCTGAAAATGATAGGAATTTACGTGTAACCGGGTGTACTAGATGTCGCAGCTGAAATATACCGATTGAGTCCATGGGAGTGTTCGCATATAAGACAGTCCATCTGGAATGTCTGGATTAAAAAGGACATTCTGGAGTGGGAAGCATGGTGAGGAAAGAGAGAACCTATCTGCACATCTCTTCCAAATGGATAGGGTAAAAAGCATCGGGGACAAACAAAGAGACCTCAATTGGGGCATGAATTTGTTTGAGAATGGCCATAACATGTAACAGGGATGCACTGGAGCCGTGATCCCCATTTCAATTTCAGCCCACCTACTTGGGGCTTTCCTTGAGGTCCAGGTGGTCAATACCCTGAGGTGGGAAGCATAGTAGTACTTAATGAGATCAGGAGCAGCCAGCCCACCTTTAGTTTTGGGGGAAAAGACTGCTGATTGAGCAATTCTATGGGAGGAATTGTTCCAAATAAAATTGAGGCACTTTCTCTGGAGATTTTTCAGCTGCTAGATTGGGACTGGGATTGGTAATGTTTCAAATAAGTACAACAGTCTAGGCAATATCGACATTTTGAGGACGTTGATTCTGCCAAGGAAAGAGATTGGGATGGGGGTCCAGAGGTGTAGAAGTCTAGAGATTTCTGCAACCATTGGAGGGAAGTTGGCTTGATAGAGCAAGTTATATGAGGGGGTAAGATGAATTCCTAAATATTTCAATGAGTTCTGACACCACCTGTATTTAAATCTGCTTTTTAAAGAGCTAAGCATGTCTGGGGATATATTGATAGGGAGGGCTTCTGTTTTGGTCTGGTTAATCTTAAAACCTGATAAAATTCCAAAAGTGAATAGAATGTCATGTAGAAAGGGTAGGGAGGTGTCAGGATGGGTGATGGTTAGTAAGATGTCGTCTGCAAATAGGGACAGTTTGTAATCCTGTTGGCGCAATGGAACTCCCCTAATATTAGGGTGGGATCTGATGGCTGCTTCTAATGGTTCGAGACTCAATATGAACAATAGGGATGATAAAGGACACCCTTGTCTGGTGCCGTTACTAAGGATAAACCGTTGTGATGTGTAGGAAGACATCTGGACTTGAGATGTGGGGTGAGAATAAAGGGTTTGTAAAGCTTGTATAAAGGGACCTGAGAATCCAAACTTGGCCAGGACTGCAAACATAAATGGCCAGCTTAAACGATCAAATGCTTTTTGTGCATCTAAGCCTAAAACTATGGTGGGATGTTTGGTTTTGGTTATTAAGTCAATCAAATCTATGGTTCTTCTCGTGTTGTCTCCAGCATGTCTTGTGGGGATGAATCCCACCTGGTCTCTATGAATCAGGGCTGGTAATAGAGGGGATGGTCTATTGGCTAATATTTTGGTAAAAATTTTATAATCTGAATTTAATAAAGCAATGGGGCGATAATTATCTGGTAACACGGGGTCTTTACCCGGTTTAGGGATAACTGTTATGTTAGCATGCAGGAACTGAGAATGTGGGATAGTACCTTTAAGAATAGAGGAATAAAGGGATTGTAGATAGAGAGTTAAAGTCTGTGAAAATGTCTTATAATAGGTGTAAGGAAGGCCGTCAGGGCCTGGAAATTTGTGAGCTGGCAAATTTTTAATCACTTCTCCTATTTCCTCTATGGTGATCGGGGAGTTGAGAGAGGAGATATGTTCAGCGGAAAGTTTGGGTAGTGTTAGAGAAGATATGAATTCATCAAATTGAGATTGAGAGAATTGAGGGTGTGAATCAGGGCTTAAGCAGTTATACAATCGACTATAAAAATCTCCAAATACTTTTGACAAAGCTTTAGGACAGTATGTGGGACTACCATCAGGCTATATCATATGGTCAGGGATTGATAGAAAGGGCCGTGGCTTTAACTTGTTAACTAGCATTTTGTGTGGTTTGTTTGCAAAATCATAGAATGATGGCCCATAGCATAGATTTAGAAATTTTGTTCAAGTCAAACGATTTGATTTGGTCTCGGATTGAGGTAACAGTTCTCAATTTTTCTACTGTGGGGGATACCAACATGCACCCTTCCGCGTTCTGCAATTGAGTAAGTAGGTAGTTTTTAAGTTTTGCAGAATCTCTCTTCAGGCGAGAACCTGCAGATATACATTCCCCTCTAAAAAAGGCCTTGTGGGCCTCTCACAAGGTGGAAATCTCCTAAACCAAGCCATCGTTAATTTGGAAGAATTCAGTTAGCTTCTGTTGTAGTTGGGTTTGGGATATTGGGTTTTTAAGCAGAGATTCATTAAGGCGCCATTGGCATGTTTTAGTGAATGGCGATGTCAGCAGAATATCGAGTTCAATGGGTGCATGATCCGACCAGGTAATAGGATTTATCTCTGAAGAGACTACATAAAGAAGTAAAGAGCCTGTAACCAGAAAATGGTCTAATCTAGAATATGACTTGTGAGAGTGGGAATAGAATGTATAACTCTTTTGGGTTGGATGTTTTACTCTCCAAGTGTCAAAAAGATTGTGGGATCTAGTTAGTTAACGAAAAGAGGCAGATCATTTCTGGGAGGCAGATTGTGGGGTGACTTGGAATAAGGTTCTTCTATCCCTGGTCGGGAACATGCACACATTGAAGTCGCCTCCTAAAATCAAAATAGGCTGAGAGAAGGGTTGTAACTTTTCAAAAACTGTTGTAAGAAAAACGATTTGTCCCACATTTGGGGCATATATGTAAGCTAAAGAAAAATTAGTATTTAGGTGACTACAATTCAGGAGTATGAACCGGCCATGAGGGTCAAAGTAGGAGTAGAGTATCCGAATTGGGCATGATCGTTTAATGAGAATTGCCACTCCTGCTTTTCCAGAAGGATCGGAGGCCATATAAGCTCCAGGAAAATATCTGGAGGCGAATTTAAAGGTGCCCCAGATTTAAAATGAGTCTCCTGAATCATGATCACCTCTGCTCTGGAGGACCTAAATTCCTTCAATGCTTGACATCGTTTCCCGATGGAGTTCAAACCCTTAACATTACATGAGTAGATCGTAAGAGCCATATCCAGTCAGAAGAAACAGTGCTAACATTATACATATTGTAAACAGGTAAATGAGCATCCCTAGGGTATAGCACACAAAGGTATACAGATATCAGAGTTGACACAGTATTGTAAGCATAGCATCGAGAACCATATAAAGGTCAAAAAGGAAAAAAAAGGACCTGCAAATTGAAACAGCAAAAAATAACAGAAAAAAATGGAAAAAATGAGTAAAAAAACACAACAAAACAAAAAATGAAAAATTTTTTTTTGAAAAGCCTGAAAATAAAAAAATTCAGGCTACCCAGGCAAAAGCCATGGACGGCAGTGAGGGGCATGGTTGCCTACAGGTATTGGCGGGGAGGTCCCCGTCTCTGATTAGAAAACAGACAAAACTGGCTTGCGATAAGCTGTAAAAAAAAAGGAACATAAAAAAGGGGAAGAAACGACTTCCAAAATATTATCCAAAATAAGTGGAACCAACATTGAGGGGTATCTCTCTCTCTCCCTCTCTCTAATTTATATTAATATTAATATATATTAATATTTTATTTATATATATATAAATAAAGTGACCTATCTCCAGAGAGGTCACAGAAGTAACCATGACACATTATCTGGTCATGGGGTGAAAATGATAAAGGTTAATGGAGAGTAGGTCTCTTCAGGTCGGAAATCTGTGGGAGTTGGTTCTTTGCGGTCTGGGATTTTCGTTGGACTGGGGTCTAGATCTTGGTTGGGGTGGTGAGTGGTTTAGGACCCGGAGCTTGGGGTTGAAGTCAAAGGTGGAAGACCCAGGTTGCGGATGAAAGCTTCACTTTCGTAGAGATCTCTCAATGAGTATTGGACGCCATCTTTAGAAGCGGATAAGCGAAAGGGGAACCCCCAGCGGTAAGGGACCTGATAATTCTGTAGATGTGTAGTGACAGGTCGGAAGCTGCGCCTTTTGGCCAAAGTAATCGGGGATAGGTCACTGAATATCTGAATCTTATTTTGCTTAAAGTCAATACATGATGAGGGGCGGAGCTTGCCGCGGAGGAAGATGGACGCTCAGTAGAAGAGCTCCACAGCGCTCGGGAAAACACAGGCACACATCGCCTGGCTAAACAAGCTAATCACACTCAATACCACCAGTGGACCTGCAGCACAAAACAAAAATAAAATGCATTTGCGCTAGAAAAATAAAAATAAATAATACAATATTAATGAATAAATAAATATATAAAGTGTATGAATGTCAAAAGGATGTACCTAAAACAATATTATAATCTGTGAAACATTATTTTGTGATACAGTAAATAAAGTGCAACATGCATAAAATACTGAAAATTCAAGTGCCAACTCAGGTTAGAAAGAGTATCCACTCCTTCAACAAAGTGATATGTAAAAATCATAAATGTTCATGAAAAATATATACAAAGTGCACAAATCCAGTGTCCATCAAAAGTGCTTTCCATCATGCTCATCAAAACAGTGCAGAACATCTAACATGCTTCAGTGCTCTCCGGTGATCCCCAAAAGCCTATGCGCTCACCTCAGAGCGTGTGACACAGTACCCAAACTATGTCAAAACACGCTTGGGAGCCACTCCTGGGCTCTAACGATATGCAGGTGTTGATTCCCAACTTGCTCAATTAGTAGCGTTCCAAATCATAAATAAAAGAAAAAAGCTCCATAGTATAATATTGTAAAGGCTTTTATTAAAACGTAAACACTCCCTTCCTAGGGGTACTCACATGGTGTGGGTGCGTGAGTGCACCATCCTATTCAGGGCTTTGTATATGAGAACCAAATCGCTGGTATGGCGTGCGGTGTGGTGTATCTGTCTCGCCTATCTCTCCTTGCTGACAGCTCTTGGTCATCACTAGTTAGTTTTTCTTTGGTTCCATAAAAGGGTTAGTCTTCTCCGGGGCAAGGGTGCCAGGTAAGTCAGCCAGAGGGGGTCATCAGCCTGTGTCTCCTTAGGTTAAAGAACTCACACTGGCTGCACAGCTTGTGAGACACTCCACAAGAGCTGTCAGCAAGGAGAGATAGGCGAGACAGATACACCACACCGCACGCCATACCAGCGATTTGGTTCTCTGCACTGTTTTGATGAGCATGATGGAAAGCACTTTTGATGGACACTGGATTTGTGCACCTAGTATATATTTTTCATGAACGTTTATGGTTTTTACATATCACTTTGTTGAAGGAGTGGATACTCTTTCTAACCTGAGTTGGCACTTGAATTTTCAGTATTTTATGCATGTTGCACTTTATTTACTGTATCACAAAATAATGTTTCACAGATTATAATATTGTTTTAGGTACATCCTTTTGACATTCATACACTTTATATATTTATTTATTCATTAATATTGTATTATTTATTTTTATTTTTCTAGCGCAAACGCATTTTATTTTAGTTTGATTGCTATTTGCACGAGTATGAAACATGATTAGCGTTTGAAGCTTGTTATCACTATGCACTTATTTTAGAGGTATTAACCCATTGGTGGCTCGCAAGATGCTTTTGATAGGACCTGCAGCACAGCTCAGGGACCCGATCAATCATGCCTCGGCGCCATAAAGACAACCGGAGGCCGCAAAAACTGACGGAATACTACCCGCTCGGGCCGCAGGCGCGAGGTATGTCCAGTACTCCCCTATATGATCCAGGCAAGGGTAATCCTCACAAAAGAAATGCCCCACAGAGAAGCCCACTATCTCCTATACATACCCCTACCTCGGGTAGCCCAGAGAAGGCAAGTTTGAAGCTGGATGCCTCGGATTCCAGCCACGATCTAACACCGGGCCTAGATTCAGGGGAAGATACCAGAGATCTCCCTGACCCAATTGATCTATTCCCCACTACCAACCAATTAGTGCTGGACACCACATTAAAGGACATGTTAGTCTCTCTTAGGAGCTCACTGCATGCAGATATGCTGTCCTGTGTTCATAAGTTTGGTGTGGATCTAAAGGAAACTGTGTCCAGAGTAGATCACATAGAACACAAAATGGGGGAATTTGCGACCACCATCAACGATCTTGTGGATGCAAACGATAACAACACTGATGAGCTAGATGCCCTTAAAGCTAAATTGGCAGATATTGAGGACCGCTCTAGGAGAAATAACTTTAAAATAAGGGGGATCCCCGAGTCGGTCCTGCAATCCGACCTATGCACCTACACAGCTGTCAGGAAATGTTCCATCCGCTGGTAATATCTGTTATTTAGCATGCAGTACTGAGGTCCACCAGCAGGTGTCTCCTGGCAGTTTGGAACTGTCAGGAGAGCTTTTCCCTGTTAATGTTATGTCATCTTTGGGCCGCAGTACTGGCGTCCACCAGCGGATGGATCCTGGCAGTATGGAGCAGGTATTCCCCTCTGCAGACAGGTGTCACCTGACGTTAATTAGCAGAGCTGCAGTATAAATACCCGGCAATTGAACACTTATGTTGCCCTGGTATTTTTCTTGAGCCCTGATCTGCATCCTGTTACCCTGATCCTGAACCTGAAGCCTGATTCCTGGAACCTGGAACCTGTTGATCCTGTTTCCTGTCCATTACCTGAACCCTGAACCCTGAACCCTGGACTCTGGACTCTGAGCCTTGTACCTGACCCATCCCTCCTGTATCCATCCATCCTCTCTTGTCCTGTTTATCTCCCTTCCCAGCTACTGATTCCGTGTTTATGACCCCGGCCTGGCTTGACTACGATTCTGGTACTCACTCTTGCTACATATGCTGGTTGGTTTTATATCACTGATTGTTTGGTTGTTCGCTTGTATTTGTGGTGTGTTCACATATGCATTTTCCTTAAATAAACTTACTTTCACCTATTTATGTCTGGTTCATTTTGTCGCAGTCACACAGTTCTGGTCACATCTGGTTTATGACAGAATACCAGGGCCATCCCTGACCAGAAGTGGCTGCACTGGGGAACCATTTTGATTCAGTTGGTTGCAAACATGAATGCCAATGAGGTGATTTATTTTTCTCTGCTGGCATCTGAAAGTGGTGATTATTGCCGCCAGGCTTTGAAAGGATGGTCTAGTGACCAGTTGTTTGCCACTATACGTTTGGCTCACTCACTGCTCGATCAGGGTTATATATTGTTTGGGGAGGTGCAGCCTTTGATCAAGATCTGTACTGAGCTGGCCCTGCCCTGTATTCCAGAGGGCCGTGATGATTTCACTCCTCCTTTTGATTTGAATCAGGTTGTATCCCTAGTGTGGCTTTTTGAAGATGATCCAGCCAATTTTTGTGAGCACTACTCAGCCTGTTCCCCACAGGTGATTGTGGAGTGCATTGTGTCTGCTCAGTCTTTTGTTAGACAGGGAGATTTAAAAGTACAGTTTGTACAACCTATACTTTCAGCATGGTCTGACATGGTGCAAGCAGCTCCAGCCAAACAAACCACCTCTGCCACCGAACACGAGCCTACCCAAATGTATGTTTCCCCATCAGCCGTGTCAACCGCAGTTGTAGCTCAGTATACGCTGCTGCCAACCAAATACTCATATCCAGTCTCTGCTCCCTGTACCTATCCTGCATTCAACCCACCTGTCTCTTCTCAGCTGCCCACAAACCCACAGGAACTTCCTCCAGCTACTGTTACCTCTTCTCTGCCATATCCCTATCCTCCTTTCCAGTCTGCTGCACCCCTCACCTACAGAGCTTCAGTGGCTAAGCCAAAGAAAAAACGAAAGTTTTTTCCAACCAAGACAATCCTGCCAGTAACCCAACCTGCCTCTGCACCAGCTAATCCAACCCAGTCTGACATCCCAGTGTCTGCCTTCCAGCCTGATGTCTCTGTGCCTGCTTTCCAGCCTGATGTCTCTGTGCCCGCCTTCCAGCCTGATGTCTCGGTGCCTGCCTTCCAGCCTGACGTCTCGGTGCCCGCCTTCCAGCCTGACGTCTCGGTGCCTGCCTTCCAGCCTGACGTCTCGGTGCCTGCCTTCCAGCCTGACGTCTCGTGCCTGCCTTCCAGCCTGACGTCTCGGTGCCTGCCTTCCAGCCTGACGTCTCGGTGCCTGCTTTCCAGCCTGATGTCTCGGTGCCTGCTTACCAGCCTGATGTCTCGGTGCCTGCCTTCCAGCCTAATGTCTCGGTGCTTGCCTTCCAGCCTGATGTCTCGGTGCCTGCCTTCTAGCCTGATGTCTCGGTGCCTGCCTTCCAGCCTGATGTCTCGGTGCCTGCCTCCCAGCCTGATGTCTCGGTGCCTGTCTTCCAGCCTGATGTCTCGGTGCCTGCCTTCCAGCCTGATGTCTCGGTGCCTGCCTCCCAGCCTGATGTCTCGGTGCCTGCCTCCCAGCCTGATGTCTCGGTGCCTGCCTCCCAGCCTGATGTCTCAGTGCCTGCCTCCCAGCCTGATGTCTCAGTGCCTGCCTCCCAGCCTGATGTCTCGGTGCCAGTGTTCCAGCCGGAAGTGCCAGTGCCTGCTTTCCAGCTTGATGAGCCTGCTCTCCAGCCTGATGAACCGGCTTCCCAGCTTGATGAGCCCGCTGCCCAGCCTTATGAGCCTGCTGCTGAGCTTGAAGTGCCCATGTCTGCTGCCCAGCTTGAAGTGCCCATGCCTGCTGCCCAGCTTGAAGTGCCCATGCCTGCTGCCCAGCCTGATGTGCCACCGTCTGCTGCCCAGCCTGATGTGCCCATGCCTGCTGCCCAGCTTGAAGTGCCCATGCCTGCTGCCCAGCTTGAAGTGCCCATGCCCGCTGCCCAGCTTGAGGTGCCCATGCCCGCTGCCCAGCTTGAAGTGCCCATGCCCGCTGCCCAGCTTGAAATGCCCATGCCCGCTGCCCAGCTTGAAGTGCCCATGCCCGCTGCCCAGCTTGAAGTGCCCATGCCCGCTGCCCAGCTTGATGTGCCACCGTCTGCTGCCCAGCCTGATGTGCCCATGCCTGCTGCCCAGCTTGAAGTGCCCATGCCTGCTGCCCAGCTTGAAGTGCCCATGCCTGCTGCCCAGCCTGATGTGCCACCGACTGCTGCCCAGCCTGATGTGCCACCGTCTGCTGTCCAGCCTGATGTGCCACCGTCTGCTGCCCAGCCTGATGTGCCACTGTCTGCTGCCCAGCCTGATGTGCCACCGTCTGCTGCCCAGCCTGAGGTGCTCCTGTCTGCTGCCCAGCCTGAGGTGCCAGTGTCTGCTACCCAGCCTGTTGTATCAATGCCTGTGCCCGCTGTCCAGTTTGAGGTCCCAGTGCCTGCTGCTCAGCCTGACATCCCAGTGTCCATGTTCCAGTCTGATGCTCCAGTGACTACTGCCCAGTCTGATGCACCCGTTGTTCAGCCTGTTGTGCCACCACCTGTTGTTCTGCCTGATGTGCCAGCGCCTGTGTCTGCTGCCCAGTCTGAAGGTCCAGTACCTGCTGCCTGGTCTCATGTCTCGATACCCGCTGTCCAGTCGATGAGCCTGCTGCCCAGCTCGAGGACCCAGAGCCTGCTGCCCAGCTCGAGGACCCAGAGCCCGATGTCTGCCCTGGTGTGCCCGCTGTCTGCCCTGAGGTGCCTGATGCCCAGCCTGAAGTGCTTGTGGCCCAGCCTGACGTACCCCCATCTGTTATTCTGCTTGATGCCATAGACTATGGACAATTACAACCAGTTGGAGCGTCCGGAGGCCGCTCCTTTGAGGGGGGGTACTGTCAGGAAATGTTCCATCTGCTGGTAATATCTGTTATTTGGCATGCAGTATTGAGGTCCACCAGCAGGTGTCTCCTGGCAGTTTGGAACTGTCAGGAGAGCTTTTCCCTGTTAATGTTATGTCATCTTTGGGCCGCAGTACTGGCGTCCACCAGCGGATGGATCCTGGCAGTATGGAGCAGGTATTCCCCTCTGCAGACAGGTGTCACCTGACGTTAATTAGCAGAGCTGCAGTATAAATACCGGCAATTGAACACTTATGTTGCCCTGGTATTGTCCTTGAGCCCTGATCTGCATCCTGTTACCTTGATCCTGAACCTGAAGCCTGATTCCTGGAACCTGGAACCTGTTGATACTGTTTCCTGTCCATTACCTGAACCCTGAACCCTGGACTCTGGACTCTGAGCCTTGTACCTGACCCGTCCCTCCTGTATCCATCCATCCTCTCTTGTCCTGTTTATCTCCCTTCCCAGCTACTGATTCTGTGTTTATGACCCCGGCCTGGCTTGACTACGATTCTGGTATTCCCTCTTGCTACATATGCTGGTTGGTTTTATATCACTGATTGTTTGGTTGTTCACTTGTATTTGTGGTGTGTTCACATATGCATTTTCCTTAAATAAACTTACTTTCACCTATTTATGTCTGGTTCACTCTGTCGCAGTCACACAGTTCTGGTCACATCTGGTTTATGACAACAGCTCAACTTTTTCAGGCTATATTGCCTGATCTAACAGATCTAGACATTACCGTGGACAGAATCCACTGCCTACCCAAGCCATCTCATCTGCCGGACAACATACCCAGAGATGTTATACTCCGACTACACTTTTACCAATCTAAAGAACGCCTGATGGCGGCTTCCTGCAGTAAAGATCTTTTTCCACCACAGTATAAGGACCTACAATTTTTCGCTGATCTATCACAATTTACTCTACAAAAATGTAGGAACCTAAATACAATCTCCAAAGCACTGAGAAACCACAAGATCTCATACAAATAGGGGTTTCCTACTAAACTGATCATCACTAAAGATGGGAAGGAACATGTTGTTGACACTCTTGTCAAAAGGATGCAATTACTCCAAAGATGGCATATCATTACGGAGGAACCAACAAAGGCCCACGCCTCACACAGCCCTGACCATGTAGCAGGAGACTGGAGCTTGGTCACTTCCAAAAATGCTCGCAAACATACCTGAGCTGACTGAAGCCAGTGCAGATTACACTCTACTATATCCTGAGCAGAGGAAAAAGCTAAGCTGAACTGTTTCTGTGTTTATTCCCCAAATGCAATTTAAGTCACTACAAGTCACACTCAGGTCACACTGACCTATACGGGGTTCTGGCTAGAACCCTTCTATGTTTTTCTTTTACGCTGTTTTTTTTTCTTTTTCTAATTACCAAACACCTATCTACCTGCTTAAGCCTGCCATCAGAAATGCTACGGACGCAAAGGACCAATCCTACTTCGGCTATGGAACAGCATCATCGATCTTGGGACCACATGTAAGTGCTACCAACACATTCTACTTAACACTCTACAATCTGGTCTTGTACCATGACCATTACCTTCTTAACAATTAATGCCAGGGGTCTTAACCATCCTGCAAAATGCAGATCCATGTGGAGAGAAGCCATTCAACATAATGCTGATGTAATTTGCGTACAGGAGACACACTTCAAAAAACAGGCCCAACCTAATTGCTCTCACTCCAAATTCCCATATACTTTCTCTGCAAGTTCAGACGCAAAAAAGAAAGGGGTATTTATGGCAATAAAAGACACTGTAGCCTTTTGTCTTCACACGGAAGTTCAAGACACGCAAGGTAGATACCACATTCTGATTTGCGATATCAATAACACTACTTATACATTGGTGAATGTCTACGCTCCAAACACCCATCAGACTCGCTTTCTTCACAAACTTATGAAAAAGATCTCATGGCTGCAGAGAGGTCACTTGCTCCTATGTGGAGATTTTAATCTATCTCCCGACCCCAAAATGGATTCTAGTTCGCAAACTACCAAGAAAACCCAGACCCTACAACCATTATTGAGAAGCTATGACATATACAACGCATGGAGGTGCCTTAACGCTACAGAGAAAGACTTTTCTTTCTTTTCAACTAGTCACAAAATTTATACACAACTTGATCTTTTTTTGATAGATAAAGGGTTACTAACCAAAATTAAATCCTCTGCAATTAATGATATCACTTGGACGGATCATGCTTCGGTATCGCTGCTGGTGGATGACACTTCTAAAAACAACCCCACTTATATCTGGAGATCCAACCCGCCGCTGTTCCAGGATGATCCTTCCAAAAAGATATTGCAAAAGGATTTGATTGAATTTTTTGAACATAATGTGAATTCAGTTACTGATCCATTTGTGACATGGAACGCACATAAAGCGTTTATGAGGGGTCTCCTCATTAAACTAGGAGCAAGGGCTAAGAGAATGAGGGGGCAGCATATATCGGATGTCTCTAGACAAATTCAAACATTGGAAACCCAGAACAAAGCAAATTTTTCTCCTGACTTATCAGACCGATTAACCAAACTAAGACTCGATCTCCGACTTATACTACTGGAGGACTTTGAAAAATCCTCTAGGAGGTTGAAAATTACATATTATGCAAACGGTAATAAAGCAGGGAAATTATTAGCAGATAGATTACGAGGGCATAGACATAAAACTAAGCTTCCCTACATTATACATCCACAAACCCAAACTAAATTACACCACCCCCAGGCTATAGCAGATGCCTTTAGTACCTATTATAGTTCTCTTTATAACCTGAAAAGGGACCCAAACATGATTCAACCACTATCCCACACAATTTCTGAATTCCTTAGCACACTAAAACTTCCTCAGATCACAGATACTCAAAACACAGCATTAAATTCTCCATTCACGACACAAGAAATATCACAAGTGATTGACTCACTCCCAAATAATAAATCTCCTGGACCAGACGGTTTCACGGGTGAATATTTCCAGACATTTAGAGACATCCTAACTCCTAGACTCACAGAGATATATAATCAAGCTGCCTCCCTCCTCCTCTTTTCCACCTGAAATGTTGAGAGCAATGATTGTGGCATTACGGAAGCCGAGGAAGGACCCTAATACCCCTCAAAATTTTCATCCAACATCGTTACTTAATAACGACCTAAAAATCTACACTAAATTGATAGCTAACAGGTTGGTAGATCTCCTCCCATCATTGATTCACCCAGATCAATCTGGTTTTACTACAGGCCGCCAAACTGCAGACGCGACCAGACACCTAATTGACCTCATACACATAGCCAACAAAAGAGGAACGCCTTCTCTGCTCCTTGCTTTGTATGCAGAGAAGGCGTTTGATAGGATTCACTGGACGTATCTAGAACAAGTACTAATCAAATTTGGTTTTCAGGGCCAGATATATCAAGCTATTATGGCTCTTTATACCAAGCCATCAGCACAAGTTTATGTATCAGGTACACTATCTACCCCATTCAACATAACAAATGGTATCCGCCAAGGTTGCCCTTTATCTCCTCTAATTTTTAATTTGCTGGTAGAACCCTTAGCAACCTATATTCGCCAGCATCCCAAAATTAAAGGGATCACAATTGGAGGTAGAATGTATACCATTAGCCTGTTCACAGATGACGTCATCCTGATAGTTACCGATGTGAAGTCCTCCCTGGCCTCGGTTCACCAAACCCTGCAATTATTTAATGCGATCTCATATTACAAAGTTAACGAAAACAAATCGTATCTATTGGGATTGGGCCTATCTGACGCTATGAAACAACATATCAGTGATAATTTTCCTTATATGTGGAAGGAAAATGGCATATCATATTTAGGTATTACTCTTACATCTAAAATCTCCAATCTAGTTAAAGAAAACTATACTCCATTCCTGAAATCTCTGAGACCCAAACTGGATAAACTAAAGCGATTTGAACTGTCTTGGACAGGGAGGTTAGCTGCATTCAAAATGCAGATCCTACCACAATTCTTATATCTCTTCAGAACTCTACCCATACCAGTTCCAAAACCCTTCTTCCAACAAGCACAGTCTGAGATAGATAGATATCTATGGGTTGGAAAAAAAGCACGATGTGCCTTCAATAAACTTACTAAACTCAAACAAGTGGGGGGGATAGGTCATACAATAATCAAAGATTACCATGTGGCTACCGTCTTGGCACAGGTGAAGGATTGGTTCACCTCCTATAATAATACCCTCTGGACAGAACTAGAGTAGTCTCAAATCAAAGGAGGAAATTTGTACAATTACCTAATTACTAGCCCACACCATTTACCTAAATCATTTTCATATACCCCTACCATTCTAGCTTCTGTCGAAGCATTGCAATATCTTCTTAAACATGTAACGCAGGAAGGACCTCAAGTTCCTTTAAAATTCCAGATCAGTGCTCTAGAATTTATTATACCAGACATATCACTAGTTAACTGGGGTCCCAGAGGAGAACTACTACTAGAAGACCTTTTAATTGGGCCTACAATAAAAACATTTAGAGCACTACAGATTGAATATGATATCCCAGAATCTGATTACCACAAATACATTCAACTATCCCACTTATTAGATAAAAAAACTAGCGGCCTTATTACTTGCCTACCCTGGCGAATTGTCGCCTTTCTTACAAATAACCGTATGAAAATTAAAGGAACGGCATTGTTTTATAAATTCCTACAAGATAAACATTCTTTCAGTAAAACCACTAATATAATAGCATGGGAGAGGGAATTATACAGAAGACCAATGGAAAAAAGCCCTTAATGTCACATATACCTCCACGAGAGGTGCCAACCTGTGGGAACTGCATCACAAAATACTTCTGAGGTAGTATCTTACCCCTTATCGTATCTCAAAATTTGCACCAGGAGCCTCGCTAGAATGTTGGAGGAAGTGTGGGAAAACAGGCACACTTTTACATGTGCTGTGGTCATGTCCACGTATTCATAGATTTTGGATGCTTATATTCCAGATAATAAAACAAGTCACAGGTGTAGAGGTTGCGTGTTCCCCGGGTATGGCACTCTTTTCACTAGAAATTGATTCTATCCCAGCGCATTTCAGATCACTAGTGTCCCACATACTTATTGCAGCTAGACTCACTATAGTACGTCACTGGAAAGATACTGTCCCACCTCCAATAACAGAAACCCTACAACTAATAAATACGCACAGGATGTATGAAACACAATTCGCCTGGAGTCTAGGTAATCAGGGAAACATTTCTAAAATATGGAATCCCTGGCTAGCATGGTACCCACAAAACATGGGTCTCAGAATTTTTGGGAAAAGCTAAATAAAAATACTATAGTTTGATACACATTACCAATCTTTACATAATGACTGCTCAATGGACATACTATGTTATTATTATTTTATTTCAGTTAATATTCCTTTATATCTTCTTTTATTTCTGTCAAGTATAACTCTAATATCAACATGTTGTCATGAGGGAATAAATTGTAAACGCTTAAGGCCTAACATTAATATAATACGAACCATATGAACATGTTCATATACTACCAATATATGTGGCCAAAGAGGAAAAAACAGACAATGTAGATTTCTGGTGGGGTGCGACTTCCTTCCTTCCTGGACACAGCTGGCTCCCATGTGGGGTGTCTAGGGAGGGGGGGGGACCTCCTGTACAAACATATAGAAATGTGACTACTGATGTTGATGCAATTATAAATGTAAGAGTAGGATAACTCATATCTCATGTGTACCCTGCTTGACAAAACTTACTGACTGCATTGTACTTGACTATTCTTGTTATTCTTGTTATTCTTGTAACTCTTATATAAAACTTTAATAAAAACATATTGCAATTAAAGTCAATACGTGACAGGGAATGGAGCCTGGCACGGAGAGGCTTCGGAGGAGACAGAGCCCACAGACACAGCACGGGACATCGCAGGATCCTGGGGACAAGGTAAGTAGCGCCGCACCAGGATCCTGCAATGTAATCCCGAGTGTGGCTCGGGGTTACCGCTAATGGGACTGAAATTTAACCCCGAGCCACACTCTGGCAAAACCGTCAGGTAGGCTACAGTTCTCAACACAGGCATTGAACTTTATTTGAAAGACAATCTTGGCAGGCTGACAGCTCTCTTATGTAAATACACAACAGGTGTTTATAGGCTGTTAGAAATGTAATGAAACTTAAAGCTGAACTCCAGAAAAAAACAAACATCCTCCCTTGCAAAGAGGCTGTGTCCACACTGCCATAATGAAATGCTTGTTTAGGTCTAAGGCACCAGAAACAGCACTTTTTTAACCTGATTTTCTGCTCCAACAAGCTGCTAGGCTTATCCACTCAACTTCTACTCTTCTATGCAGGCAGTCACAGGTCCTCTGACATTAGCACGTACAGTACAGTAGACCCATAGCCCTGCATTGGAAGTGAGTATGCTGAGTCCAATGTAGGAACATTGGGAGTAGAGGTGAGTGCCAGCTACTGGGGGAGCAGAGTTCAGGTAGGTATTTAGGCATTTAATCCTTGCAGTGTGGGGCCAGTTGCAAGAGAGAATTTTAATAGTGAGCCTTTAAAAGGTTGATTTACTAAAACTGGAGAATGCTAAATCTGGTGCAGCTCTGCAAAGAAACCAATCAACTCCCAGGTTTTTTGTCAAAGCTTAATTGAACAATCTGAAGTTAGAAGCTGATAGACTACCATGCTGAGCTGCAACAAATTTTGCACTCTCCAGTTTTAGTAAATCATCTCCTAAGAGTCTTTGTTGTGATTTATGATGGTCTTTGATAATACATACCTTCACATTGATGCCTCATGCACACTGGGCATAAAAAAAACAAAAAAAACATTGCTTTAAGGGGAGTTTGAAGTTTTATTTTTGCTTCTGCCTCTAAACTCCCTTCTACGTTAGCTTATTTGTTCATGCACACATAGGCTATTACAGGCACATTTGAAGAGGAGCGTTTAGAGGCAGAAAAAAATAAATAAAAACATCATCAGCACATTCAGGAGAGGAGCACTTAGGGAGAAAAGAAAACCACTGAACGCGCCTTCAGCCTGTAAACACATCTAAACATGCCTAAAAGCTAGGTGTGTTTTAGCAAAATTAATTAATATTCTGGCCAATGGAATAGCTGAACACTCAAACGCTTAAGCCTAAAGGCACCTAAACACATTTGCAAAGCATAGCGTTAGGCACATCTTTTAAGCCACTTCTTACCTGTCAGGAACAAAATCATTCAAAAGAGCTGGGAAAAGGCTCAGTGTGCATGTAGGCTCAGTAGAACAATTATTTTTTTTTTTAGGAAAATTGTTCAAATAATGGTTGTTTTAATTTTCATATATGTCATAAGTTTTCAATTTTGATAAACCTCATATGAACAATTGACTGAGAAAGAATAATATTTATTCAGTTGTTTTGTGAATAACCCTTAAAAAATCAAGTAAGGAATGTAACTTTTTAATGTAAACCTTGAGCTGATGTAGAACAAAAACTAATATTTCTCAATTATATTGTTTACAAGAATGTTAAAATCCTATCTGTCTTTGTTATGCAAATGCAAACATGCCATCCTAGTGATCTCCTCCATAAGAGGGTTTACCTGCTATAATCACTCTATCATTCCTAGCTATATACTGTAATGAGAGTAAAGCTGGCCATAGATATATAGAATTTTGAACCAGGGGCGAATCCAGAGCCTAGTCTCAGGGGCACTGCCATAAAATTTTGCGGGCAATGGCTGGTGTTGGCGCTTCAATCATCACAGCACCATGGTTGATGTGGTGTTAGGATGATTGAGGCACATTATTTATATTATTACATTGTAATGTAAAATGAAATCGTTCAACTCACCATAATGCAGAATCATTGGGAGCCTCAAGCGTGTCACTTGCTACCGTCGCCTGCCACCAGATGCAGCGTGTCACTTGCCAATGTCGCCTGCCACAACATGGGGATTGTCACTTGCCAATGTCGCCTGCCACAAGATGCGGATTATCACTTGCCAATGTCGCCTGCCACAAGATGCGGATGTCACTTGCCAATGTCGCCTGCCACAACATGCGGATTGTCACTTGCCAATGTCGCCTGCCACAACATGCGGATTGTCACTTGCCAATGTCGCCTGCCACAAGATGCGGATTGTCACTTGCCAATGTCGCCTGCCATAAGATGCGGATTGTCACTTGCCAATGTTGCCTGCCACAAGATGCGGATTGTCACTTGCCAATGTCGCCTGCCACAACATGTGGACTGTCACTTGCCAAGTTGTCAGTGGATGTGTCCCAGAGTGAGGGCGGGCAGTGAGAGATATTGTAACTCATTACCTCATGTAAATCAGAATATGCATGCAAAAGCATGTTGCATTGCGGCCATCTTGGTACACCCTCACTTGTCAGCAGTAAGACTAGAGTTAGAAGTCGGCAAGCAGACATCTTTATACACCCACTGGAGTCTTGCTTTTCACAGTTATTTTTAACAGTAAACTCAGCTTATTTAGTGAAATATAAGTTGAGTTTACTGTTAAAAATAACTGTGATAAGCAAGACTCTGGTGGGTGTATAAAGATGTCCGCTTGCCGACAAACACTAGGCTTACTGTGGACGAGTGCGGGAGTACCAAGATAGCCGCGACGCAACGTCCCTTCAGTCACATTATCAGAAGGGGAGCGGCTTCAACACCTGCCTGCTCGCTGCGCTGCCTCACTCAGCCTCAGTCACACGCCAGTCGCCCGCTCCGAGCCAGCAGCATGATTGCTCGCTCACCCGCCGGCTCAGGGCTCACCTGCTCGTATGTTCTCGGGGGGTGCAATTGCCCCGTTGCCCCCCCCTGGATCCGCCCCTGTTTTGAACAAAAATTATTTGAAAAGGAAGGTCCTAAGAAAGTTTGTTTTATTAATTATTAGTGGGTCAAAATGACATTCATTTTCAACAGAAGTGACAAGAAAATTTGAAGGATCATGATGGAAATTTTTTTCTCGAACAAGCACATTTCTAACAGTGTATGTGGTTTTCATTTAGTAAAATCCCTTCATTCCAAAATCAAATGTTAAAAACAAACTACATTTTTTTGAATGGCAAATAAATGCTCTGAAAAAGTTCATTCTAATTTCTTTCTTTCTATGGCCAGCTTTAGGCTTGAAAAATCATGTAAAAACAGTGAGCTGATCACACAAACCATACACAGTATGCCCTCAATTATGTCATTGTTAACAAAAGTAGAATTTTCCCTTATTTCAACTGTTTGGGTGGGTTTAGGTGACAACTATGATCCATAATCAGTTTTTCTGTAATTAATAGTTAAGGCCTGGGGCAATATTGACCTTAGTGGCCAGAACATTTTACACATTTTTGTGCTTAATAGATAATGCTGTATTTTTACAACAATTAAATAATGAAATGGGAATAGTGTCATTGCTGTTCAAAAGTGTATGATATCAGGTGGCAAGTGATAAGGTTTGTGTGTATCCATAACTGCATGATTGCCATTTTCACCAGCCAGAATCAGGGCTGCACTGGGAAAAAAATTTGGCCCTGAACTTCATCCAGACCAACCCACTTTAATTTTGCAAACACGCACAAAAACAGTATATAAACTATACGCAATTGCACAAAAAAAATTCCACTGTAAGTATAAACGTCTTTTTAAAAAAAAAAAAAAAACTCTTTATTTAGAGAAAAAAATGCATTCTAACATTACAGACGCCTTTAGAATGACATGTGTAAGTTATACTCCACTCAATGGCAGGTGTTATAAATAAAAAAAACAGTTATAAATAAATAAATAACATCTTATTTTTGAATATATAATTAACAAGAAACAGTTCAATCAATAACTTGTGGGAATCACAAACATAAAAATACAGGGAAAAATCCGCTCTAAAATACAATGCGAATTAACAAGGCAGTATAAACGGCTAACCATCCAAAAAGGTCCAAAATCATCTGTCCTCCAAGTTTTACAACATTTATTTTTCTGTATGAAATACTCCTCACTCGCCTCTTTTATTATTATACTTATTCTCCTCTGTATTTTTCTTCTCCTTCTCACATCACTGCGTGAAGTGGGAGGGCTAACGTCATGCAGGAATATTGCTACAGCCTCATTGGCTGGAATTTCATAAACAAGCATTGCAACACAGCCATTGGCTGCCTTTCAGCAATGCAGCTGCACTGAGGCTGAGCCCTATGAAGTGAGGTGATGGGCAGTGTGGATGACAGGTCTCTCCCATACCAACTCAAGCCTCCCTTTCACTGGTCATTAGCCATTCTACTTTATTTTTTTATAGGCAGTACAGCGGTGCTCAAATTAATGGCTGAGCGAGCCGTGCAGCCATTACTTTGACAGACTATCACTGAAACCGGTCCACTGAGCCATAGGCCCACCGGCCAGTACATGCCTGGCCAGAATACATTTGGCCTATGGCACTGACAAGGATTGATCCATAGAAGACTGAAGATGAACAGTTTGTCTTGGTTGAGCACTAATATTGCAAATCACCTAAAATGATACAAAGCTAAATACGTTTTGATATGAACAGAGCACCATAGACAATGAGAGCAGTATTATAAGGGTCAAGTCACATTAACAATCCTGTCACTGATGGCAACTGGCCAGAAAGAGGATATCTAAAGATATTGCTAAGCTATTCCAGATGGGAGTCAGAAGTCCCAAGATCAGAAAAAACATACCAAAAAAATATATAATGACTTCTTATATTTTTTAATGTTGTAAAATTACAGATTTGGAATTTGGTCTTCCGTGTCACTTTTTTATTGTAGGTGTAAACCCTTCATTTTAGAAATAGTTATTAAATAAAGGGTACTTTAAAGATGCTGTTTTTGCCAAGCATTCTGGGTTTCTAAGTAGATGGACCTGCGATAGCTGTGTCTCTCTAACCAGTATTCCTTCAGAGCTGTGTGACCTAGAGAAAAAGAGGGTGTGTGCATTCCTCTCTTTCTTTCCTACAGTTCCTAGAGAGATGGGGAGGGGGAGGGAAGGGAGAGTATGCAATTACAGGCCTACCCCACTTTTAAGTACACAATGGGGTTTATTTGCTAAACCTGGAAAGTGCAAAATCAGGCTCACTTCTGCATAGAAACCAATGAGCTTCTAACCTCGACTTATTCAATTAAGCTTTAGTAATAAAACCTAGAAGCTCATTGGTTTCTATGCAGAACTGAACTGATTTTGTACTTTCCATCTTCAGTAAATAAACACCATTGTGTACTTAAAAGTGGGGTATGCCTGTATTTTGCTCAACTACCCTAGAGACAGGGAGGATGTGTAATGATCTCCCTTTTTCTCCCCAGAGACTGGGGGAGGGGGAATCACTCTTTCTCCCTAGAAATAGGGATAGAGAGTGTATCCATGCAACCTCTCCTTAGAAATATGGCATAGGGGTGTGTCCCTCCCTCCTCTCAGAGACAGGGAGGGGTGTGCTACTCCTCTGATTAATGCAAATCTCCAGTCACACACAAAAAGGTGTTAGACTTGACAATTGAAGCGAGACACCGACCTTTATCCCAACAAGTAGTGTGTCACCAGGAGAATTTTATTTTACCATTTCCCGAGTACACTTTCATAAGCTTGTACAGCAGTAAACAATTGTACAGCGCAATGCTTTAGAATCTCACAGGGTGCCTTCATGTTAGAAATTCTGTATATAGCCCTAGAGAACAGACAGACAGCACACAGTCCACATGGGCTTTGGTGCTTAACTGCAGACAGGAAACAGGAAACCTTATTATATTGGAGAAAAGACATAGAGTTTACTATAGAGTAGCAACAAACTTGTAAGCACTGTCATCTACTGGTTGATGTAGTTGTTGCACAAAAATATATAAACAATATATTCTAATACTCCCAGTTAACAACTACACCTTATATTAGTCCCATTTCGGATCTCAGTTCTATAAATCTGTTTCTTGTTAATGGCTTTGCCAACTGCTCTGATGCTTGTTTCTCGTGAATTGGAAGTCTTTGCATCTTGTACCATTAATCTGGCTCTGGTTTAAGGCTTCATGGGCAACATAAGACAGATGTTTGGCTGGGATGCCTTTATTGCTTCTGGTTTATTTTCTTACTGAAGCCTCTTGTGGCCTAGTTTTATGTTTTATAATATTTGGATTGTCTGTGTTAATTTCTATTTCTGTGTCACTTTGTTGCTTATCTTCATGTGAAATCGATGTGGAATTTTCTTCAATTTGAAGTGTTTGTGCTAGTTCATGAAATTTTAAACACACTGAAGTTTCATCGACAATTACACCTCTGCAAATGCTTACCTTGTTTGTGTCTTGATGTAGAATTCTGTATCCCTTTTGAGATTCACTGTACTTCACAAGTACACCTTCCTTTGCGCAAGCATCCAATTTTGTAAGCTTTTATTTTGTGATGTGCACATAGGCTTTGCTTCCAAAATATTTTAGATGTTCAAATTCAGGGCTTTTCCATTCCACAGTTCATATGGAGTTTTCTCATTTGATTTTCCTGGTAGTCGATTTTGGAGATAGAATGTGGTCAATTGCCTCCCCCCAGTATGCAGTTGGCATATCTGCATCTAACAGCATGGTTCGTCCACTCTCACATAAGGTAAGGTTCATTTTTTCTGCAACCCTGTTTTGTTCTGGGTTGTATGGTACAGTAATTTGAAATATTATGCCATGCTTTCTGAGAATTGCCTGTGTTATCACCTGTATATTCAGTTCCATTGTCTGTGCGCAATGCACTCGGCAATTTGCCAAATTTGTTGTTTACTTGAGCCAAATACTTTTCAAACTTCACTGGTACTTCACTTTTGTGTAACAGATATACTGTAGTATACAAGGAGTAATCATCTATAAAAGTGAGAAAATACCTCTTCTTTCCTGGAGTCAAGTTTTCCATTGGACCTCTGCTGTTACTCTGCTTTGGAAAGGCTTTTCTTGTCATGTTTCCCTTTATGCAGCTGGTGCATTTCATTGTTGGACCACATGGACTAATTGTTATTCCACTTGCATAGTCATTCTCAGTTAATTTCTTTATTATGTCAGGATGTCTGTGCACAAGTCATCTGTGTCATGTATGAATGCAGTTTGAATGTTTTTCCTCCTTGGCAGTATTAACCACCTCATTGCAGTTCAACCTATACAGTTCATCTGTAATTTTAGCCTTTGCAAATAAAATATTCCCTTTTGTAATGGCATAACTATCATCTTGAAGGTCACTACTATGCCTTGTTTTGTGAGATTTTTTCTGTTTTACTCTGGTCAAGGTGAATAAAGACATTTCTGTAATTTTTCCCGAATCAACACACTATTGCCCTGTACACACGGGCAGATTTTCCGACAGAAAATGTGCGATCGGAGCTTGTTGTCGGAAATTCCGACCATGTGTGGGCTCCATCAGACTTTTTCCATCAGATTTTCCGACACACAAAGTTTGAGAGCAGGCTATAAAATTTTCCGACAACAAAATCCGATCGCGTCAATTCCGCCCGTGTGTGGACAATTCCGACTCACAAAGCGCCACGCATGCTCAGAATAAATTCCGAGACAGCTCGAAACTGCTCGGTCTGGTAAAATTAGCGTTCGGAATGGATATAGCACTTTCTTCATGCTGCAGTGTTTTAAAATGTTTAATGCAGCGCACTCTCTTCTTCTTTATAATGCTAGAAGAATGAAGTCGTTTTGCTGCTCATATTCACACAGACTTCTCACAAAGTTCTTTCTTTATTTTTTTTTATATTATTATATTTTTATTTGTCACATCTACCGCAAAAATAATATTTTTGGGAGGTTTTTAGATACATTTTTTGTTTCGGATTTTTTTAAAGCCTGATCTTGTGTTTTATTGATTTATTTATTTTTTTTACTCCAGAATAGTTTTGGGTGTGTTTTGTGTGTCAAATTACCACAACACCATTATGATCTTGTATTATTTAATCTCAAGGAGATTGCTTGGTGTTGGCGTCATTTGTTAATTTCACATTGTATTTTTGAAATGTACCTGCCTCCTCACAAACAAACTGTCCTTTTTGAAGGAAAACACACAGACGAGTATAATAAAAATAAAAAATTTATTAAGGGCTTATAACCAAACAAAGAGGGAGGCAACGCTGGATAAACTGCAGAAATTAGTGAAGCCTCTGGCCCCCAGGGCACACATCAATTATTTTACTGCAAAATTGGTGGCCTAAGGAGTCCATATATAAGGGAGTACAATCTGGTCCAGAAGTCCAAGAGATCATGAACAGCAGCAGATGACATACATGTCCCCCAGGCTGTGGTCATACAAGAGCCTGCATCTTTTGCCAGACCAGACTGAACCCAGGCCATTACTCTCTGGTCTTCCTTAGATGCTTTCTTCCAGGCTGTGGCTCTGGGGTTGGAGATGTGGCAAGAGGAGGAGGAGGAGGAGGACCATGGTTGAGCTCACAAATGTGGCTTTGGCTTGTGAGTTGGCCCCTCAACCCCTTATTTAGTGCTTTTAAAATGATAAACTCACATAAGAGGCGTTGGCCCTCCTCCATTTCCATCATTTTGCATGCTGTTAGGTCTGCAAAGTCCTCTTCAACACTGTGGGGGGTTCTGAGGGCCCCAGTAGCCTTCCAAAATAGGCCAATTGCTGCCTCCTCCAGGTTACTCCTCTTCCTGTCAATTTTTTTTTGAAGGCGGGGGGGAGGGACCTGGGTATCGGGCAGGCTACTGGGCCCGGCCACCTCCTGGCTGAGACTTTCCTGTGTATGAAAAAGGGACATCGTTTTAGTATTTGGTTCATCAACCACAATCATAAATTAGGAATCCAAACTAACATAGATTTAACATCATTAATTTGACCAACAGAAATATTTTGAAGAATGCTATACCTGGCTCAAGTTGGGCTCCTCCACATGTTGCTGCCTGGAAGGCCCAGGTTGGACTTCAGAAGCCTCAGCTGAGGGGGAAGGAAGCGTGGAAGGAAGAGTGGAGAGTGCTGGCCTGGGTTTAGTCTGACCTGCCAGAAAACGCAGTCTGTCATAGTACCACAGCCTGGGGACATAAATGGCATCTGCAGCTGCTGATCTCAGGGAATCCTGGACCTTCTTGCGCTCCCTTAGATAAGTGCTCCTCATGCCACCAATTAGGATTTTCAAATAGGTGATGTCTGCTGTAGGGATCACCGGCTTCACAAATTCCAGCAATTAATCCAGCGCTGCCTTCCTCTTTGTTTGAGTCTTATAATGTGGGTGGTTTACCTGCCACAGACAGGGCAGCTACCTGAACAGATCAATGAATATGGGGATAAAGTCCTGATCTTTCAATATATCCATTTTCTCTGCAAGACACAACACAAGACAAACCCTAATGTCAGGCTAAACGCTCCTAATCTTGTCCCAATATAGGCCTCAATCTCTAAGTAGTATAGGCCCAAGTTTAAATGTTACCTTCGTTATCACGATTGACGCTTCCCATACTCCTTCCTCCGCTCACAGATCATACGTACGATGCACGCGTGTTACGCTTTATATATACTGCGCATGTGTGAAACTCCACCCGCACCTGACGTTGTTTCCAGTCTATTCTCTGCCCCTTTCTCATTCGGCACAGTGGGGGAGAGCACATAGCGGAGACAGAGCAGGTGCGTGCTAACTACAGCAACGAGGAGGAGGAAAGGCCGGAGCCAGAAACCTCACGATCCCAGAGGAGATTATTTAAGGCCTCAAATATGTCCTTTGTTGAGATGGTGGAGATGGCGGATATCCTGAAGAGGGCCGACTATGACGGGAAGTATGGACCTTACCCCAACCCCAATATCAGAAAGGCCAAGATCATGACTAAAGTTGTGAAGAGTCTGCACCGGAATTTTGGGGTACGGCGATCCAAGGATCAACTCAGGAAGCGGTGGTCAGACCTCAAAATCAGGGCGCATGATCAGTATAGAAGGATCAGGAGAGTGCAGCAAAAAAGTAAGTAGTTGTCCTGTGTTCCTATTCTTTATTTTTATAACGTTCATGCTGCTCCATGTGCTTTTCTTTACTTTCATGTTCATGGACACATTATTCGTTCGTAGGAAACATTGTTCGTTCGGCCACTAAAACACCATGTTTTGTCTAGATGCAGTTCAATACATTTTTTCTGGCCTACTTCTCTTAAAATAATTTTGGTGTCTAGATGGGTTTGTAAATAGAATGAAAGGCAAACTAGATTCTGCATAAGGAGAGGACACTCAGCAGCTGTTTACACATCTGGATGCTGAAGCACTAGTGTGGGACACAAGAACACCCTTTTTATTAGGGGGCCCACACAGGTGCTCCAGTGTATACTATAGGGGTGTCTCCATCTGTGAAGCTTGTACAAAACAGGTAAGTATTCAAGCTTTACAAAGGGGAAAAATATTTCTTCATCTTGGAACTCTGCCAAAATAGATAATTGTACCCCACTTCCAAGCAATGTTTCGTATTTCTATTTCTGCCATCAAATATCTGTGTGCTAAGTATACCTTCTTTTTGTTTACATAGGGGAGAAAAGACTCGGAGGACACCACTCATCAGAGGAGACAACAGACCCCCCACATCATGAAGAAGGGAAAATCCCCCAAACACAACCAGAGAAGGAAGAGGGAGACGTGTCTGCGACCACAGGCTCAGGTAAAAGATGGATGCCGGCATATTTATAATACATAATGTTTTTGTTTTTTCTATATTTTTAGGTGATCGTGATGTTGTGGATCAAGGTCATTTCACCAGTGAAAGTGCCCAGATCCTGATTGGGGAGATCATGGTGTGTAATAGGGACTTGGAAAACATCAAGCAAAACATCAATGATGTTCAAAACAAAATGAAGAACATCATTGATGTTTTAGGGAGAGTTTAAAACCCCTCAAAATCCCTTAATTATTTCTGCTTTGTTTTTCTGGCAATTTTTAAAACATTTTTTAACATGTTATAGAAAAGCCAAATTTTGAAGATGCACACAGTGTGTCAACATGTGCTATCTGCCATCAAGGGAGATCAATGGATGCGTTTTGGGGGTGCAACCCCTTCCTCAATAATAAAGTAGCTGAGAGGAAGGGGTTGCACCCACAAAACACGTCCATTGACCCCCCCATTTTGTTTTAAAGTTGGTGTTTTCAGTGACAATGGGGGTTATTTACTAAAGGCAAATCCACTTTGCACTACAAGTGCAGTTTTTTCCTTCAGTAAATAACACCCAACAGTGCTTTATAATTTTAGGCAATCACGCCATTTTCAGGACTCCCAAAATTTCAGTCAGGGTCAGCTAAAAGTAAGAAAAGCAGTAAATCAAAGCAAATATTTGTTCAGTTTAAAATATTTTTTATTTAAAAAATGTCTCGGACATTGTCTGGCATATTGATGGCCCCCCTACCCGCAAAGTATTCCATGTATCTTAGACGGACCTCGTGGGCACTCTGGGGGGGCAAGCCAGGACGGCCAGCTTCATGCGCCATCAGGGTTGGTTCATTGAGATTAATTCTGGCTTCAGGCCCAACTGAGCCAGCATAGTTCACAGAATTTCTCCTTAAAAAGTTGTGGAGAACACAGCAAGCCAGGATGATGTGATTGAGTTTATATTCCGCCATGTGTATCGGTGTAAGAAATAAGCGGAACCGGCTGGCCATTATTCCAAACGTGTTCTCCACCACTCTTCTGGCTCTGGCCAGCCGGTAATTAAAAACCCTCTGGTCCGGGGTGAGGGTCCTCATCAGGAATGGCTGCATAAAATGGTCCCCCAGTGCAAACGCTTCATCCACAACTAAGACGAATGGGAGTCCTTCCGCATTGTCTTCTGGAGGTGACAAGTCCAAGCTGCCATTCTAGAGACGACTGTAGAACTCTGTGTGGGTGATGACTCCATCATCTGACATCAGGCCATTCTTCCCCACGTACACATATAGGAACTCGTAAGTAGCCGACACCACCGCCAACATCACAATACTATTGAACCCCTTGTAGTTGTAATAGTATGCCCCTGAGTTGGGTGGTGGGATGATGTGGATGTGTTTCCCATCAATTGCCTCTCCACAGTTAGGAAAGTCCCATCGCTGGGCAAAGTGGGAGGCCACAGTCTACCCTCCCCCCAGCCCTCCCCCCTGTGTGAAATGGTAAGGGGGTACTTGTACCCCTACCATTTCACTAAAAAAGTGTCATAAGTGTTAAAAATGACAAGAGAGTTTTTGACAATTCCTTTCCATTTAAATGCTTCTTCTTTCTTCTTTCTTCTAACTTCCTTCGGTTTCATCCTGCATCTTCTTCTTTTTCTGGTTCTTCTGGTTCCTCCTTCGGTGTTCTCGTCCGGCATCTTCCTCCGCGGCGTCGGCGTCTTCTTCCCTTCTTCTCCGGGCCGCTCCGCATCCATGATGGAATGGAGGGAGGCTCCCGCTGTGTGACGCTTCTCCTCTTCTGACGATTCTTAAATAGGGGGGGGTGGGGCCATCCAGTGACCCCGCCCCTTCTGACGCACAGGGACTTGACAGGACTTCCCTGTGGCATTCCCCGTGACGCATACTATAGACACGGCATACTATAGACACCCCCCAGGTAGGAAATTTAAAGGGATATTACACTTTTATTGTTTTACTTTAAGCATTATTAAAATCACTGCTCCCGAAAAAACGTCCGTTTTTAAAACTTTTTTTTGCATTGATCCTTGTCCCCTGGGGCAGGACCCAGGTCCCCAAACACTTTTTATGACAATAACTTGCATATAAGCCTTTAAAATGAGCACTTTTGATTATTCATGTTTGTGTCCCATAGACTTTAACGGTGTTCGCGTGTTCGAACAAATTTTTTGCCTGTTCGCAAGTTCTGGTGCAAACCGAACAGGGGGGTGTTCGGCTCATCCCTAGTGGCAACTAGCCTCTGCTCAGGAGTGATGGCTTGCCTTATGCAGGTATCCTGCCTGCTGATATAAGGGGTCAGCAAAGCCAACAAACGGTGAAATATGGGGTCTGTCATCCGGAGAAAGTTCCTGAAATAGTCAGGATTATTCTCACGGATCTCTTGGAGCAAAGGCATATGACAGAACTGGTCACGCTGGAGCAACCAATTCTTGGTCCATGAACTCCTCCTCGCCCTGTTCATGGACTGGGCTTGTGTCAAAGTAAGGACCCCAACACCAAGCCCCCGCACAGCACAAACTCTATGATGAGTACGTACACACAACATGGCTAGAAAACAGTCGGCTGCTCAGAATGAAGTAACAGAACGCACTGAAGAACAGCAAGGCCTGTGAAGAGCGACCTGAAAATCAGTAACGAATGAACAAGAACACAGTGACAAAGTCAATAGTAACTTGCTGCGCGCACTGAAGACCAGATACAAACCCACAAGCACAAACTGAACAGCAGAAATACGATCTGAAAACCACGAGTCTGAAAAAGCGTGAATTGTCTCTCACCAAACTTTTACTAACACGAGATTAGCAAAAGGAGCCCAAAGGGTGCCGCACTTGGTACTGAACTGCCCTTTTATAGTCTCGTCGTACATGGTGTACACCACCACGTTCTTGGCGTTCAGGAATTTTGGCAACTTTGTGCGACTGTGTGTATGCAAAACAAGTTTGAGCCAACATCCGTCGGAAAAAATCCATGGATTTTGTTGTTAGAATGTGCGATCAATGTCCGACCGTGTGTACGGGGCATAAGCCTGCAAAGTGCAACTTTTGCATTGCAAAACATATTAATTATCTGAAATCAGTTTCTTCCTTCACACTTTTAGCCTTGTGTAGTTTAGTATGTTTTTGCATTCCAGCTTTCCAGACTCTGCAATCTGCTTTTAAATGACCTTGTTTCTTGTACGCGGAAAACATTCACGTCTTTCTTGTGCATGTTACTGTTTTTAATCCTATTTTCTTCTTTAAAGTAGACTCTGCGGCAACAGCACTGTCACTATTAATGCTCGCTGTTTTACGCTTATACTCATTCACAAGCTTGCCCTTAACATATTCCAATGTAGTTTCATGATCTGGCTGTGCATCAAGTGCTGTGACTAGCGTTTCATAACTTTCTGGTAAGCCACCAAGTAATAATGCTGCAACATGAAAATCTTTTATTTCTTCTCCTATACCTCTCAGGCGTTCAACCATTTCCAAGGTGTACCTTATGCAATCCTGCATATCCCGGCCTTTCATCAGCTTGGTTTGGTATAGCTTTCTAATCAAATACAGTTTATTGCTGAGATTAGCTCTTTCATGAAACCTCCTTCCTACATTTCTTTAGCAGTTTCACACTTACATATATGTATGATTTGATCATTTTCTATGCGAAGAGAGATTGTGGTCTGAGCTTTTTGTTAATTTTCAATACACTTATCTGAAGGGTGTACTGGCTTGACTTAATTTATACATTTCCATGTACCTTCTCTTATTAGCAGTATTTTCATCTTGGATGTTCAAGACTGGTAGTTCTGGTTTGTCAGACTTACAAATGAAAGCCTTGTTGGAGCTGCGTTACTGCCCATTTTCTTTGATTCTGTTGCAGTCTTTTTTCTGTTGCTGTGACAGGCTATGACTAGGTCTGGGTGTCTGGATGAGTGTCTGGGGTATGCCTGGACCCATAACCTGTTAGAAATTTTGTATATAGCCCTACAGGACAGACAGACAGTACACAGTCCACATGGGCTTTGCTGTTACATTGCAGAGATGAAACAGTAAACTTTATTATACAGAGAAAAGACATAGAGTTTCCCATAGAGCAGCTACAAACTTGAAAAAACTGCTCTACTGGCTGATTTTAGTAGTAGTGTAGTTGTTTCACAAAAATACATGAACAATGTATTCCAACACTTCATCAAGGCATCAGTAACCATTACCAGTGTTTTGGTGATCAGGTCCTCCGAGCTTCTGAAATGTTGCACTGTACTATTCTTGTTTTAGGAGCTCATAAAAGTTTTTCAGGAGATGAGAAAAGGGTACTACAGACATGTTACTTGATGACCTTCTCTGACTTATTCAATTATATACGTTCTAAATAGAGATGAAATGCAGTGGATCAAAATATACTCTTTTACAGTTTGGAATTACCGTATTTATCGGCGTATAACTCGCACTTTTTCCCCTTAAAATAGGGGGAAAATCTTGTGCGTGTGTTATACGCCCATATAGGCTGCCACCAAGGGGAAAAAGGGGACAAGCGCTGCCGAAATAGAGCCGGATCTCCTGTGTACTCGGACCGGCGTTATGTCCATCATAGGATCTGGGCAAAGGGGTGAGACTGGGCGTGACGCTGAGCCGAGTACACAGGATATCTGGCACTATTTTGGCAGCGCTCGTCATCACCTATCCCTCGATGGCAGAATATATAACGGCAAGGCTGCAGATGGACACTGAGCAATGCTGCAGATGGACACTGAGCAGACTGCAGTTGGGCACTGATTAGGCTGCAGATGGACACTGAGCAGACTGCAGGTGGGCACTGATTAGGTTGCAGATGGACACTGAGCAGACTGCAGGTGGGCACTAATTAGGCTGCAGATGGGCACTGATTAGGCTGCAGGTGGGCACTGATTAGACTGCAGGTGGGCACTTATTATGCTGCAGATGGGCACTGATTATGCTGCAGATGGGCACTGATTAGACTGCAGATGGGCACTGATTAGACTGCAGGTGGGCACTGATTAGGCTGCAGGTGGGCACTGATTAGGCTGCAGGTGGGCACTGATTAGACTGCATATGGGCACAGATCAGGCTGCACTGAAGCTACAGCTGGGCACTAATACGGCTGCATTGATGCTCACTGACCATTATTTTACTTCAAAGTGGTTTATTTAAAAAAAAAAAAAAAAAGTTTTTTTCCTGAAACTTCCCTTTTAAATTGGGGTGAGTGTTATACGCCAACGCGTGTTATACGCCGATAACTACAGTATAGAAGTGCAGAAAACTTGCAGTCAGTAGGGATTAGTGAAGGTATTTTGGGAAAATTGATTTCACTCAAAATGTATTGATTGTATCATGCAGAAGTGTTAAGACTCAAGTTTACTCATTGTACAGCTTATGTGATATTTGCTTAAGAAAACTATTTGTATTCCTTTATTTAGAGAGCGTTTTAAATGGGGCATATTTAGAGTAGTTTAAATTCCTTTTAGTGTGTTGTGTATAAAAATATTCAGTAATCAGGTTACTGAGGGATTGTTTTCTAGCACAAAAACAGATCCAAGAAATTTGGAAAGGTGCTTTCATTACCATTTAAAGGCTATTTCACCCTTAAAAACAAATCACCAACAACCAGCTCAATTTTACCCTTCCCAATTGACTCCAATGCATTCTTTATCTCCCCCCAAATGGTGGTGAATGCCAGTAGTGGCAGATGACTACCTCTTTTGAAGCTTTTTGGCCTCCAACATCAGGAGCAAGGCTAGCTTTCGCGTTCCCATGTCAATTCTCCATGAATAGCTGTAGGGGGAAACAGATGTGAAACTATGAATGATGAGATAAACTATTTTCTATGTATAATTGAACTATGCAACAATGGAACAAGAGAGATAACTGTGATTGGAGCCTTTTTCCATCTATGCAACATTTTCATGATGTTTTATGTGAGCTCAGCTGTAGGGAGCAGCTGGTTATGATTCTGAGAGTGATCACTTATACTATGCGGTATATTTATCAAGGATAATCTAATTAGAAGATGGCCAGACAAATGCAGTTTTAGGATTGCAGGCTTTTATTTGTAACATGTCTTTAAGGACAAATATATTTCTAACATGGAGATGATGTAACAATAAAGAGGTAATGATATACATTTATATCATAAATAAATTTAATCTGACATTCACAAAACATTTACTGCAGGAGAAACTTCCAGATGCATATGTTTCAAATGATGATGATTAAGACACCACCAGTAAATGTTTGGGGAAAGTCACATTCCCTGCTTTATAAACCTGCCGCTTAGCCTTCAGACTACCATTAATTGCATTGTTAGTAAATTAACTTAGTAAATCAGGTAAAGCTTTACTTTACAAAGAATACCCAATCTTATACAAGGAAAGTTAAAAAAAATAGCATTTTTGGTTGCACATGATTGGATGATGGAAGCCAGCAGAGCGTCATCTCATTTACTAAGCTCTGGAACAACCGCAGTTGCAAAATTAACAGTCTATGTGCCTTTAGTAAATAAACCCTGTAGTGTCCTTTAAAGTCACCTACTGTCTTCAATATAATTAGTGTCACTAATAGGTGGAACTTCCACATGGTACCTGTTTTATAAGTTTTTTTTTAAATACTGTCCTCTGTACATTGACTTTAGCTGGCCATACACCAGTATATTTTCATACAAACACTTGTATGCAGATTCTAATCAGTATATTTGATTATTTGATGAATGTCGTTCAAATATATTTAAAAATGTTGTTTGCTTTTAACATTTGATTTTGGAATGAATGGAATTTCCCAATCAAAATTATTCACTGTTAGAAATTCATTAGTTGAAAAAATAATTTCTGCCCTGCGCCTTCAAATTTTCCTGTCACTGAAAACTAATGGCATTTTGAACCCACTATCGATTTGACAATCGAACAAACATTTCTGAAATTTAGTTTTTTAACATAAGCTTTTTAGTGTATAGTGTCAGCTTAAGTCTGTTCAAAAATGGCTCCATGAAAATTACGATAATTGAAGTTATAGGAGTGGACTGCTCGTTCAACAGATATCAATTTAATTGTGCTTCCCTAAATTGAAACAATCATTTACAGACTTAAATACTGTTTATTTGAACAAAACTATGAAAAGAAACCAGTCAGTATGGGCCAACTTCCTTGTGGAATGCTTTGATGCTGTGCATCAAACCACACCTAATTTTGATGCCTTTGAGGCAAAGAGAGTTTAGACAATAGACTGAATCTATAAAAGTCTTTAAAAATGCCAGCCAATCATATTATTACATTGTTAACATGCAGCAGTAACATTGAAAGGGGAAGCAAATTTAGTTGTACAAAGAGTTCTTCTCATAGATCATATTATTTATTTTGGAAACATTTATAAAATCTCTTGTATCACTAACATGAAATCTATCTATGTAGAGAAAAAGTATATTTTTGTACTGTTAAATTACCTCTCACAAGCACCCTCAAATGTCTTACACTCACCAGTACACACTCATGCTATGCCCACATTATGAGGCTCAAAGAAAGCTAGACAGCTGATGCTGCTGTAAAATCTCCTGGCTAGTCCCCGACTTTTGGATCAATTTCATTAATCCTCGGGGGGGCATGGCTTAGCCATGGCCGGGTAAAGACGTGTGCTGAAGGAGCTCCCGGCCCGACCCGTTCTACACCGGCCGCACAATCAGCTATCAGTACAGGCGAACACGGTATGAGCACCCCTAACAACTCGGTATTCGGCGATTCCTCAGAGACAGGCAAGAACCATCACCGGGCGCCATAGTCTTTGCGCCACGTGCAGCAGGCTCAGAGAGAAGTCTCAATATGTCACAGGTATTCCCCCCTACTACTTTGATGGATGCAGATTCACCCATGGGGATTCCAGCTGCATTCCGAACCGGGCCAGCAGTCCCTTCACAAAGTCAAACCAGGCTAGATGACGACCTCCACGCTATGCTGCAGGCCCTACCTACGAGGGCAGACATTGAAGCCTTAATCCAGCGGGTTGAGGAGGCACATAGCAGGGACATGCAGGAAATCAAATCAGAACTGCACACAATCACTCAACGAGTGTCCACCGGGGAGAATTTGTCCTCTGCACTGGAATCCCAAGTGTTAACATTAGAACAAGCACATGAGTCTCATAATATGGAGATTCAAGAGATGCAGCTGCATATTGAAGAAATGGAGGACCATAGCAGCCGCAACAATCTGCGGCTGTGGGGAATTCCAGAGGCAACAGGACCTGAAGACTTGGCGGAGATGGTTACCGCTATAATCCACAGACTTTTGGGGACCCCACCACCCTCTCTGGAAATCGACAGGGTGCACCGAACCTTGGGGCCAAAATCTACAGACCCTGCAAGGCCCTGTGATGTCCTCTGCCGTCTGCACCGGTATGCTCAAAAGGAGACCATCCTGTGCAGCGCCTGGGAGAATGGCGACATCGAATTTGACGGAGCACACATACAAATTCTCCCAGACATCTCCAGAACCACACTTCAATGCCGAGCTATGTTGAAACCTTTATTGGAAGCAGCAAGACAGCATGGATGCACGTACAGATGGGGGTACCCCCTGGCGGTTATGTTCCGCTCCAACCAATCCTCATTTACGCTGTGGACACCAGCAGATCTTCCTGCCTTCTTCACCTTCTTGGAGACTGACCCGATCCCAGTTCCTAACTGGCTGCTGAAAATACCGAGGCCAATGGGCCGCTCAGGTCCACTCACAACTAGACCCAGCCAGCCTGCCCGATCTCAGAGAAACTGAGGATGCTCTTGGGCCTCCAATGTAAACGGGTCACGTGAGTCATAACTTATACGTTTTGCCAGTTACTGTTTTGTGAGCTGCAGGCCTGGACACCATGGCACTTTCTAAGTTGAACCCCAGAGTTCAAGAGGCCCCTCCACTGTGAGACTCCCCCAGTTTGCCAACCTACCGCCTCCATAGCATGTTATCAGGCCCTGGACAAAGCAGGGAGTCCACATACATTTTTTACGTTTGACGGAGCGTCCCGGCCGCTGGTCAGATGACCCCCCCTCTGGCCTAAATGCATGTAACCGTAGCACGAATATTGGGAAAGGGACGTAACCTCCCATTACAGTGCCCGGTCATCCTGAGACAAAGGGGAACCAAGTTATTATAGCTAGCCTGGCTTAGCGATGTTTTTCTTTTTTTTATTCGCCCCTTCTTACTGCTCAGTTGGCCTGTGCAGTACCCCGTAATGGGAACGAGATGGCCCATACCCCCTATCACCCATTGGAACATCACAGGTCACCTACCGGGGGCCACTTTGTCTCATCCACAATGCTTGCACTTATCCCATCTGAACCTTGCTAATTCCTCACTGTGTGATGCAAGTCAGCGTGCACACCTACAACGATCACTAACTCACTGAGACCACGCCAACACGTGCTGCACAACAGAGAGCCATATACTGGGAACTAAACTACTCTCCTCTGGCAATATGACTGCTTTTTCAAACATAGCCCGTACACCACCCGATGGACTGGTCAAAATGCGTTATCCCTGATGTCTACAGGTATCCTCGACCTTGCGACTCTTTACATCACATACCCTCCAAAGGGATGATTAGATGGAACGCTTGGGACTTTGTGGTGGGGGGGAAAACCACTAAATTAACCAGCTGACGCCTCACTATCTGGAAATCCCCTGGATGTGCGACAGCACGGTATCCCCAAGGGGGGGTTGTTGAACATGGTGACCATGGTCCGGGAGCTGTGGGGTGGGGGAGAGCACCGGGGATACTTCCTCGGGGTCAGATCCCCCCGTCTCGCCGCCGGCCCCCGAAGTGCGGGCTGTCCTAGGCTGTTTGTTGTGGGGCGGTACCAGAGAAATGTTGACTTGGTCCAGGGGGGGCGGGTTGAGGAGGGGTAACTAACTAACCTATTTGGGTAATATATATGTTTTATGCTTAAGTTAGATGTCCGACCTGCATACTTTTTTTGTTCATATACTGTTTGAGTTAGATAAACAGTAACTGTTATATAAGAATGTTGATTTACAAGGTTCCCATACCTTCTTAAATCTTGCCTCCTGCACTAACACCAATTCATTTTCTGCCTGATTTCATATACAATCTAGGGCCGGGGAGACATGGGCGGTGCCCAGGTGTCTCCCAAGACCCTCGCTGAACACACTCCCACTTAGGATTACGCTCAATACTCAGGTCTTCCTGTAGAGCGTTTAAGCAATATTTTGCTATTACTTTAGAAACTCAAAAATATAAAAAATTTAGATCCCTACCCTCATTCCTCTCTCTTCTCTAATTTCTCTTCCCTCCCTCTCTTCCCTCTACTGCTCCCCTAACTACACCCCCTTAATCCCTTGTCCCCCTCACCCCCGCACCATGCGATCATGGACGAACTTCACATTGTTACCTTAAATGCTAAAGGCCTCAACGTCCCTGAAAAGAGACGAATGTTACAAAATGACATGAAACACATGAAGGCAGACATCGTTCTGCTGCAAGAAACACACTTCCGGGAGAATGCTCTTCCCATTCTAAAAAACAGATACTACCCGACAGTATACCATTCAATGTTCACAGAGGCCAAATCCAGAGGTGTCTCAATTCAGATCTCGGCTAAAATCCCTTGGTCCCTGAGTGCTATAAAGACAGACCCGATGGGAAGATACCTCTTCCTCAAGGCCAAGATAGGAGAAGCGAAGGTGACTATAGCTAACCTCTATGTCCCAAACTGCCACCAAGATGTTTTTATCAGGAAACATCTGAAACTACTTCAAGAGTTCACAGAGGGCCAACTCATTGTGGGCGGGGACTTCAATATCCCCCTACTCCCTTCAGAGGACACCTCGTCGGGGACCTCATCCACGCCCCGAGGAACACGCAAAGCAATACATGCAGCTCTGCATACCGCACAATTGATAGATGCCTGGCGTCTTTTTCACCCTGGTGAACGGGACTATACATTCTATTCCCGCCCTCACCAAACGTATTCACGTATAGATTACCTTTTGATACCCCATAGACAATTGCAGGCAGTCAGGAGCACCTCTATAGGATCCATCACATGGTCAGACCACGCCCCAGTCATGATGCGCTATGCTCTGACAGACTTTTATAGAGGACAAAGGAGTCCATGGAGACTTAACGAGAGCCTACTGCAAGACCCGGAGACGCTAGCAGTTGTAACCAAGGAAATAGCACACTACTTCCAAGTCAACCTCACCACGGATAGTAACACAGGTCTTGTATGGGAAGCCCACAAAGCAGTGATATGGGGCATCCTTATACAACACGGCGCATGCCTCAAAAAACTAAGGACTGAACAAATTACTTCACTGATAAACAAGTTGCAGACACTAGAAATTGCACATAAACAGACCCCGACCAGAAACTGGGAACTGAACTAGACACGGTCCATACGCAAATCACTGACTTACTTCATTTTAAAGCAAAGGCAGCAATGCAAGTTGTCTTGAAAAAAGTGTACGAATCCGGAAACAAATGTGGTAGACTGTTGGCACAATCTCTACAAACTCAAAGGTCAGCATCGTATATACCGCATGTAACCTCACATACAGGCCAAAAAACGACCCTACCTCAACAAATTACAAATGAATTTAAATCTTACTACGAGAAACTATATATATATATTCCCACGACACATCCACCAGCAGAGCACATGAGGGAATATTTGTCTACCTCCTTAATGCCCACACTATCAACTGAAACACAGGACCTTTTAGAAGAACCTATAACATTATCTGAAATACAAATAGCAATAGGCAGCGCCAAACCGGGGAAAGCTCCAGGCCCAGATGGACTTACAATCCAATATTACAAAACACTACTACCATCCCTAGGAAATCACATGGTAAAGCTATTTAATAATCACACAGAGAAGGGGATGTTCCACAGCTCTACATTGCAAGCCCAGATATCGGTCATCTCAAAAGAAGGGAAAGATCCGACCCAATGCGGAAGTTATCGGCCAATCTCCCTGCTCAATACGGATCTCAAACTGTTCACCAAAATAATAGCCTCCAGACTACAACTGCACCTCCCACACCTAATACTTTTAGATCAAGTGGGTTTCGTGCCAACCAGGGAAGCAAGGGACAACACCATTAAGGTTCTGAACCTAATCCATGCAACCAACCTCACAAAGACACCAAGTGTTTTTGTGAGCACAGACGCTGAAAAAGCGTTTGACCGCGTCAACTGGTCCTTTATGTTCGAAATGCTTCAAAATGTGGGAGTGGGTAACAACATGCTGAGATGGATTATGGCGGTTTACACAACACCGACTGCTAGAGTCAGGGCAAATGGGGTGTTATCAGACCTGTTCCCAATCACCAATGGGACGAGACAGGGTTGCTCTCTCTCACCCCTCCTCTTCGCCCTATCTCTTGAACCCTTTCTATGCCATGTAAGACTAAATCCTAACATCAGGGGGGTGGAGATAAATCAAACCCAATATAAGGTGTCCGCATACGCGGATGACCTTATGTTCCCAATCACGAACCCAACAATTTCCCTCCCGAACCTATTTAAAGAGTTTGACCTATACAGTAACATCTCCAACTTGAAGATCAACTTCACCAAATCAGAAGCTATGGGGGTGGGAATTCCAAATCCCCAGCTCCTACATCTCCAATCCAGTTTTAATTTAAAATGGACCAACACCGCACTGAAGTATCTAGGTACACGGATCCCCCACACGCTATCTCGGCTCTATGAATTCAATTTCCCACTAAAAACGGTACAGACACTCCTAAACAACTGGGGCGCGGGCTTACACTCCTGGGTAGGACGGTGTAACATACTGAAAATGTCCATACTCCCAAAATTCCTCTACCTTATGCAGACTTATGCAGACTTTATGCAGACTTATGCCTGTAAACATACCTGCCACTTACTTCAGGAAGGTACAATCAATATTTATGGAATTTGTGTGGGCTAAACAAAGACTGAGACTTGCAAATAAAATACTAGTCCTCCCCAAACAGTCCGGGGGCCTAGCATTACCAGATGTCCGTGCCTATTACCAGGCGGTACATCTGGGAAGATTAATAGACTGGTGTCATCATCAAGAATCCAAACTTTGGACCAGTCTGGAACAAAACCAAAGTACAGTTCCTCTCCGGAGGGCTCCTTGGTGTCACTCGGCTGTTCTGATGGAGACTAAGCGTCACCCATTAATAGGAAACACTATACAAACCTGTGCTCGACTCCTTACGCGGGCATCCCTGTCTTCCCCAAATTCCCCTTTATATCCAATATTAGGGAACTCACTGTTTGCACCAGGCCTACAAGATGTGGTCTTTGGGAATCTAATTAAGTTGGGTATTTACCAAGCCTCCCATTTTAGCACCGGAGGACGCTGGAAAACAACCGCAGAACTTACAGACCTTACAGGCCCGTATAGATTGGACTTCCTGACGGCGTTTCAGCTGAGTCATTTTCTCAAAACCATACAACCCACCACGAATGTACAGATACTCACCACATTAGAAGACATATGCTCAACCCAAGGGATACTACCACACACACTATCTCTGACCTATAACATTCTGAATACTCCCCCATCAGACTTCGTTCCACCAGGCCTAACTAAATGGGAAAAAGAACTAGATTGCAGCTTTAGCATAACCAAGAAACAACAAATACTTAGATTCACACACAAATCTTCTATATGTGCCAAAACCCAGGAGACGAATTACAAAATTCTAACACACTAGTACAGAACCCCAGCACAGTTACACAAACTTTTCCCGACGACACCTGACCTCTCTTGGCGATGCCAAACAGAAACAGGGACACTACTGCATGTTTTCTGGTCATGCCATAGACTGACGAGCTTTTGGCAAACAATAAGGAAGACGATACAGAAATGTACAGATTACGAGATTAAGGATGACCCAACATTCTTTCTCCTACATGCAGCTAACATCCCCACAAAGACATACAAAAAGTCTGTGCTCCGACATCTCCTGGATGCAGCTAAGGCCTGCATTCCACTACGTTGGAAGTCCACAACTCCACCAACCATAGACTTATGGATCAAAAAAGTAGAAGAAATTAAACATATGGAAGATTTCATCCATACTGCACAAAACAGGCAAGGAAAAATTCTCCAAAACGTGGCAGGGTTGGAACTTGATCATATACTCTAACGAGGGCCAAGTTTTACCAGAAGCTACTCCGATTTTTAAACTCTAGACACAGGATACTTGACATTTCGGTTGCCTCTCAGCAACGACTCAATTCGCCCCATGATCACGGGAAACATTCCCCTCTCCCCCCCTTTTCCTTACCCCCTCACTTTCCCTCCTCTCACTTTCTCTCCCCTCCTGACTATAGGACTCTACATTACCTCTTTGAAATAAGGAAAAAGAAGGGAGGGAACTCATGGGACCATATTTACTCAATTCACCGCAACTAAGGAAACACAAATGTCCTTTTTACCATAGTAAAAGGCCTCCTGATAACAACATGCACACTTTCAAGTTACGAGTTTTTTCGTTTTTTTATATATATATATATATATATATATATATATATATATATATATATATATATACACTTGTTAATAACAATGCTTGTTGTACCACATTTTATTTTAGTTTACTGTTGTTCTCTTTTTTAGAGAAGGGGGGGGCAACGTCAATGAAGGTGCAGTAAGGAAGAAGCCCCCTAGTCTAGGAGGTAAAGAAGTAGAAAGAGGAGAAGGAGAAGGAAAAAATACACAAAACAGGAGGGTAATGAGGGCAACCAGGAACAGAAGGAAGTGACAATGGATATACATGAAAGCATCAGGGGTGGATGAACTAGAGGTCATCAATCTCTCCACCTTTCACCTTAAAGAGAGATCAGGCTTCTTAAGAAGGGATTATCTTTTTCACTGGTAAATGTTATGACAGAGTTTGAAGTTTTTTTAAGGATTCAAATTTATTTTTAAGAAAAGTTATTTACAGAACTTTCTATGAGAGGCCGGATGCAACAGGGGAAGTGGTAAATGGACACATTCCAGAACAGGAAAAACAGGGCCTACAGAATCTAGTAAGCCTACTGGAAGAAAACATTGACACTGACTTATAGTCTGATGAAGAAAAGTAAGTCAGAGGTGGAGAAGAGAGGCCAACTTGAGACTTAGATCGACCATGATGCCAGCCATTAGTAGCAACAGGTGGGTGAGCCTCTTTCTCAACCGGGTTTACATTGACCTCAAATAAATTGATTGGGAAAAACAAGTAAGTGACCATTTTATGAAGGAGGAACGTAGAGTCCTGAAAGAACTTAAAAGTGCCCCAGGTACAGTAATTAAGAACAGTGATAAGGGGAGAAATGTTATCATCATGAATGATCACAATTATGTTGCAGAAGTTGGACAGTTGAAAGATGAATCAGCTTATCTTAGGCTGACAAATAACCCTTTCGCAAAATTAGTAAAGGAACTCAATTATAAATTGACCCTAGCGATGTTAGCGGGACTCTTATCTAAGAAAGAACTGGAGTATTTAAGGGTGTATACCTTCAAGATATATTTTTATATTATTCCTAAAATTCATAAGGACCCACTGAGACAGCCTGGAAGACCTATTGTGTCGCCAATAGGGGGCCTATTGGTGAGAGTATGGAAATATTTGGACCTACTGGTTAAAAATATGGTATACCTCCTCCCCTCATATGTTAAGGACACAGGGGATGTTCTCAATAATATACAGGAACTTGAGATACTGCATGGGGCCCTACTCATGTGGATAGACTTTGAATCATTATATACATCAATACCCTACTAGTGGGGCTCAAGAGCGGTATCTCATTTCCTTGGGCACCATCATCCAACTATGGGTGCTCAAAATGAATTCCTCTGTGATCTCTTGGACTTTGTCCTAATGGATAATTTTTTTTCAATTCCTGGGTGGTTACTTCCATCAAATCAGGGCAACTTCGATATGGAAACACACACACATATATGCCTGTTTACATCTGGGGCTATGGGAAGAACAGCTGCTATACCCCTTACTGATGTACTGCACCCAGTTGGCTGCCTGGATACGGCACATCAAGGATGTCCTTGTTGTGTGGACTAAGACGATCACTGAACTTGAGGAGTTCATGAATGAACTAAATGGCAATGATAGAAATATTGGTCTAACCTTTCATTTTCATTAAAAAACAATCTAGTGTAATTGATAATTTATCTATCTCAGTTGACAATAAAGGTATGATGACATCCACCTTTAGGAAGGAGACAGAAGCTAATACAGTACTCTATGCCACAACCCACCACCCAGAACCCCTAGTCCGAAGAATACTGATGGGCCAATTCCTCAGAATAAGGAGGAATCGCTCGAGAATGGCTCAATTTAGGAAAGAATCATCTTCCTTAAATAAATGTTTTAGGGAAAGTAGTTAGTCACACAAAAGGGGGTTATTTGCTAAAGGCAAATCCACTTTAAACTTGGAAGTGCAGTCACTGTAGATCTGAGGGGGGCATGCAAGGAAAATAAAAAACAGCATTTTTGCTTGTACATGATTGGATGATAAAATCAGCAGAGCTTCCCTCATTTCAGATCTTCCCCTCCAATCTAAAGTGACTGCACTTCCAAATGCACTTGCAGTGCACTTGTAGTGCAAAGTGGATTTGCCTTTAGTAAATCAACCCCATAGTCCTTAAAAAGCCAGAAAAAGAGCCCTGATAAGGGAAAGAAGATAACTACTCTTAGTAGTGAACTGAATAAAAAAGCAGAGAAACAGAAGAAGGGTCCAGTTAGATTTATAACAAAATTTATCTCCCAATGGGAACAAGTCAGTTTGGTACTTAGCCGACATGGGCATATTTTAACTTCCAATCCGCATTTAGCACAAATAGTAAGATTATACCCCCAAATGGTAGCAAGAGGAGCTGACTATCTAAAAGACAAGCTGGTGCATTCTGAGTTTTCGAAGACACCTTATATGCCCCTTTGTGGAGAAAACAAATGTTTTCTCCAATGCAAACAGGACCAAAGAGTATGACATAAGGAGCTGAAATTGTTCTACCGACCGTGTTATCTATGTGATAGAGTGTCCCTGTCGGAAGCTATATGTAGGGAAAACAAAGAGACGCTTACGAACCCGAATTGGTGAGCAACTACGCATGATTAAAAAGAAACAGATGACAGAGAAAGAGCAAGAAAAATTAACCCTATGGTTCAAAATTTTTGAGAAATGCACAATGGTAAGACAGAGAGTTTGTGGGTGAAGGGCATTATAGCCTTTAAACTGCCAAAGAGGAGGGGGAATTATGATAAGGCCCTCCAAAGAATTGAAAAAATTGGATATTTGATCTGGGTACTCTTTTTCCAGTGGGTAAGAACCAGGAACTTTAGCAGGGAACACCCTAGTTGAAGACCTTAAAAAAATTAGAAGATCAACATAAACACAACCCTTCCCCCAAAATAGAAATTGATTTATTTGACTGTAAACAAAAAGTCCGCCTGTCACTTATCTCAAATCATCAAAACGACTTGAAACGCACAAAAGCAATGTACTATGCACACGGAAACAAGGTAGGTATATTACTAGCCAATTACATTACAAAAAGACTACAAAAATCAAAACTCAATAATATTAAAGATCCACATACAGGACTTAGAGCATCACCCAGCAAAGATAATGAATGCTTTCATGAAGTACTACCGAGACCTATACAATCTTCACTTATGTAGCAACACACCACAACCCACAGAACAGACTATTAATGCATTTCTAAGTACAGTGACCCTACCTTCCCTAATGGAAGAGGACCTAATCTCACTTAATGCACCAATTCTTCCTAAGGAAATCTTAGATACTATCCATGTCTTACCAAAAAATAAGTCACCAGGTACTGACGGTTTTTCCTCAGAATATTATAGAGCTTTTTCACAAACTCTGGTCCCATACTTGAGTACACTGTTCAACAGCGTTGCCTCATCAGCCTCCTTCCCTGAAGAGATGTTACAAGCCACTACTGTCACCTTGCCAAAGCCAGGTAAGAAGCCGGATACCCCACAGAATTTCAGACCCATCTCCATCTTGAACACAGATTTAAAAATTTACGCTAAAATGTTAGTGAACAGGTTAGCTAAAATTACCCCATCCCTAGAGAAAGCAGACCAAGTAGGCTTTGTCAAGGGTAGATAAGCTCCAGATGGCACAAGGAGACTATTTAATATCCTACATATAGTAGAGACTAGGAAAACTCCCACAGCAATTTTGCCGTTGGACGCAGAAAAAGGGTCCATTGGGGATACCTCAAAGCTACTCTACAAAAATTTGGTCTCCAGGGACCAATACTCTCAGCAGTCTCTGCATTATACACTACACCTTCAGCCAGGGTTTTCTCATCCAACGCCCTCTCCGAAAAATTTTACATCACTAATGGAACCCGCCAAGGATGTCCATTGTCTCCCATCCTATTCACCTTAATGATGGAACCTTTGGCAGAGGCAGTTAGGAACGATGACAAAATAACAGGGATCAAGGTTGCAGGTCATGTCCATAAGATTGGACTTTTTGCAGATGATGTGGTCCTAACATTTACTAATCCAGCTTCTTCCCTGGCTAGAGTACAAACAGTATTGCAAAATTATGGTGCAGTTTCTTATTATAAACTAAATGTTACGAAATCTTGTATACTACCTATTAACATATCAAAAAAGCAAATATCCCTTCTAAGGGAAAGGTATCCCTTCCAATGGATGACCAAAGCAATTCCCTTTTTGGGCATCAAATTAACCTCTCCAACATCATCCATGTACGCAGATAATTTCCCTGCCCTACTAGAAACCATCAAAAGTGATCTAAATCATAGTTCCTCCTATGAACGTTCCTTGTTAGACAGAATTGCAGCCCTGAGAATGATTCCCCTACCTAAACTCATTTACTATTTCAGAACCATCCCCATCTGTTTGCCAGAGTCCTTTTCAACCTTATAGACAAACTATTCAGACAATTTATATAGAAAAGCAAAATGCCTAAAATACCTTATTCTATAATTCAAAAACACAGGTTTAGGGGGGGGGGGGGCAAGATTCCCAAATATACGCCACTATTACAGAGCGGCCATTTTAGATTAAATGTAGGCCTGGTTCGAACCAGACTCCATCAAACTCTGGGTTCACATAGAAAAATCCATACTACAAAATAGAGATCTACCTTCCTTACTATTAGCTCAATTAACAAATATACCATTAGGTTGTGCCAAATTCCCTTCCATTGTAGCAACTCTCTCTGCGTGGGAAAAGCTTCATACTAGCTTAGACCCCGACACTAAATCACATCAAGAAATAACACACCTCCAAATATATGAGTATCTTATCCCGAACCTTAATATTCAGTCCTGGCTAAAAGATAACATATTCACACATGGAGACTTACTCTCAAAAAGGCATGCTTATGCTATGATCCAGATACAGCATTTCCAAGCCAATCAGCCAGCAACATTCTTTGATTTACATAGAGACGCGTGGAACTACCTGATGTCTAACCACAATAAGCCTAAAGGCTTGTCTTGATTTTACACCCTCCTACAAAGTAAGCATAACTTCACCAAAACTTCCAACATGATAAATTGGGAAAAGGAATTAGGTACCACTCACTTTCATGAAGAATGGAAAGACGCAATAAAAACTTGCTACCGATACTCCCACTGCACTAACCATTGGGACCTTATGATGAAGCTCCTACATAGATCTTATCTCACTCCGGTAAGAATGCACTTAATCTTCCCCTTGGAATCCAGCACATGCTGGTAGTATTGTGGAGCAAAGGGCAACATTTATCACATACTTTGGGACTGCAAAAACATTTGCAGCTTTTGGTATACGATCTGCAAACTAATTTCTTCTATAACTGTTTTTTTTATAAAACTGAATCCTCAATTGGCCCTCCTTACTCTCACATTTAAAAACATTCCAACCCAATTTAGATACGTAGTAAACCATGTAATTATTGCAGCTCGGCTGACAATCACATCTGAATGGAAAACCAATTTAGTACCTAATACCAACAAAGTTATCCAAAGGGTTAACACACAGGACTCCTATGAAAAACATTTTGCTATACAGTCTCACGCGGTACCAACTTTTAAAGAACAATGGATACCCTGGACCTCCAGATTCCCTAATAGTGCTTAATTTCATTAACAAAACCGTCCTAAAAAAATAAGTTAGAAATATTTACCCAACTATGGTACAATTCTTTATGTTCCTCTTTTCTTCTTTGTTTTATTTTTGATTTAAGTTCCCTTAGACTTTAAACTTCTGTTTAGATGTTAAAATGTTTTACAATAATATGCCTATCAGAGACAAGGATTATATATGTTTCCTTTCCTTATGATGAATATATAACCTTCCTGCATCTTGCATATCCAGGTAGCTGTGGCATCCACACATTGTGAAGTAGGATGTGCTGTCCCTTCAACTAATAAAGAAAATTGCAGGCATGTCATTTTTTTTTTAATATGTATTATATCAAAATGCAAAATGTACTCTGTAAAACAATGTTGTACCGTTATTTCTCTTTTCATTGAAAACTAATAAAAATAATTGAAAAGAACTGGGAACTTCATTTTGGGGTGTTTCTGGATAAATAAACAAAATATCCCTGATCAATAATGTCCAATTTTTTTCCAATATAGCTGTTCTTATCTTCCAACATGGTACATTTATTATTCTGCTTTTCAGCCTTTTTTTTCTCTTTGTGGCTGTTCCTCCCATTGCATATTGATTAGGAAACCCCTTAAAATATTTAAAATGAGTATGGAACTTTCTGAGCTGATGTTACTACATGTATTTGATCTGGGGATTTTGAAATCGTTGTAACAGTTGCCAGTGTCAGCTTGAGTCTTGTTTATGTTGTTTTATATGTGTACATGGTAGAAAGAATGTGTTTGAAGAACAGTGCCACCTGTGGCCAAGAGATGGTACTACATGTGCCCACATCTATAAATTAAGCCAGATGGCGCCCCCTACAGGTTCTGAAGAAGCCCACTAGAATGCAAATCAGGCAAAACACGTTACCCGTGGGGTCTACACCACAGGGCCCTGAAATCTCTCCATGACCCCTTAATGGCAAGGCCAGTGCCATAACATGTCACTGTAAATGGCAGCGACAGCATCCACCACCACGCATGCGCAGACGAAGGCAGGGACAGGAGTATTGTGAACTCACATTCACAACGTCTACAGCTTGTATTGGATGGACGGCGTCCCCCAGTGACGCAGACCTGGACATGTGTGCCACAGGGATGGATTCACCTTCGGGAGTGCCGGGTAAGGAACTGTGAGTTCTATCCTCACGCATACACTGACACTGGGTCTCCAACAATGCCTGGTGATGTCCCGCATAGCCCTATCGCCCGCATTGGTGAAGAAGTTGGATGCAACAGTGTGGATCTGTAGGTCATTGGCCCGACCGACATAAACTTTCATCGGGCATACTGAGAACCCCCACTGTGTCCATGATCCTACATGGGATTGAGTCAGATGCATCTGCACAACTCTTTGCTTTGAGTGACGTGGGGGTTCTTATGCTGATCTACATTTACCCTAATTGTGTTTATTACGGCTATAGGAATATGAACTTGCTGCTAACAGAGTGAAATTAGCTGTCTGGCCTGGGTGGTTATGCCATTTTTTTCAATAGCATATTTTCAATCTCTCATCATACATGCACCATATGCTTGCAGCCTATCAATTCTGGTGGCTTTATCTTTAAGGCCTCATGTACATATGCTTTCGAAAAATGTGCTGCCAAGCCACTACCAGCACCAGGAAAAAGCGGCTGTAAAAACCCGCTTTTATTAGCTTTTTTCATTTGCGGTAATGCATGTTTAGCTACGTTAGCTTTTAGCAGCGTTTCTCTGCCCATATTACAAATCAATGGTTCTCTATGAAAGCCATCTACTGATCTGACTTTCAGCCCATTGATTTAAATAGAAGTCACATCCAAGTCGGATCATGATGATCTGACTTATGGTGTGACTTGTGATCTGAGGATCTTGAAGGGGAACCCCACGCCAATTTTTTTTTCAAAAACAGTGTGGCCCCCCCTCCCCAAGATCCATACCAGGCCCTTTGAGTCTGGTATGGATCTTAAAAGAGAACCCCATGCCAAAATGAAAACAAAACTGTGTGGGTGCCCCCCTCAAGACCATACCAAACTTTTTGGTCTGGTTCAGATTTTGAAGGGAAACCTGATGCCTCAAAGCACTTACACCTCCCCATGTTGAGGGTGTGTTGCGTGGTATGGTCCGGGGGGGGCTCGCTCGTCCCCCCTTTTTTGACCTGCCAGGCTACATGCTCGGATAAGGCTCTGGTATGGATTTTGGGGGGACCCACGCCATTTATTTTTTTTGGTGTGGGGTTTCCCCTCAAAATCCATACCAGACTGAAGAGTCTGGTATGGTCTTGGGGGGACCCAATGCAGTTTTATTTTACGTGGGGTTCCCTTTCAAGATCCATACCAAACTCAAAGGGCCTGGTATGGTTCTTGGGGGGGGGACCCCGCGCCATTTTTTACAATTTTGGCATGTGGTTCCTCTTCAAGATCCTCAGATCACGTTGGACTGATGTGACACTTAACACAGAATTTATCATCACAGCAATAATTCTATATTTTTGTTAGTTTATCACTTTTTTAAATTATTATTATTATTATTACTATTACTTGTATTTTTCTCATCATTGTAAAGTAGGCACTTTAAAGGTATTTGATGGAAGTAATGTTAGGAGATAGCGCAGCATAGTAATTTTCTATTTAGACTTGCAGCTGTAATTGCAGCGAAAGGTGGTTCAACAAAGTATTGACACTGTGGGGCTGAATACAAATGCATGCCACACTTTTCAGATATTTATTTGTAAACATTTCTGAAAACCAATATCATTTTCCTTCCACTTCACAATTATGTGCTACTTTGTGTTGGTCTACCACATAAAATCCCAATAAAATACATTTACATTTTTGGTTGTAACATGACAAAATGTGGAACATTTCAAGGAGTATGAATACTTTTTCAAGGCACTGTAGACAGGTGAGAATAATACTTTGTGATGGGAGATGGGGCTGTTGAAAATTAATGGATAGCCATTAAATGGTACAGTAATGTAAGTCAATGTTTACCATATGGATTTATATCATGTTTAGAAAATGCAGGATTCTGTAACACTGACAAACTGGCGATGTGATTAAAGTTAAACTGAATGTTTTCTAAATATATATATATATATATATATATATATATATATATATATATATATATATATATATATATATATATATATATATATGTGTGTATAGCCCCCCATAGATAGATATAAGCTTTTTAAACCATGCTTGCTCCCTTGGCATGACCTGTAAAAATCCTTTCCAACTTCTCTTTGTATTAACAGTGAAATTCTTCATATAGTGTCCCAACAGTGATAATGCTTCAGTGCAACAGACAATGCTCTCCTTCAAGATGGCATGTCACAATATTACCTCTGCCATGTCTAAATGAATGTAGAAATGTATATAATGAACACAGTGCCTGTTTGATTTAATTTGCCCTTGAGGGTTTAGCTGAGGCAGAAAATCTGCATGAGCTTTACAGAGATCTGTTTCATAAATCAACATCAGTGTTTGAGTTTCTGCTTGGTGAATCTGAAAACAAATCCGAAGTGACAAAAGTATGAAGAACACCATAAATGTGAAAATAAATCGGCTAGGTAGAAACCAGCCATGTTCAGGGGAATAGTCTATTGAGAATATTCCAAAAAAATATATCAAAAGCTGCAAAGCTTGGAAAAAAGAATTGCACTTTAATTTATTGAACATCATCTTAACAAATGGTTTTGCATCCTGAAAGCTTGTGATGGCTGATAATAAGGCATCTATGACACCCGAGATAGCTGTGGTCTGACTTTTTATTATTTTATGTGATGTGTTTCATAAATAAGAATTTCTCTGATTTACAAAACAGTTACAAGCAGTAAATGTATTTCAAAATGTGTTCTGCAGTTGTAAAGAGTCATGCCATATACATTAAAAACATATTTTATATAGCAAACAGCAGGAATCCTGCTTGCAGTCTCTATTATTTCTAGGATGCTAAATATTTCTTTATGCTTTTAGAAACAAAATATTAGGGAGAAAAAAAAAGGTTAACTTTCAAAAGGCATTTTTTGTTGAAAATGGCACCTGTGGTATTGATATGTATGGAAGAGCCCTGGGGCCATCATAAAAAAAACAAAACAAAAAACAGATATATGTTTTTGATTAAAAAAAAAAAATCTTTTTTTAAAGGATTCTGAGCAATTTTTTTTTTTTTTTAAATCCTGAGTTTGAAAGTCAGAATTCTGAAATTCAAATTCAGAATTCTGAGTTTATAAATATAGTAGTCTCTATTAATGTAGTAACACCCACAGACCTTCATTCTGCAATAATACATGTCTTCTGCTCTGTATATGGATATGTAAATCTATCTTACAGCATAGCAGTTACAGCATACAGTATAGGGAAGCAGGCAGTGCTGGGTTCTCTGGTTCCTCTACTGTATGAATAGTTCCTCGGTTTGCTGTCTTATCCTTCTTCTCTGTCATCTGCTCCAACATAGAGAGCCATGCTGAAAACGTGTGTATTGTGTGTGAGTGGGGGACACAGATTCCATAGATAATAGAACACAATGGCCAGCACAGCACAGCTCTGCACTCCAACTTGTAGGAAACATTGCACTATTGCCCCTACATGAAGGAATTGTGAATGGCTAGAAGGCAGCAGGACAATATGTGTCTGTTATGAGCTGTACTGTGTTGGCCATTGTGTTCTGTTTTCCACATGGCTCTTTATGTTGGAGCAGATGACAAAGAAGGATAAGACAGCAAATCGAGAAACTATTAATACAGTAGAGGAACCAGAGAACCCAGCACTGCCTGCTTCCCTATACTGTATGCTGGAACTAACATAGATTTACATATCCATATACAGAGCAGAATACATGTATGTCTGCAGAATGATGGTCTGTGGGTGTTACTACATTATTGCTCACTGGTCCTAAAATCTTCCTAATAGAGACTACTATATTTATAAACTCAGAATTCTGACTTTTAAACTCACAATTCTGTAGATTTTTTTAAAAAAACTTACAATTCTGACTTTTAATCTCAGAATTCTGACTTTCAAAGTCAGAATTCTGACTTTGAATCTCAAAATTCTGACTTTTAAACTCAGAATTCTGACTTTCAAACTCAGAATTTTGTAAAAAAAAAAAATAAAAAAAAAATAAACTCAGAATTCTGTAAGAAAAGAAAATTGTTTTTTTTTTTTCAAAATCATAATTCTGTATTTTTTTTTTCCATGATGGCCCCAGGGCTCTTCCATATGTCACAACTAACACCACAATGTTATTGCAATAACCAAGAGCAATACCCATCTTCTTTAAGGTACTTTAAGATATAGAGAACCTGTACTGTGGAATCTGACTATCAGGGTTTTATTCAAGAAGCAGCAGCCGGAGGAAGCCCAATTGTAAATCATAAGCAGGGAGATTTTTTCTTTCTGAAATAGAGAGGATTGGTTTCTCTACATGTCACCCAACAGCCCCTCCTAGTCACCTCCTGCTGCAACGGGCCCCTGTGTACTCCCCTGCCCCCTCAACCCACACAGCGCTGCTGGATTCCCCCTCCACTTGCCAGCCAGCTACAGCGGGGGATCTGTCAGAAGCATGGAAGGGGCTGGTAAATGTGTAATTTACTGGCTACTTCTTAATGAAACTTAATGAATAGAGTCATTGATCCTGACTCTGTTCATTCATAACTGAGGCATAGTGAATTGTGAGTCTTCAATCTCCTTTCTCTGTCTCAAAGGTGAAACATCAGAATTAAAAATTTTAAATAAAAATAAATAAATAAATAAATAAATAAAATGGTTAAAAAAATGTATAAAAAAATAAAATAACAAAAATAAAAAAATACTGACATCAGTGGTGGAACTACCAAGATCGAAAAGGTTGCACTTGCAACCAGGCCCTGGCATTCCGCTAATTTACAAAGTGATCTTTTGTAAAAAAAAAAAAAAGCCTATTAAATGCATTTCTAAATGCAAATTTAGTGTTAATTATTGCAACAAATAGGTCAAAGCTGCTGTTTTTCTCCAGTATGTTTAACTGTATGTTATTTTGGATGTCTTCTTTTGAGTTTATATACATCTTGTAAATAAAAGGTCTTCCATAGCTCTCTTGGCATACTTTGCCTAGGCAGCATTTGTTGTTGTGTATAATGCCTAGCTATTCTGTACAATGACTAAGTAAAGTATATAGCAAAAAGGGGAAAACATGTTATATTTTCAGGACTCTCTTTTCATACTTTGTCTAAGCAGTGGTTGTCATTCTATAGAATGCCTATGTATGCTATAGAATGCCTAGATAAAGTATATAACACATTTAAATAACTCAGACATGTTACTGTATGTTTTCAGGACTCTCTTTTCATACTTTGCCTAAGCAGTGTTTTTCATTCCACAGAATGCCAAGAAATTAAAAGTAGGCAGATATTTCATACTTTGCCAAAAAATGTCACACATTGTATACAATGTCATACAGCATTCTATAGACTGCTGAATTTCATACTTTGCCGGTAACATATATACAGTATGTACAGTATATCCAACTAGCACAAATATTAAGGACAAACCAAAGGGGCACCCACCTACCTATAAAAAGAGGCAACCCCAATTTTTATCATACAATATGTGCTCCAAAAGGAGGTGAGCCGAGGAGGGAAAGTGCAAAAAACCCTGCCTCACCAGGCCAAAGTGTAATCTGCTAAGAATAAATATAGCCAACACCAGACAGATTGCAGTTATGGGTGACCTAAAAGATAAAAAGAACCTGGGGTTCAAAAACACCAGCATCATGGTGATAACCTTCCCTAAATAGTACGAAATAATAGTTTACCAATATATGCAGGCCTTTGAAGCAGATAAATCTAGCAGCCTAAACCTGGGGTCATCAATAATAAATAGTTCAAATAAAAATAAATAACTCAATAGAGGTTCAAAACTCACACTGGGTATCCCAGAAGTATTCACCCACTCCATAATGGATGATATGGATGATATGCCCCAGGCCAATTAAGAGGAACCTATGAATAAAGCTAGAGATGGCTAAGCTGGAACCTCAGACTACCCAACCATTGTATCTGACACAGGGATAAAATATCTCACCTAGTCTTCCAGAATGTCTTGCTGCCACTATGGAAACAATCTCCTGAATGTGTGCAAAAAAAATAATCCCTCAAGAGCAGCCACAGCCTCTTTATACCCCCAGCGTAATAAACTTCCACATTTCGGTCCCCCATGCCAGTGTGCGGCGCGGGCCTGGTCCTGAGCCTATAGTTACTGCGCATGCTCAAGATGGGCGACCGCACATGCACTGCCCCACGCCCATCTAATTGCAACACTCTATTCACAGCCCTTGTGTGTAACCATAATATTTAAACATTTACATACATAAAAAATTCCACTTCCAGGGTAAACCACTCTGCTTATTTTGTATTCCATCCACAGGAAAACTTATACCATATGGAGGAAGGAATAAAGGGAAACTGCCATAGTATAAAACCTTTTAAAATGCTTTATTTTAAAATAAATGTGCTTGGATGTTTAGTAGAAACTGGGTACCTGTTCCATAGATTGCATATTGAGCGATCCCTTCCTGCTCCCCGGGAGTACACAATGCACTTCCTGATGTTCTCAAGAAGTGCATCAGGAAGTGCTCATTCCTATTATTTTTTATACCTCATATATGAACTCTTTAATGGCTCTTTATAAATGAATTCTAAAACCTATTACTGCAGCATAATAGCGCCTATGTAGTACCGATCCTTGCAAAATAATACCACTATAAAACATTACATTTAAACACAGATGTATAAAATATATATAAATATATTTCTTAAATCACATTGCCCAGAGATTGCACATGTAAGGGCTACCAATACTATAAAAGTAATACGCAACCCCAGTGATGCGTAGATCACCCCCATCTGGGCTCTTTGCAAACATAAAACATTGTGCAGTCTTTAAAGATGCACAATGGTATCCAATTTAAAAACCAATAAAACCATAAAATTTACCTCATTAACCTTTTCGCTGCCAGGCCCTGTGCTCCACTTTTAAACTTAGCTGGCTGGACTATTTTTGCAATTTTTCCATTGCTTTTTTATTTTTTATTTATAGCTTTCAGAGTTTATAAAAGACCCCCCCCCCCCCCCCAAAAAAAAAACATATATTTTCTGAAAGAATATGACCTGTAGAGTACAAAGAAGGTGCTGCTAATTTTTAGGGCCCCACAATATTTGCGCAAATGTTTATCAAAACAATATACAATTTACTGTAAAATACAGTAAAATCATTATTACCAGATAAAAACACAGCAAATTTTACAAAATTCCTGCTAAATATAAAGCTTAACCTGCATTGAGTTAATAAATATTTAACAAATATTTGTACATTTTAAATTGCGCCTTTTTGCAAAATGGTGAAACTCGAAAGTACACAAAAATGTAAATATCCAAATTTCTCAAATCTGAAAAATTTCATCTTCTCTTTACAGCTTTCAGAGTATGTAAAAGACCCCCCCCCCAAACCATAGCGCATATGTTTATCAAAACAATATTTTTGCTGAAGATACACTAAAATCATTATTAGCAGATACCAATCCAGCAAATTTGACAGAATTCCTGCTAAATTCCTACAAAATATAAAAGCTAAACCTGTATTGAATTAATAAATAACAAATATTTGTAAATTCTAAATTCCACCTTTTTGCAAAGGGGTGAAAATCAAACATACGCAAAAATTTCTCTAAAAGACCCCTCAAGCCATATATTCTCTGAAAGCCCATTATAAGTAATTTAAGGCCTTATCATATTTGTACACTGTTTATCAAAACAAAATTTTCGCTAAAATTATAAAACATTCCGGCTAAATTCCTACCACATATAAAAGCTAAATTGAGTTCATAAATAACAAATATTTGTAAATTTAAAAAAAAAGTTGACAAATGGTGAAAATGGAACATATTTAAAAGATCAAAATAACCACATTTCTCTAAAAATCTGGAGGTTTTCATTTTTCCCTTAGACCCCTTTCACACGAGGCGGACTCCCTTTCTACGGAGCCCGCCTTGGTCAGCCGGCTCAGCGGGAGATCTGTCCGTTGATCTCCGCTGAGCCGGCGGATGACAGGTCCCTCTCTGCTCACTGAGTGGGGAGGGGCTTGTCAGGCACCGTTGCCGCCTATGGAGGGATTGGATGAAAACGGACAGCCTGTCCGTTTTCATCAGATCTCACCTGATCCGATCTGCCAGCGATGGACCTGGACGTAGAGCCATCCGTCTGCTTTTAGCGGATCGGACCGGGTCGGATGTCAGCGGACATGTCTCCACTGACATCCGACGCTCCATAGACTAACATGGAGCACCCGTTCAGGTCCGCCGTCAAAACTGACAGGCGGACCTGAACGGTCCGATCGTGTTAAAGGGGCCTTACAGTTCCAGTATTTGCAGAAGATCCCCCCCAACCATATATTTTCTGAAAACACGTGACCATTAGAATAAAAAGAAGGTTCTACAGACCATTGGAATAAAAAGGAGGTTCTACTGATTTCAAAACTCTTGCTTAATTCCTACTAAGGTCTCATTCACCCGGGGTGTACTAAAGCATAGGCCCATGGACGACCTTGTTTACCTGCATGGGGATGCACAGGTGTTTATTTATTTATTTATTTATTATTTATTTATTTTGGGTAATTATATAGCGCCGTCAATTTACGCAGCGCTTTACATATACATTATACATTCACATCAGTCCCTACACCCTCAAGGAGCAAGGAGCTTACAATCTAAGGTCCCCAACTCACATTCATACATACTAGGGCCAATTTAGACAGGATCCAATTAATCTACCAGCATGTCTTTGGAGTGTGGGAGGAAACCGGAGTACCCAGAGGAAACCCACGCAGACACAGGGAGAACATGCAAACTCCAGGCAGGTAGTGTCATGGTCGGGATTCGAACCAGCGACCCTTCTTACTGCTAGGCAAGAGTGCTACCCACTACACCACTGTGTTCTGTGCATCCCTGTGCTGGCAGTCCTATTCGTGTCAGTTTGGATGCAGTAGCAGCAAGAACAGGTCTGACATCTGTGCAGGTGTAGGTGCATGGCCCCAAATGCAGACAGTGTGAGTTCAGGGACATGCACCCGCATGAATGTCAAGTTGGGAACAGTGGCTGTGTCCATGCAGCTGAACACCTGCGCAGCCCTGTGCAGATAGACACTGCCTTGTTTTAGTATGCCCCTAATAAATGAGGCTTTAAGCCTTGTTTACACTTGTGGTTGGGGGGTGTTTCTGCCACCTGCCATCTGTCTCGCGTGTGTATC